>NC_072731.1:159693469-160293469 GCF_026930045.1 Uloborus diversus | reverse complement strand
GACCACCTGTCTAAGTTGACCACCAAAGTACTGCACCGCAAGTGGTCAACTTACACAGGTTTCACTGTATTACGAACTGCAAGTGAGAAGCATACTCACAGTGGGAAAGACTTGCCGTTCGGAGAAAAAAAATATGACGTCGTTTTGTAAGCGTGATGTAAGATGAACCAATAAGAGATTGCAGCGTAAAAATTTGAAATGGTGTTTTTTCTATGCGTTCTTGTTTCATGTGGATTTTGTGGTTTTCAATAGTCGCTTTATTCAACAACGTTACAAACATTTTTTTTTTTTGATGACTAATGAAATTTCAAAATTATTAATGCATACAAAATTTCCGGAAATTTTGCGGCGGTGAGGAAAAAAACAAACTTTTGAATTAAAATGGAAAAATTGATTTTTTAAAATTAAAATGTATTAATTGATAGATTTTATTAGAAAGCGTTTAAAATTTTCAATATTTGAAGATGCATGCAATCCATGATATTTTTTTCTTTCAAATTGATATATACATAAAACTTTTGCTATTAAATTAAATTCACCACTAGCTTTATTTGTTAAAACTATCAGAGATTATCCAAATTAGACAAATTACACAGTATAGCAGAAGAAGAAAAAAAAAACCTTCAAAATGCTTCTAACATATTTCTTGCTGATTCTTATGTAAAATGATCCCCGGAATTCAAATATGACCACCGTTTTCTCTCTACATGTCCCCATTGTTTTGGAAATGGTGCCCCCTAATTTTTTCCCCGTTTTCTACAGTTTAATAGCCATTATTTTAATTTTAAGGGGAAGGAAGTATAAAATTAGCCATTGACACTCTTCTGAGGGTCTAGAGGGGTCCAAGGTTCTAACGTATGAACATTTAGACTAAGACGGGAGTGGTATTCCCCTTTAAATATTTCAAAAATCATCAAAACCCATATTTTTTGTCTAGAGGGTTTGTTTTGCAATTTTTTCACTTATTTTGCTACCTAAAACTGGAGTGTAGAACTTAACTCCTGTGAGCTCCATGCCCGAAAATTTCTTTACGAATCAAAATATTAAACAAAAAGGAAAAAAAAGGGAAGCATCGCACTTTTAATACAGTCGCATCGCAGATCTTCAGTAAAGAACCTTTTAACATTAAAAGCCCCAGATTTAATACGGTGCTCCAAAATTTGAACATTGGGATGATGTTTTCTTCGGATTTTTAAGTTTTAAAAACTTTTCTGTCAGAAGTGTCGTCATTGCATCGATGTGAATCTTTTTGTAAGAAGTAGTTATTGACCTTTTATTATACACTTTAGGTATGTTATTTTTTTTCCATAAAATGAGTAAATGCTTATTAGTGATAAATCGAGTAACGGAGAATTATCAACAGTGACAATAGCAATAATAGCAATTAGAAGGAGAAATTTAAAATTCAAACTTTTAATTTCTTTCTATTAAAATTATGTTGTCTTGACAGAAATTTCACACATTTTCCTTTAAATCCTTATTTTCTTATACCCTTCGGAAATAGTTTCGATTATGCGTGCTCAGTCATAAAAAACGAAGTGCGTCATGGCCGGATGTACAGTTCGGACAAATAGAGTTCGGCTAATTGGAACCCTACTTTGATATAACTATAATTAAATGTATCTTTAAACTCAGAAACCGGTAATTATGTTATGAGGGGGGAGGGGGGAATTCACGTCAGAGAAATTACAATTCAAAAATATCGATTTAAAGAAAAAAAAAACACTTTTTCTGAAGTTATTTCTGAAATTAGACATTTGATCGCGCTTTAACCGGTAAAAAAATATAAATATCTATGTTTGACGTAACCAATGATTTAAAAAATCATAATAAATATTTAAAAAAAAAAAAATCGCCGTTTTTGGTTTTGGACCAAAAATGGCCGCTAGGGAGGTTTTGGGGGGAATTTTGGAATCTCTTCCCTTCCTAAAATATTTGTATATTTTGGGAAGGGAAGTAAGTGTCTGCAAACATGTTAAGTTTCAAAATTTTATCACAAAATGCAGTTTCTTCCCCCGTAGACCCCTTCGTCTCTTTCTTCCAAAGCGGAGGAAAGAGGAGAGGGAGAGGGTTTTTAATTGCAATTTGTGTTACGGTATAATACCTCCGTTTCAACAAAAAAAAAAAAAAAATGTTCATGATGACTTTTTAGTAAAAATTAATTTTTAATCAAACTATATCGCACTTTACAGTTTATTAAAAATACGAAATGCAACTTGATAGAAAAATTTAAAGCAAGATGAATGTGTGTGTAAGGGGGTGGGGCGTCCTTTTCAAGTTTTGCCCCCACCTCGAAGAATACCTAGATCTGGCACTGCCCGAGTCACGTGGGAGCAGATTTCTTACACTAGTTTCACGAAAGAAGTGTTAACCATTCGTCGTACTTGAACCATGTGACTTGGGATCTTTGTCTCAGCTTTTTCCAATCGAAGTATGGGATTTTCTCCCTCCAGTTTGTAATCCCTGCTCCAAAAAAGGTAGGCGTTAGCTTGCTTATACTATTACATCATTCGGATAAAATCGAGTTTCGAACTTTTCTTCGAAAAATGCAAGTTTTGGGTGCCGTTGCTTGCGTTCGTTTTTCGACCAGTAGCTACCGGTCGGTGGATGACATGACAAGTAATGACGTCAACTGCAATGCTTTAGCATGCGCTGATGTCATAAGCTGTCGCCGTCTCGACCGCCGCGGCGCATCAGCTTAAGTTTAGCCATTTTGGATCGGATTTTTCATTGTTTCACTGCTTGGGTTACCACAGCACAGTTTCGGGTTTCGCCAAATTTTCCGAAAATAATACTTTATTGAATAAACAATTCACGTGCCGCTAATAATCGCTCGCATTGAACAATCACCAGAAAAGACAACCAATCACACTCGCGCTCCGACCCAAAAAGGATAATTTTAAGTTGATGCGCCGGCTCATATATATAGGGCAGGGCCATAAATGTTACAAGGGCTAGCTCAATCCTTTGATCTTTCCCTTCCACCGCCGAAAGGACAGCAAGAGTAGAAAACTCGTTTTTGACGTCATCGGGTACACTCCGCGGGTCTAGGGGCCTTATGCGGGACAATCCAGTGTGTGTGTGCCCAAAGAACTGCTGTATGCCTTAGCTAAAATACAATTTAAAAATTTGTTCTCTGTACAAGGGTTGTTAAAGAAGCAGTTGAAGGGGCCCAGGCCAATCCCAGACAAGGTTAAAAATCACTTATTATGAATAAGGATATGAATATTGTTTTCAAGGTTTTTCAATTTGGAAATGTCTCATAACATTTGACTAGGGTTTTTTCAGAAATATGCTCCTGCGCTAGATCAGTTGCAGGTCATTTTTCCTCCACGTTATGCTAAAGTAGACATTAAAGGTCACATTTTTTAGAATCGAAAATATTTGTGTGTAATTATATTTGAAAGTATTGAAAATGCCTTCACGTGCTGATGGCCTAGTACTGAAAAAGTTCTGAAAACTTAAGCTTTCCTTCAAAATTTTCAAAGAGTTCAAAACACATCAAAAAATTGAGAATACAACCTTCTTTTCTGTTTTTAAATGCTTTTTTTTTATGGAATACTAAATTTGAAGCTGCTTCAATAAATAATTGGAAGAAGAATTTTAAAAAGTTAAGATAAAGAGCTAGGCAAATTTCATAAAATGTGGTGTACGAAGTTATTTTTTAATGCAGGATTTGGTTCAACCCTGTCACATTGCAAGTTAATGATATTTAATAAGTTTATTAACGGCACTGTGAGACCGTAATAAGTTTCCTTCAACCGTAAAATTATAATATCTAGATGTAATGCATGAAATTTCTTTGTAAATATTATTCAATAGATTTAACTAAACAATTTCTTGAACACTGTATCCCCATGCTTAAAATAATTAATAATTCGCATGTAAAATGAGCACCGTATCGTGATTATTTCAATCGTGTATCTATTTTTGTAGGAGCTTTTCTTTTCTTTTTTTTTTTTTTTTTTTTTTTGTGATCATTTAAAGCTTTCAAATCAGATACATTAGTGTTTTTGTGATTGTACAAAAGCTTGGCCATTTACCGTATTACCCCACATTATCCGGCATGCCGCAAAATTTGGGGGTTACCAGATTTTCAATAACACTTGCCTGGTCCTTTCCGGCATGCCGGAAAAATCGAGGTTAGGAAAAAAATAATAATAATATAAAAAATATATGATCAGCTTAAAAATGAATATGAATTCTTTTCATATCTTATTGATATTAACAAACAGTTTAATTTTGTGAAAATATTTACTAACAATGCCATTTGTTATTTTAACAAGAAAAATATAGTTTGATAACAAATAATTTTATAAAAATTAAATTGAAACTATGTAAGCAAACATTTAAGCAGTAAGAGTCCGCCCCTAAACCAGTGCTAAATAATTTACCATAGCTCTTCAATAAATAAAAATTAAACTTACCTCTCTGAAAGGAACCTAAAATATTTTTATGTAAAAAAAATATGAATAAATCGCAGTAACGATGATTGTTTCTGAACTGATTACTTTATTGGCATGTAATCAAATCCATTAGTTATGTCCTATCATAAATAGCACGCACATGTTATATGAAATGCACATTTATTTTGAAAAAAGGTTACTTTCGCGATTTATTTATTTTTTTACTTACAGTGGTTTGACTTTTGATTGGACCGGAACGGGAAAATTTACTTTTGTTTTAATGCGAAATAAACCCCGAATTATCCGGCATGCCGGACAATTCGAATTTCTCGGCGTGCTGGTCAACCTCGCTTTTTTCCGGCATGCCGAATAATGCGGGGTAGTACAGTAATTGTTCTTCTGTATTGGAAGACTAATTTCCTGACCTATATAAAAAAGCTGTTGAACTTTTTTCTCGCGTAAGAACATTTGGAAGAATCCGATATTTGAACGAAAAACTTTCTGATTACAAAAGGTACGCCGACATTTTTTTTTTAAATGGACTTTATCACAGAAGAAAACTTTGTAGAATATTCCGAAAGATTTCAATTAATTACTGTAACGTAATGTTTTGTAGAATTCAGACATGAAGAAATTTTTCAGTCTACAAATAAGTTAGCTTTATAAATTTGGCGATAATCATTGAAACTTTAAACTTGGTTTACGTTGCTAAATTTCAATACGTTATTTATAAATTGAATAAAATGTTGATTAATAATTTCAGTAAACACCCATTAATCTGGGAAAACCATTTAAATGTACATACGGTATAAATGAAGAACGCGTTAGTACAATAATTTATTCTTGTAAGGCTGTATTTTTATTTTTTTAATTTTCTTTAATGCAGCTTTATATTTCATTCTCTTGAATTCAAAATACAACTTTTACTGTGTTCAAGTATTTTACTTATGTACATTGATTGAATTTAAAGGTTGTTTAGTTTAAGTCGTTTTAAACAATCTAGATGACCTGGATCCTATATTAGTCCAGGTTAATGAGGTTCTACTTCAGTTTTCAAAAACAACGTTTGTTAAGATTCTTGTTCAGATTTATAGTTACTTCGTAAAAAATAATTTTCTCTAAAACATATCGGCAGTATTTAGATTCAAATGGTATCGCGAAATTCAGATATGTTTTAATTATTCCTTATATCAATCTTATCTCTTTCATTTTATTTGAGACAAGATTGAAATAACAATGTTATTAATATTATTTAAAGCCTAAACTGACAAAATTATGTACACACGAGAGGAAACTTGACAAGCACAGTAAATTATTTTCATTTCTTTATAAGCTCAATTTTATTGTGCGAAATTTCCGCTTTCTACCCCTTTAAATCAGGAATATTGGCTAAAGAATATCCAAAACTACACAAGAGAAACTAAAAATTTGTATTGTAGATTTTAATCAGGTTTACTGTTTTTCGTATCGCTTATTAACTTGTCGATGGGACTCAAAGCATTTACCCTTGTATTTCATTCCTTTTTGAAGCTTAACCCTCAAGAAATAACATAAAAACTGGAAAAGAGTGAGGAATTACGCACGCACAACACAAATGTCCCAGATCGAGTGTACCTAGTGACGTCACTGGCACTTTCCCCCTCCGTTCCTACTTTCGAGGCGCTAAGACCTAGCCCTTCCTCTTCTATGGCGCTGTATATAGGGCCTTTGATCCGACCTTCCGACCTCGATCGGTAGCTACCAGTCGAAGTTGGCGAACGTAGCCTCCGTGTAGGACAATTTGTTGTGGTATTTTTCATGAGTGTCGGAGAGGAGAGGCATTTGAGTCGTTTCTCTTTTAACCTTTTCCGCGCAATCGCGCCTAATGAAATAAAACAGAAATATGCGATGTTGTGATTTTATTTGTCAAGTTGCTTTTCTTCTTTTGAAAATGATAAAATAATTTACTGATGAATGCTTTGCAATGCGAAGATACATTGCATAAACATGTGTTTGCAGTTCCTTTGTTTAGAGTGAAATTATTGGACTTCAATTAACTTATATGCCGTTGCGGCAATACCATTCTGTCGCCGTTTTGTGTATATTTGATTGTGATTTCTATAAATGACAGCGGAAGGCGGAAAACGTGGTGTGTGGAGTGTCAATTTTGGAAGTTGCGAGACATACGGTTTGTACGTGTGGAGTTATTCATCCTGGATACTTTTTTCTTTTATTATTCAAGACGGTAAGTCCCGTTTTATGATTGATATGAAATTGGGAAAATGAAAAATTCCTCGAAGAGAAAAGTAGAAAATGAGGAAGGCGCAAATAGCAGAGAAAAAGAAATAAAAAAAGATAATAACGTTTACGAACCTGCAATAAAAATAGTAGAAAAAGCAAAAATTGCATTTGAAAATGGTTGTGAGAGCATCAAACTTATAATCTCGGGAGTAACGGATAAGATTCCCACAAATAATACAAAAATATTCAACGAACAACTGGACAAAATTGTTACCACAGAAGACACAATCAAACTTACAGGCAAGCAAAACCTAGTCATAACTACAAAAAATATAACAACGGTAAAGAATATCTTCAAAACAAAAAAAAAAATAGGTGAAAAAGAAATAACCACCAGAATTATAGACGAAACCCTCACTTCAAAATACATAGTTAAAAATGTTGATACAGAAATTAAATTAGAAGAAATAGCAGAATATTTGGCAAAAGATAGCGTACAAGTCGCCCAAATAATAAGGTTTAATAAGAAAAGATCGAAAGAACCAATCCCGGTTATATTAGTTCAAGAATTGGGAAAAAACAGAGAGAAAAGAAGTCAAAATAGGCAGAATATTATACAAAACTCAAAAATATATCGAACAGCCAAAAGTGTGTTTCAACTGCCTTAACTTAGGTCACCAAAAAAAAGACTGTAAAGGGAAAACGAAATGCCTTACATGTGAAGGCGACCATGAAAAATGTGACAACGAACCGAAATGCATAAGATGTGGAGATAAACACCTTTCAACAGATAAAAATTGCCCGATTTTCAAAGAAAAAATCAAAAGAAACACCCAAGCAGCCTCTAATCCGGTTAATACAATTAAAACTTGGACCAGTATTGCAACATCGAAAGAACCAACAAACAAAAACAATAAAGCTGAAAGTAAGAAAAATAATACACCAATCACCACGACGGATCTTAGCACAAAACTAGACAGAAAAGATAAAGAAATCAAGGAATTAAGAAGTGAAATCGAGAAACTAATCAATCAAAACAAACACCATCATTGCGAAAACTGTACTTTGAAAAACTCGGAAATAGAACACCTAAAAATTGAATTATTCAAACTTAAACATTCCGTTGAGGGTGAACCACCACTACCGGATCTACCTTTCTCAAGTCACTTTGAGCAAGACGCCTCTCCGAAAACGACATCAATATTTCTTAGGACTCTTTTTTCTCCCTTTTTCTTGTTTGTTTTTTATCATGTTCTGGTTTAATTTTCTCTTATGTTGGAATATCCGTGGACTTTTCACCAACTTTGATTACATTAAATTCCTAATAGCCTGGACTAACCCATCCATTATCTACCTTCAAGAAACCTGGTTACCAGATAATAAAATCCCCGGTCTAAGAGGTTATGTGGCCTACTATAAAGAAAAAGATTTTCCTCATAGAGGAGGTGAATTATGCACCTACATCAAAAGTACCCTACCTTCATACAGTATTCCTAGCGTAATAAATGGCATGGAAACACCCAATATAAATGTAGTCCTACACAAAAAAACCTATAGTATCCTTATATATTATTTCTGTAGCCTGTTTTTGGTTTCTACGCCAAATTTCCCTCAATTCTTGATCGATTTCTTTGATTTACGGCTAATTTTATAGCTTATGGTGCTGGCTACTGACGAAAAATAGACCCAAGGCCTAAAAATTGTTTCTTTTAGCCGAAAAACCTGTTTTAAAGAACCAGAATAAGGTTTTCGGTCAAACTTATAACTTTAATTTGCGCTATGACCGACAGAGCTGAGTAGCTTGATCGGCAGAGCGTTCTCTTCGTAACCAGGAGATTACGTGTTCGGGCCCACGTCCGGACAATCTCCAACAAAAAAAATTAGAGAAATATCGCGCATTACATGAACGCTGAATTAAATGAATAACAACTGTGAGAGAATAGAATAAATGAGAAGGAAATGCTCCTTGCTGATGTGAAAACATTTAGTGATTTTGTGCTAAATTACTTCGAAATTGCACGTGTTTTTTTTTTGAAGCTTTGGCTCTGGAAAGAAAAATAAAGCATAATGTAAGCGAAAATATAAGTAACAGGTTTAAGATTTCAGACTACAATAGAATTGTTTTTTGCGAAAATATAAGTAACAGGTTTAAGATTTCAGACTACAATAGAATTGTTTTTTGTTCAGAAAAAAAAATAATAAATCGTATATTGAAATATATATTCTTCTAATGAGTTTTTGACTCTTTGAACAAATAAACAAAATACTACCTCAATTTGAAGGGTAAAATATATATTTTTTCTTCTTTTTGCTAAAAAACAAAAAGCTTATCACATTTTCACTACATTCGAAAAGCTACGCTTAAAAAAGAGCATAGTTCAATTTATTTTGTATTTTAACCGTGCTGTTAAATGATGAACACATGCTGCCATCTAAGTTATAACGGTTTAAGCAGCCTGCGATAACAAATTGTAAAAATTTTCAAAAATAAAAATATTTTTCTTCAATATCTTATCTTATATATTATTCCCCTCTCATTTTAAAACTTATCAGGCTGGCCAATGACGAAAAAAAGACTTACGGTCAAAATTCAAGTTTTCGAAATCGCCTCTTGCTGTTTCAAAACCTTGATGCTGCCTGTAGTTCTTATGCATTTTTTAAAGCAAAATTCTAATGCAGTTTTCCATTTTTTACGTCGCTTTCGGCAAAAAAAAAAGCCTTTGTGTGTGTTCATATTTTAATAAAGCTTAACAGCACTGGACTTAGTTGTTCGGTTTAATTGATAAGTTTTTTTCGGTAGAGCGTTCGGCTATAAACTATCTGAACTTCGGGCAAGCTTGGGCTGTCCGACATAATATCAAATTTATATTAGTATTACGCATTACATGTGCTCATAACATACACACCTAATAAAATAAATGCAGTGGGAATGCTACTTGGTGTTTCGACTCCTTTATGCAGGCTACAGTTATCATTCGGATAAGTTGATTGTTAATCGAACTGTGTTCTTTGACTACATCCAGACCACTCAACATCATGTAAGCATAAAAAAGTATTAGATTTACCTAAAGAAATCCTTTTTGTGCAGAAAAACATTTTTATTGTATGCTAAAATGTAGATGTTTCTAATAGCAGTGTTCGACCTTTTGTACAAATGAAAAAATACTACGCCCGATTAAAACTACGAGTTTCACTCAGTAAACCTTTAATTTTTTATTCGCGCGAATACGATATAAAGCATTAAAAGTACTATTAACTTCATTAGCAAGAAATTATTTTCTACTCCTCTGCTTTCTGCTGAAAAAAAAAATACATTTTGTCTACGTTCGAAAAATTACACTTAAGAACGGACTCAGTTCAACTGGTTTTGGTTTTGAATTTTAAGTGTTCGATTAAAAGAGAAACATGTGAGGGCATTTAAGCCGTAACGGTTAAAGCAACCTTCTATGTGAAATAGTTCAATATTCAAAGATAAAAACACTTATTTTCAGTCAAATTTATTACTTCTCTAGAATGTTTGTTTCAATCGCTACGTGAGATCTTCGTCATTCTTTAATCAAATTCCATGCTTTGCGAATAATTTTAAATCGTATCATGCTGGTTAATGACAAAACACAGATGCATGATCTTATTATTAATTTTTTTTGGCAAAAAGCTTTTTTGCTGTTTTTTACTACGCATTCCTTCAATGAATAGCTTTCGAAAAGGAAGGCGCAATTGCTAGGTTTGTTGGGGTGTGGGGCTGTTAGTTAGAATGGCGCCAATTCGAATACGTGCCAATAAATATCTCTTTAATGTTTCTTTTTTTCCCGTCAGATGCTGACATGTGCAGGACTGTATTTGCCACAACCTGTTTTTTCACATGCACAATTATTGCTTTTTCACGAGTCACCACTCAGCAGCACTTTTAATGACATTTATGTTTGCATTGAAAATATGTACGATTAAAAGGGAAGCTATGATCAAATTATCACAACGTTGTATTTAACGAGGTTTTGTTACTGATGTCTTTAAATTACATGCCTTCTCTTCTGCGCTTACTTTTTTTTCGGTTCTTCTTCATAATGTTCTTCCTTTGAAATTCTTAAAGAGCGAAATGCCTTATGAAACGATTTGAAGCACAGTGCGGAGTTCCGCACGGGTCGACTAGTAATTAATTGTTACAGACCCCCTGGAGTCATTAGAGAGGACACAATAAAGGGATTAAACAGTTTAATAAACGACTCATCTCTCTTTGTTGGAGACTTCAATGGGAGAATTCAAAGCATAGGGGATCGACTCACATCTCCTAGTGGAAGAAAAATAGAAGAATGGATTCTTGACAATAACCTACTAGTTTTAAATGACGGTGTACCAACGAGACTAAACAAAGGGGTTGAAGACGGAATATTAGATCTTGCAATCATTGAAAACAGTATGGTCATTAACTTCTCATGGATAAGGTTAGATGAGCACGGCAGCAGCAATCAGTTCCCTTTACACTACCAGTTTTAACTCTTTGAGTCAAATAGTTTTTTAATTACGACCATTTAAAGAAAACGTGTCAGGAAAAATTTTCAATTTCGTCAAAACTTTAAAATATAACTCGAAAACAAATGAGTGAAAAAATCCGAAACTTTGTTTATTTTCTCTGTTGTGGTAATACTCCATTGGAACAAAAAATGAGCAAAATCTAAAGACATGACGTTTTGACCATTGGTTGATTTGATATGGAATTACCCCCCCCCCCCCCCCCCTCCAACTCAATAGACAGTAATTATGGTTATATCACCAATAACATTAGAGATATTATTAAGCTCCATTCAGTTAACATACGCTTCAAGAAAAATAACAATAACCTATGGTGGAACATACGGTGCGCCAAATTAAAATATGACAGAGATAAAAACGACACAAGGCGAAAAGAACTATGTTAATAGAAGACTGGATCGATTACAAAAAAACAAATGCCATCCTTAAAAATAACATAAAAAAGACAAAAAGAGAATTTTGGGCAAAACAAAATTTTAATATTAACAACCCACAAGAACTCTACAGAAGTGTTAACTGAATTAAAAAGAATCTTGAACAAGAATCTATGACAAACAATTTAACAATAGAAAGTAATGGAAAGAAAATCACTGAAACAGACGAACAAGCTAACCTTTTTGTTAAAAATTTCTCAAATAGAGACAGTAATAGCGATGTCATTAACAAAATTAATATCGCCCCACAAGAAGGAGAATGCATTATATCAAATGAGATATCAGTTGAAGAAATAAAATATGCATTAAAAACGACAAAAGATAAAGTCCCGGGCTCAGACCAAATAACCAATAAAATGCTAAAACACTTGCCAGATAGGAGCATAGAACAGATAAGAGATATATTCAATCAAAGCATACAAAGCGCTAAGATTCCAGAAGACTGGAAACTAACAAAGGTAATTCCAATCAAAAAACCGGGGAAAAATCCAAACTAGGTTTCCAGCTACAGACCAATAGCCCTAACCCAGAATCTGAGCAAACTAATAGAAAAAATCATCTTAAACAGAATCAATAAAAGTACTTCATCCAACCTATTCCCCAACTACATCTATGGTTTCGTAAAAGAAAGGGGTACAGAAGACTATCTCTTCGACCTATACAACTTAATTAATTTTCTCAGAATGAAAAAAAGATTTGTTTATGCCATTGCTATTGATATCAAAGGAGCCTACGACAACGTCTAGACTCCAAAACTAATCCAAAAACTAATTCACGCTAAAATCGATCACAAAATCATCAGGTGGGTTCAAAATTTTCTGTTTAACCGAAAAATTATTGTACATTTTAACAAAAAAAAAACCTCTGAAAGCATGACCATTAATCATGGAATAACACAAGGAGCTAGCCTTTCACCTTTCTTATTTAACTGCTTTATATCAGACATTGGTGATTACATCAGAAACGGAAGAATCTTCTGCTATGCGGACGATGTAACAATCATCATATCAGGGAAAAATAAAGAAGAAGCAGAGGAGAATCTAAATGAAAATCTGTTGGCCCTAGAACAGTGGAGCAGAGAAAATAAAGTGATACTATCAGCAGAGAAAACAGTGTTGATAGAATTTTCCCAAAAAAAAAGAAAAAAATGCTAATAACTTTCACTTACAGGGATCGAACATCAAATGGTCCACAAACCATAAAATTCTGGGCGTTATATTCCAAAATAATCTAAAATGGAACGAACATACAAGATTACCTAAGTGGTAAAATGAGGAAAATGTTAAATGCTATAAATTGGCTAGGAAGCTTCCAATCCGGCACTAGCTATATTAACACACTCAGAGTTTTCACACAAACCTTGATAGCCAAGGCTGATTACGGAAGCATAATAAGAGTTAAAGATACAAGATTAAATCAGAATCAGATTGAAGTAATCGAAAATAAAGCTATTCGCAAAGCTCTTGTAGTGAACACCTTTGCACCAAATAAATTCATAAGATATATTACTAAAACGGAAAATATCAAAAACAGAATTAAATGGAACTACATAAAATTCATCTGTAAACAAAAATTCAAAAAGAACAAAAATTACTCCTCCTCAACCAAAATAATCCTAAAGAATCAGTCATATATGACAGAAATTGTCACAGACCTAGAAAGAATTCAAAAAGAAACGAAAATTCTTGAAAATTGGGCATGCAGGGAAACTATAAAAACGTATATCGATAGTAATAATATTGATTTCGTTCTGAACGAAGAAGAATTCCATACCTCTACACTAGACTTCATCATAAAACAATCCTTTGAAGAATTTATAAGACAATACCAAAATTATCAAATCTGGGCTACGGATGGCTCAAAATTAAATAACACAGCCTTTTTGGTACTAAACAAAAGTGAAGGGATTGAAAGAAAATTAAAAATTCCATCTTATTGCTCAGTATATACTGCGGAGCTTACTGCAATTTGGTATGCAGCTAAATTCCTTATCAAGCATGAGTCCCCAGTGATAATTTTATCTGACTCACTAAGTGCAATAACGGCACTGAAAGAAAAAAATAGAAACGAAGAAATACTAATTTACAATACAAGATACCATTTATTGGAAATAGCAAAGAAGACAGAGATTAAAATCATCTGGGTACCCGGGCACAAAGGGATCCCGGATAACGAAATAGCCGATAACTTAGCAAAACAAGCTGAATCATGCCCGGAAACACCTATGATACCTATCAGTACCTGGAAAGATGTTCTTAACTATATTAAAAAAGAGAGGATCAAAGAAATGTTGAGAATTTGGGAGAGCTCAAAATATTACAAAAGATTCAAAGATGTTGAAAAGTCAATAAACCAAAATTACAAATGGATAAAAAAAACTGAAAAGAAGAAACAAAACTAAATAGAATATTAACTGATTCCTATCTAACAAAAGAGAAGCTTTTCAAAATAAGGAAATCAAACTCCCCCCTTTGTGATACGTGCCAAAAGATCGAAAATTCTGATCATATCATTTGGAATTGTGATAAAAACAAGGACCAAAGAACAGTTATACTAAATCAATTATCTACTAACGGATTTAAATTTTCTGACATTTTTTGCCAAGATGCCCTCAAAATCCCAAGCCATGGGAGGGGCATCCTGGCCTTGTTCTGAGATTGTCTTGTCTGGGAGCTCCTTTCATCCACGACAGAAGAGAGGCTCCTATTTTACATATTTTCCTTTCCTCCTGTTCTGAATTTTTACATAACCTGTTTTAAAATGAACTTATTTGGTTTTATATATTACTAATAAAGAAAAAAAAATTATATATAAATGCATTAACATATAAAAGTTTCCTTTTATCACTAAAGGTTATGAAATTTTACTATTATATGTAATGGAGGCAAAGCGCTATGTACACAGCCCTCATCATTTTATGTTATGGGTATTAAACCCACGAAGAAGAAGAAGAAGATTTCTATAAATCGAGGTTTTTTTTTAAAACATTTTTTTTTTACATCAGAGATTTTGTACTGGTTTTTGATCCGAAATCATTTTTAATGTATTGGTCTTCAAAAGTGTTTGGTGCCTTTAAATTATATCTTCTTTTTAACTTGCTCTTAAGCTTTGGAACTATTCAGTTTTTTATGATATGTTTGAGATATTTTGGAAACAACATTTTCCATATCTATTATGTGTACAAGTGCTGGAGAACCCCTTCAAAAAATATTCAGATTTTTTGTTGTTTCGCACCAAAAGCTGGAAACACGTGCGTGAATTTGTTTGCAATTTTCATAACATTTTTCATTTTTTTTTCTGAGCAAATTAGGAACAATAATAACAAATTATAAGCAATATACAACATGTTGAAATTCTCAATTTGAACCATGAAGCTTCATTGATTCCTCTGGTATAGCGTCATCTACATTTCATAACTGAAACTAAAACAATTTCTCTGAGAAATAAATCGTCCCAACATTTCTTATTTACCATCTTAAACAGACATGTTGTTGGGGGGGGGGGGGGATAATGTATTTCATGTGAGTGGAAGTGGTTTTCTTTTGCTGGGGGTTTTTTGTATAATTCAGGTTGAGTATGTACAAATTAAGAAAATTTGAAATATTGGCCTGATCTTAAAAAATAATCTGGCTTATACTCTAAGGGTTTGAGTTTAGGTCACACAAATTCAATATAGGTATATATCCCAACAAATGTAGTACCTCCTTCACCCATCCAAACAAAACCCCATTATTATTGTACAAAGTAAATGTTTTAATAATTCACAACATACATTATTACTACATTAAAAAATATTGGATAGCGCTAAAATTATTAGTTTCTCTAACTAGTTATAGTACTAAAATACACACACATATTCTGAATTATATGAAAGATATTCAAAGCAAAAAAATGATTCAACTGGTGTCATTCAGCTACTAAATAACATCAACAGGAAAAGACTGAAAGACATTAATTAAAAACACAGTATCTCATTAAATCCCATTAAGAATTCAATTTTTATCATAATTTATTAATTTTGTTTCATTCTTATATTATCTTAGTTTCAAAGTACTTAAAAAAATCTTGAGATTCATCGAAACCTTTAGAATATTACCTATCTAATCAAAAAATTATGTAGAATTCTGGTAATATGAAAAGATCGACTTTTAGTTGGCAATTTTTGCAAATAATTTTTTTTTCCTAATTACAATTTTTGTTCCTTATTGCTTTTATTATGAATTAATAACCTTAAAGTTTTGCTTTTTAATTTCTTGTAGTCTTACTAGATTCACATTTACTTAATTAGGATGAATTTTCCTGTGATCAAATTTATTTAAGCTCTCATAAACGGAGTTTGGAAATTCGTAAATGTTCCAGCAAATTAACCTTTTATTTAGTCATTAATTACCTGCACAATGGCACAAATTTATCTCAAAATGAGTCAGTATTTGTTTCTTATGCAGCAATATGCTTCTTATGCTTATGTAGTCAGTGTTGCAACTTCCCCACAAACATCTGGGCCCCGAAATGCATTCAAAAATGCACACAATTTTTTTTTTACATAATTCTGAGATAGACAAAAGGGCCCATAAAAATATATTGCGGCAGGCTCTACAACCTGTAAATCCACCTCTGACGTTGGTTAAATGGGTTCAATTAACTTTGGGAAAATATCCCGACTTTTAAGTATATTTATGTCCTTCTATCAAATAAATGAAGTATTTTATTTTTAGTCTCAGATGTTTCTTTTTTTTTTAAATTTTAGTTCTAATTTCAACCTAAATCTTCATTTTGATCCCATATGAATTAATGTAGATTATTTTTTTCCTTTACTTGCTCTTTGTAGCAAACTGAGGTTTATTTCTAGTTACTTTTCATATCAAGATGTTTTGTCGAAAGCAATGCTCAATCATCCTATAGCTAAATGCATATTCTGTGCCACTAAGGAAGTGTTACCAGATTGAGTACACGATTAAAGAAGTTTTCAATTTTAAAAAAAACTCATTGCTGGGTTTATATGTGTTATACATTAACTATACCTAAGTAGGTATAGTGAATAATGTTTATTAGGTAGGTAGTAAATACTGTATTATTAAAACCAGTCTCAGTTCTGTTTATTATTTGTATGTGCCTACATATTTAATGAATTACTAGGATTTTTTTAGTGTCTTCTACATCAAATTTATTTATTTTGAATGTTGTTCAAGAAAAATATTTCAACATGTTTTGCCCCACAAATGAGCTTGCAACTTTGTTTGTAGAGAGGATCTTTGTTTGTTTTGTAAACTTTTCTACTTATAAACAAGTGGTATGTTCACATGAAGTACAATATTCATGATTGTCTTTGTTTGCTTTGTAAATCTTTCTACTTAGAAGTTTTATTTTAAAATTTTGTTTCTTCGTAGAAATTCATTGGAAAGTAGTTATAATCAGTGATGCTTACCTGTTGCTATTTCTTCCTAGGGACGATGTAATCGTGAAAAGCCACCATGCAAATATTTCCACCCACCACAACATCTGAAGGATCAGCTGCTAATAAATGGCCGCAATCACCTTGCCCTAAAGAATGCTCTTTTGCAGCAGATACCTCTACAGCCGCTTCTTACGGGCCAGTTGCCAACTGCAGTGGTAAGTGGTCTTCTGTACAGTCAGCTGGCACAACATCAGCAACAGCAACAACTGCAGCAGCAACATCAGTGCGCTGCTGCACTCAATCTGATGAGTGCAAATGCACTCAAGGTGAGTATGGAACACTAGCACTCTGCTGAGCAGCTTTTATCTTCGCACCAAAGAAAAAGTCAGTTCTTTTGGATCGTCTATCCTTACAGAATAAAGCTGCTTCGGTAGTTTTTTAATTAAATCTTCTTTCTCAAAATTGCTGTCTTGGAAAAAATCCTGCATGTACTTTTTAAGAGCATCTTTTTGCTTGAGTTTCAAGCAAAGTAAAAATATTGATGCATATTTATGATAATCAATACTTTTTAGTTGAAATTAAGATTTTGCATTCATGATAAAAATTAGATTCATTTTAGTTTTAAAAATTAAATTCAATGTATTTTATATAATTTTTCTTGGATAATTTATGCATATTAAGTTAGTTATGTAATTATTATCTATTAGTTATTAAATTGATTAATATAGATTGTTCAGTTTGTTTTTATCATAAGAGAAATTTTAAATCTCATTCATTTTATCCCTAAGAGATATTAATGTAAAAGTCTAATGTGTCTAGCATCTCATTTCAGCCAAATATACATCACTTGAAATTTTGTTTTGTTGAGATTAAAATAATGCATTTTTTGAACAATTAACTTGATTATTCATTAATTAATTTAATAGATTTGAAGCATAAAATATGTTCAATCTGTGATGTACTTTTGTTAATGCCTATCACCAAATTCTGATTGCAACCCTAAATTCAAATGCCTCTGAGATCAACCTATTTTCAGTTTTTAATACAATTTTGAAAAAAAAAAAGTTCTTCATTTTGTTCTTCCAAACTATTGTCTTTAAGTATATTAAGTGTTCATGAAGTTCTTTAAAAAAATACTCAAAAGTATTAAAATTCGTAAAAAGATTGATATGTCAAAGTAAAATTCAAAAAAGTTTTTGAGAATTACTTTCAATAATTCAGAGGTAAAATATTTTTTTCTAGGCTTATAAGCCTTGGTCCTTCCTGGACACTTCTTGAAATTCATCTATGTTCTGAAAATACCTGAGATATGTCAGGTAAAATTAACTGAAGGATCTGCATTGGACCATGGCCTATGATGCTTGAAAGTATATTATTGATGCCAGCCGCGAAAAGCTTCAGTTCTTATTCTTTCTGGAAGTTTTAAAGGTTCAAGTTAATGAATGTTATCAGTGTTGTTTTTAAAGCTTAGTTACTATTTTCAACGTTCTTGGGAATCATAACAAACTCCAAAATCTTTTTATTTATCTGTTTGTTCTGTGCACTGTCACCTGCACATTGCCATTCCCCAACATTTTAATGAACAAAATTGAATGATTTAATTTGAAACACTAATAAATTTGCTAAAAAATTGGATCATTTATTCTCAAAATGTTTTTTTGTTGCATATGGTTCTTGTGTTGTTGTTGACATTCACATTGCATTTAATGCACATGTGGGTGCTTTTGATTGTGATTCAACTCTTTTTTTTAAATCCATTTTTTAATTCATATTTTTTAGCCTTCTTTCCCAGTAAAAGTCAGAAAAAGAAAAAAAAAAGCATGAAAGAAGACTTAATGCATCTTAAAAATATCGCGAAAAACAAAAAAAAGTCAAAAATAAATAAAATAATTAAATAAATATCGAAAAATTAAAAATTGGAAAGTAGGGTATTGAGATGGGGAAAAATGTCTGTTGGTCTGTCTGTCCAACCCCCCTAATAACTTTTGAATGAATAGTCCGATTCGAACAAACTTTTTTATGTTCAAAAAATCTCGGCGAGGACACCTCATTCCCATATTTCACTTTTTGATTTGAACTTTTTTTGTTCAATTTTGAACAGTTCAAAAAAACTTAACATTAGCGCCTACGGGGAAATTCAAGGCAATTCCGAACTGTGAGGCGAATTTGCTTCAAACAAACTTTGTAGGAAAAAGCTTTTGATGAAAAACTTGTATATAAAATATATTTTCGATTTGAACAATTTTCTGTTCAATTTTGAACAGTTCAAACCACTTAACATTAGCGCCTACGGGGAAACTGAAAGTCAATGTAGATTCTGTACTTAAGGCAGATTTACTTCAAACAAATTTTGTTGGAAATAGCTCTTGACGCCTAACTTCAGACTCCGACTCCGAGAATTTAGGGGCACCTGTCTCCGAATCCGACTCCTGTGCCCGACAATTAATCGGACTCCGACTCCCCGACTTCGACTCTGACTTCGTAGCTTTGGCAAAAATTTATACACGGAAGACAAATGACTTTTAACGATTCTTAGATATTTGACTCCGACTCCTTTACCGCAAAATGAGATTGACTCCGACTCCGCAGTTATGATTTTGACTGTGAAATAATTATTGTTGATTTGACTTATTTTTATTTTTACGCTAAAGTTTTAATTTAGGTATTCAGTTTTCGGTGAATAAACTCGAAATCATTTATGTTTCTACATAAAGATATGCGCAGGAGATTTTTTTTTTGACAATAAAAATTATTTCTTTAAGTTGACATTTTATTGTTTTTATTTATTTTGGTAAGTGCATTAATTCATTAAAAAAATTGTTTTTGCAACAGGGGAAAAAGAAACAATTTTTTTTTATTTTAATATGATGTATTTATTTTAATGAGCTTATTAATTTTAATTATTTTTTCGTTTTGAGAGCTCTTAAAGATTTTTTTAATGGAAAAAAGTATTAGCTGCTTTGTTTCAAAGTTGCTGCTATTTTATTTGTGCATTTTTTTTTTTTTTTTTTAAATGGGTGAGGAATATTTTGTTCCTAGAAGTCAGAGTCAGCTTAAAGTATTTTAAAAATATGTTTGAAAACATTTGCGATTTTAGCTATTTTTGAGAATATTGATCAGGTACTAGAAAGTCGTATGGGTATACGGGAAAGTAGGCTCCTCTAGTTCTAGACAGAACTTCTTGTTAAAATTTAAATATGGTGTGATGTTTATTCATTAGACTTTTACTATAGCAGTTTTTTTTTTGATATCTCTTTCTTAAATGCTTTTATTAATGCACTTAAAGTGAAATATTCACTTTCCCCCAAGGCCGTAGCCAGAGGGGAGGGGGGTCAGAGAGTCACCCCCCTCCCCACCCCCAAATTTTCAAATTCTTGCATACTATGAAAAAGCTGTCAAAAATTTCATGTTTCGCACTTCAGCTCGGAAAATTTCAAGATGTTACCCCTCCCCCCAATATCATTTAAAGTTTTGTTTTTAGGGCTTCAATTTCAAAAACATTTCTGTTGAAGTGCTCCTGAAAATTACCCCAAAGAGGGGCTCCCAAACCTCTCTTGCTGCTAACATTACCAAAGATGTTCTAAAACCTATGTTTTAAAGCTATCTACAAAGTTTTTTGGATGTCTCTCTGCTCCCCCCCCCCCCCCCACTTTTTGCCAAAATTATCAAAGGTTGTCTTTAATTTAGTTTTTATGGCTTACATTCCGAAAATTTTACAGAGGAGAGCTTCCAAAAACTCTTTCTCCTTCTCTCATTGATAGTCAAACAAAATTATGTTTTTAGAGCTTCAATTGGGAAAGATTACCGGTCCTCTTAACTGTACCAAAGATGGTCTTACAATCGTATTTTGAAGATTTCAGTTTCGAAAAAATTCCCGGGGATTAAGACCCAATCTCTCTTCTCCTAATATTACCAAAGATCGTTTAAAACTGCGTTTTTGCAACTATATTTTTGGAACATTTCAGGGGAGACCCCCCCCACCCCCTTCCCGTGGCATAATAGGTGATAATCAACAATTGCATTTTAAAAGATACAATTTCAAAAAAGGACCGGGGGAGCGCCCCTGAACCTCTCTTTACATTACCAAAAGTTGTCTAAAATGTTTTAAAACTACAGATTAAGAAAATTTGCAGGGGCCTGGAATTTCTCCTTCTTTTTTCATGACCAAAAATCTTCTAAAACTGTATTTTTAGAACTACAATTTAAAAAAAATATTGTTGGCGAGCTCCTGAACCCCCCTTTTATTAACATAATTAGAGATATAACAATTATAAAAATTGCAGTTTTACAATTACCCTCATAACTATTCTCCCTCAAACGAACTTCCTCCAAAGATCGTCAAAAATGCATTTTCAAGACTTCAAATCCTTAAACTTTCTCTGGTAGAAGCCCCTGTATTTAAGACACATTTGATATAAAAAAGATACCTTCAATTTCATACACCTCCTATTTATTTTTTGACTTCGTAATGGCCCTGAGAGTCGGATCATGCCGCGGCAGCAAATTCTGACACTTACCAAACATAGTTGAAAATCATATATTTTGGACTTTGATTGCAAACAATTTTCCCTGGGGAAACTCTTTCCCTTGTCTAACATTACCAAAGAGAACTTCTACAAACTAAGAATGTGTTTTAAGAAGAGAAAGCTCCTGAATTTCCATCTACTTCCCGTAAACTCACGCAAAGAAAATTTGTAATGGCATTTTTAAAGTCTTATTGTCAAAAATTATATAGCCCACCCAAACCTCTTCTCTTCTCCCCCAGCGTCATCAATCGTAGACCTTATAACTTCAAAAAATTTCTGAGTTGGAGCAACCACCTCCTCCCCTAACATGTCAACATGTATCCCAAAAAATTGCGTTTTTAAAACTTCAATAACAAAACTTTCTGGGGTCAGCCCCAAATGTGTTTCTAAGACTTAAAAAATTTCCAGGGGAGCATTCACAAACTAAACCCTTTTCCTTGTGTTACTACCAAATCTAGCCTGAAATTGCCTTTTTTAAAAAATATCTTTTGAAATTGCGTCTAAAATGAGATTCCGAACCCAGTATCATTTTGGCATGTATTTCAAAGTATTATACTCCTAGGTCTGCTCCTCCCTTACAAACAATAATTCTGGCGCTCCTGACCTTCGAAGCTCATAAAAAGTGATTGGTGGCATATATTTCTATTTCATGTTCCAACTTGAGTACCAATTAAAGGTCCTCATGTCATTGGTATCTTTCACAGTTGCGACATTTACAACACAACACATCATTTTCTGTTCCAACCAAACTTGTTCATTATTGAATTTTGATTAAATGATATTATAATAATAAATTTAAATTTTTCTGAGGAAACATCTGCTCTCATTTAAACAATATGATAAAGTAACTTTAACTTTTGGTAATTCAGTAAAATTATTGTTCAAAAGAAAAAAAATTAAAGCAACCAATAATTCCTTCGATCGCCCTCCTCCCACCTCTTCCAAATTTTTTTCATTTTTCTGTTTTTCCCTCCTCCACTCCATTACCATATGTCTACCAATGCGCAAATAATGCTTCAAAATCATTGTAACACATAACTTTTTTATCTTTTTGTCGAAAATAAGGGACACCCCCCCCCCCCCCTGAAACAAAATCCTGGCTACCGATTTGCTTTCCCCATTAATAAATCTTCTTTTTTTGATTTTAAAATTAAATACAGATTTTTATTGTTATAATTTTATTTAGCATTTGTAAAATACATATTATTCTTGGTTAAAAATGTAATTTAAATTTAAAAACTTATAACACTAAAAAACACGTTTTGAGGAGATAATTTTTTTTCTTTTGCTTAAGAGTTTACTAAGTATTTCAATTTTTTTTAAAATATGGTGCATAAGTATTAAATGTTTGAATGTTTTAAATTAAATCGAGCGATAAAAGAAATTCATTCACTTAAATTCTTCAGTTGCTATCTGCACTGTGCTAGATGCTTGTTTTTATTGATGTTTCTAGGAAAATGTTTATTCAACACTCATGCAAAATTTGTCTTTTGTTATCATATTATGCTGCACTTACCCCTTGCTTTTAGCTCTAAAATAGGTAAGCTTAAAAAATTTATAGAAGCAGAACTTGGTGGAAGTTACCTTTTGGTTGCGTAAGATTTAACAAGCTATAGAGCATGCTTTTCCTCTTGTATAATATCTGCCACTAGAAATTTGAAGACATTATTTTTCTTTACATAGACAATGATAATCTCTCTTATCCACTTCTTGCTTAACTCCTTAGTCCTAATGTAATGTTGACATTCACAAAGAACTGACTTTTCTAGTTTTATTTTCAGTTGCTTGTTTTTGGTAATCTTTTATTTTTTCTTTTTGTTGGATGGCTGTTGAATACCAACTGTTTTTTAGTCATATCTGAGATAACTAAAACTTTTAATTACATTAATAAAGTCATTTTAACAAAAGCTTGCTATAATTAAAATATTTACCATTGTGGGAAGAGTATAAAACATTCTAACAACTTAAAAAGTGAACTAATAGCAATAAGAAATGCTGATATGTGTCTTAAGGTTTCAAGGACCCCTTTTTTTCAATGTAAAGAAATGAAGTTTTAGATAAAAAGACATCAGACCAGGGGTGACATTTCTAAAAATTTTGGGTTGCCATTTTCGAAAATTTTGCTCTGGCAGCATTCTAAAACCGAAAAATTACATTAAAAAAACACATTTTTTTAAATAACTTTTGTATGCAGATTTGAAGAGTTTTTACGGGAGAGGGGCCGAGGAGTTTCCGAAAATTTCACACTGTCTTCGGAAGATTTTACCTGAGTCCACTTGCACCCCTGCATCAGACGGAAGCTCAGCATTAAATAAAATGTTACTTATAACATCGAAGGTCATGTCTGCAATTCTTATTGCATTTTTAAGTCTGTTATAATGTTTTGAGAAGCCAATTATTTTTTTATGCCATGACTTAATCATTAACTTGTTGTTTATAATTAAATCATCTTACATTTGTTTAATTTTCACTTCTGTAGGGTTTTGTTATTCAGAAATTTTGTGCAAGAAATGGAAGTGGTTTCTTATACAGAATTATTGTTAAAGAATCTAAGAAGCAGTAAAGCTTCGATTTACCAAAGTTGGATTAGCCAAAGCTTGTCCAAAATTACTAGCAATATGCAGTTTTCAGCTTGGACAAAAGTGCACTGGGCAAAAAATTATTATACTAAGCATCAATGCAGCAGTTGTAAATAAATGTCTGGGAACACACATTGGGAATTGATGTACTCGGCAAAAGAAAAGGAAGGTTTAACATTAGAAATATTATCACAATTTAAAAAAATGTATTCCAAACACCTAAAGCATATATTTAAGTATTGTAATCCTAGCTTATTAATTTTAACCTTAGTTTTGAGCATAAGTGTAGCATAACAAAAACATTTACAATATGTTTGAGCTGAAAAAAAAAGATATACCGCAGTTGGATGAAAAATAATAAAATGATTTATCTGAACTGCTATTTTTCCTTTAGTTAACCTGGATTAAATCGTCTGAATGTAGTTTTTTTTTTTTTTTTTTTTTTTTTTTAGTCTCTCAACATATTTTCTTATAAAATTAATCTAACTACTTGGGGGTGGGAAAATAATCAATTTTAACTTATAAATAAAATAAAATTTATAATTTATGTTTAAGTGAAGTGATTGCTGTTTTATCTGAACAGCAATTGGAACAGCAAATAAAAAAAAAGGGGGGGGGGTATAATGTATTTTTAAACAGAAAAATTAAGAAAAATATTGGAAACTGCTTTCAAGAAGCACAAAGCATAAATTTTCTGATTTTCATGTAATTTTCTTTTGCATTTTTTAAAAGGAGATATATTTTTCAATAGCCATTCAGCACAATTGCATGCATTTTATTTTAACTTCTCATACCTATAATTATTAGTCCATGTCTTAACCTTTTTTGTTATGTTTTTATCAGTGCATTGTTTTCAACTTATTTTATATAAAAACTAATGTGTTGGGTGTACTAATTACTAGTGTTCCCGCTAGGCCGTTTTTGAAGGGCGCAGCGCCCTGCCCTTTTCTATATCAGCAGAATGCGCCCTGCCCTTCTTTTAGATCGCGAAATGCGCCCCGTCCTTTTCAAAAATAAGAAATTGCACCCTGTGTTTTCAAAAAGATGCTTCAACCATCGTTTCGACCTGCCGCGATATCGGGGCAATTTTATTTGTCCAGCAATCGTCTGCAAAACACCCATGTCTTATCCTTGTTCCTAGAATTTCGCCCTGAAAACGGCCCCATAAACAAAAGGGGAAGCAAACACCTAGGCAAAGAGGGGATGAGATTCTCAGAATTGAAACAGCCTTATCAGTAGGAAACAAAGGCATGTTCTTCCCTTCTACTGAGGGTGGGTTTTTGAAAGATTGTGGGAAGGAGTAGGGTCTTCTGGGAAGGGAGAGATCTTTGTTTCATTCCTTCCCATCCTTGATCTTCTGAGAATCAACAATGAGAGAGGGAATAGGACATTTTCCTAACATTTCAGCCCTTTGTGTTCGTTTTTAGTCTGCACGTGGAAATTAGGCTTAGCTAATTTTAGCGCATTGCTAGTGATTGTGTAGCAATCTTTTCACATCTGTTCCTGGAAAGTTAACTTTCTGATTGTTTCCTAAGAAGAACATAGTACAAAGCTTACTGGGCTAAAATGCAAGGGTATTTTTTAAATATCTTGGATTTTTAACCCCCAGCCCCAGCCCCCCCCCCTTAAAAAACCGTTTGAAATGGAAGCATCGCATTGACAGGGCGTTCATTCAATTTTTTCCTTTTTGCTATGTATTTTTATTATCTTTGTATATGTGTGTGTGTGTGTGTGATTCATATAACAGATTATTTAAAACACTTATTGACATAATAAAAAGCATACTTTTGACATACTTGTGCTTTTTTTCTAACAAAAATAATCTTGCACTGTTTCTTTTTCTTTTATAAATATTATACAATTGATTTTTAAAAAACCACAAAATTAAAATGCCGAAATATTAAATTTTCACAAAAATTGTCTGAGATAAAAATTTTAGCTTGGCGCAAGCTGCTTATGCATTGCATTTAGGAGCGCATACATCTGCCAACACATTTGTGTTATGAATTTGAACTCCAAGACTAGGAAATAAAGCTGAAATAAAGTCTTTTTAGTTTTGCAACTTGCTACCACTGCATTTTTGAAGCACTGCACACAGTATTTTAAGTTAATTTTTCTATTTGAAGTGTAATATATTTAAAAAAGGAGAATTTACACTCATCAAAATTTTGATGTCTACTAAAATACTTAACACTAGAACGACTGACATTTTCTGTATACCTAGAAAGACTGAAGGGGCCAGTGTGGCCCCTACCCATTTTTGGAGTAAATTCTTTTAAAAATTCTCCCAGAGGGAGTCCACATGCCTGATACACCTTCTTTCATGACTAAATAAAAACTTAGTACTTAATTATTTTTAGTTTTTCTCTCTATACTGGGCCAAAGGTTGAATTAGTTTTCCTTTCTAAGAGCAATGGCCACCATTAGGATGGTAAGCAGTTGGCACTGTTTATAGCATTTGGATATCCAACCGGCTGCATAAAGAGGAAGTTACAAGTTAAACTAGAGTGAATGGCAATTTTTTTATGCTACAACAATTAGGAAAAAGGAAAAAAATAATTTTTTTAATTGTCAAAATGCTTAGGGGCCACTGTGGCCCCTCCCGTCTTTCTAGGTATAAGGATCAATATTAACAGTACTATGGGGCGAAAGATTAAATGATTAAACAAGCATTCAAATGGTGTCATATAATGAAAAGTCAGACAATTCCATTAAGTTCCGTTAGATATTATCCGAGTTATTAAACAACAAACTACGCAAGGGGCCACACAGGCCCCTCCGTCTTTCTAGTGTTAATGGCACAATGCACTTTACTAGGCAGTTTCTTTGTTAGGAAGGGGAGATCAGTAATTAAATACTGTTCTTCTTAAATTGAAATTCAAAGGCTTTAGAAATGCCTAGAATTTTTTTTAACTCTTATAGGTAGTTAAAGTTATGGCCTGAAAAGTGTTGAAAAACACCCAAAGCCAAGTTTCAGCGTTAGCTAAATGTTCCTTGTGGAAAATGTGCTTAGCTTAGTTGGCATTTGTGTGTGTGGGGGTGGGGGGTTGAGCTAACCCTATTCTGAAGACAAGTGCATTTTCTGGATGAAATCATATTTAATACTACAGTCAGTGGTGACGGCGATCAAGGGGGGGGGGGGAACATGGTGCAGACTAGACTGTTTGAATTTTTGCAAGGTGTTTTAAGTGTCATTTCTCTTCTTAATTTTTTTTCTGGGGGGGGGGGGGCACTCAGTACTTTTTGAATGGTGCATCACTGGTCTAGGGTGGGGGGGGGGGGGACACCGCATTCAAATAGTGCCCTTTTTAAAAAAAGGTGCCCCTTTCAGAGGCCAGCACCCTGCCCTTTTTTTCCTAGAGTGAACACTACTAATTACTTTAGGTTTTTTATTATTCAGGTGGCATTGCATGTGTTTTACTGTTGCTATATAGGTTTAAGTACTTATTTTGCTGCTTCATGCTGCATGTTTATGTCTGTTTTATGCAAAAATAATTTGTTGTACAACTTACAAAAAGATTTTTAACTGGCAGTTTTCAGTTACATTTATTCCAATGTTAAGATCTTATTTCCATTTTGTCCATTATTTTATATCAATCCATGAGTTGCTGCTGGTTCATATGTTGTTGTGCTGTAAAATGTTCTTGAAAAGTTTCTTACTTCAAAAATAGAATTTCTAACGAATATTTTATTTCCTATAATGAAATCTGTGACATATTTATTTTCTAAATTTCAAACTATGTTTTCAAATCTACTTTTATTGTTTGAACCCTTATTGCTATTCTTATTTCAGAACTGATGTTAATGTTTGGGGACAAACTAAAGTTTTAATTTTAAAATTCAACCCCCCCCCCCACACACACATATTTTCCATTTTCTGCACTCAATATTTTATTAATCCTGATTTCTCATTTAAAAATTCAGTGAAATTCATCTTGGAAAATGTTAAACCACCATAGTTCTTTTTTTTTCTGCTGCATTTTTATATAGTTTGTTTCAAATGTTTTTGGAACAACTGACCCTATTTAAAAAAAAAAAAAAAAGCAAAAAGAAGAAAAAAACAGTAAAAAAAAAAACTAGAATGTTTTTTCTTTCTTTCCAGTTTTTGTCTTACTATTAGATTCTATTTTCCATTATTAACTTTTTTTTTCATATTTTGCTAAATAAATAGGCTTGTTATTGATACAAAAGCTGCTGTTTGCAAAATATATTCTCCATTGCTGTATTACTTTAAATTTCACCGTTTTTCGGAGCAAAAATCCAGCTTATGTCTTTAAATATAACCTTCAAAACTCCTATTTGATTTCAAAACAAAAATGCCCCCTTCCCCTGCCTCTATTATTGAGCTAGAACCTTTCCTAACAAGCTTTGTAGTTTGCTTTATATATTAGCTACTTGTAAATTTGAAAAAAAAAGAAAGAAAGAAACTGAAAAAACCTCTAAGAAATATTGATTTGCCTTGAAAAGCCTCTCTTACAAAAATCAATTAATTAACTTAAAAAATCTTCTAGAAGAATGCCTAGTGTTACTTATTTCTTTTAGGTTTTTCTCTTCTCTAACCTTCATGACCTCCACATGAGGGATGATAGGGGTTACCACAGCAATAAAGCCCAGAATTAGAATGGGCCCGAGGTGGTTGAAATGTGATTAGAACTTATCTTCGAATATTTATTAACAAAAATGGCCAGAGTCCATGGCTTGATCTGGGAAGTTGGCCCCATTATGAATGCAGCGGTCAAGCTAATGTTTCTGAAGACTTTTCAATTGCTTTGAAATTACCATACTTTTGGGAAAATTTTGTTTTGCTCAGATCATTTTTAGAAGATCTGTATAGGTCTTATATTAGAAGCTCTTCTATATAAAATTCCTGTTTTGAGTACAATGGTTTGCAAAAAAAAAAAAAAAAGCTCTTTATTTGTTTTTCTCAGTATTTTTTCACTTAAAAGCATGGAGCTACAACAATTTACTAAAAAACCGCTGTTGTTGAAATTTACTAAAATATAATGCTTATCCGTTTGAAAAATTGAGATCCATATCATTTTCATGTCGACTATTTCGTTTCTTTTTGCATGAAAAACATACATATTGCCTTCGAAAAGTGTGAAAAAGGATATTTTGAAGTTTTTGCAGCCTAAGCCAACTGAGGGAGAGATTTAGTTTTTATTAGAAAATCAAAGTTTGTGTACAGAGAAATAGGCTTGTTTAGTTTTGGATAAATTTGTTTTTAAAATGAGAACAGTAAGAAAAACTCAAGTTATTGCTCTTCTTACTCAAATAGTTTATCTACACCATTTTGCATGCATTAGAATCAGATTGACTCAGGGAAGTCTTGAAAAGTCACATTTTTGCAGGTATTTCTGAAACTATAAACTAATGATTATGTTAGGAGTTAAAGGGATTTTAATGTTTAAATATAGTTAATGATAAAATTTTCCCGTTTAATAGGCAAAGTTTATAGTTTTTGTTCCCAGTAAGAGAGCATGGTCTCTTTATAGTAAATAAAAGCATGGTTTCAAAGAAATTATGGAAGGAAGTCTGTGGCAGAGTGCATCCAGGAGACCCCATAGCACCTACAGCCTTGAAATTTTGTACAAAAATAGGCAAAGTTTATAGTTTTTGTTCCCAGTAAGAGAGCATGGTCTCTTTATAGTAAATAAAAGCATGGTTTCAAAGAAATTATGGAAGGAAGTCTGTGGCAGAGTGCATCCAGGAGACCCCATAGCACCTACAGCCTTGAAATTTTGTACAAAATTACTTCGAGCCCCGGGGATGTGCACCTGGGCTTTTTATTTTTTAAAACTCGAATTAGTTTTTTTGTAATTAATTTTGTAAGCTCAAATTTTGCGGAAATTACCTATGAAAGGAATGAAAAATTAGTTGCACATATTGATATCAAATATCCTTAGAAATGGTAGTGTTTTCCGTGTTCTACGCAATTTGTTTCAATGCTCCAACTTAAATACAGCAAGAGTTAGTTGCGTTTGTAGCTTGCACTTTTTTAGACTTAGCTAAAATTTAGGCACTACTTTCTTCATTAAATCCATCAGTAAAAAGTGAAGGAATTGTCCCGCAGTTTTCTTTTTGACAGCACTGGAAAGAGGGGCTTTTTTTACTCCAGATCTAACTTGACCTATGCTTGAAAAACTTAGTTTCTATCTCCAAAGGAAAAAAAAGTTACAAACCGTTAAAATTTAAGTTAGAATAACCACATCTCCATTAAAATTATTGTTGTTTTATTTGGCGTTGCCATAGTTACGTCTTTTCAATTTGCATGTTTCTTATTTCTTATTCACAAACTTTAAGGGTTTCAATTTTAACGAAAAATCTTAGGTTCAACTCAATTCAAACCCCGAGCTAAAGAGAAAAATATATTACTAGAGACCAGGAATATGAAAGCGACTTTTCAAACGTACAAAACTGCAGTTTTGCAATGCTCTGGAGCTCCTTAGCCCTTACGACTCTGGAAGTTGGTACAAGTTATTTTGAAATCCGAGGAAGAGGTGCTTTTTGATCCAAACATAATGCATTTTTAATCTGTTTCTTTTTAATTGGTGATTTAAATCTTTGCGAATCAAAACAGATTGTGAAGTAATCTTCGGGGGTTGGTGAGCGTTAGCGAGCAGGGGGTTTGTAATCAACCAGGGCCCCCTAGTTAATTACAAATTAACATTGAATGCTCTGCCTTGGGCAGGTAAAGGGCAGTAGCTGCAAATTTTTCATTTTTTTTTTTTTTTTTTTTTTTTTTGCATTTTTGTTATCTATTGTGTGTTAGCTTTATTGTACAAGCTTGCCGTTTTGGTTTCCCTTGAAAACAAAGCGCGAGAAAGAGGTCTAAATCCAACATTTCCCTATTGTTTGTATTTAATCCCAAACGTGTTTCTTCAAATATCTCGAAAACCTATTTCTGCAGATACTGCCATTTACCTGCCCACTGCAGTACTGATTTCCCTTATTATGTTTACATGTTGGTTTAAACTGTCAAAGAGAAGTTACAAATGTTACATAATTTTATGCTTCAGTTGAGTTTTTTTTAAAGCAATTTTTTGACATGGACCGAGTCCAATACATGACAAAGGAAAATAAAGATATTTTATTGTGATAAATTTTTTTAATTTTTTTTCTTTTTTTTTTTCGTGTTATTCAATTGATCTACCAATGTGTATGCAGCAAATGAATTTCATCTTCTTCACAAACTTTTTTTTTTGCCGGATGTCATTTATTTCAGTTTTTGTCATGATTTCTTTTTCAGGCAACAACTTCTCCATATTTGCCAGCAATGGCTACAGCATCTACCTTCAGCCCGTACTTGGGGCACACTCCTATGATGACCGGCCTGTTACCTGCTGATGCATTAACATCACCTTTAAGTTTAGTTCCCTCACCTTTGGTCACAGCTGCTCAGAAATTACAGAGGACTGATAGATTAGAGGTTTGAATCAGTATTTTTATGATGAGAATTTTTATGTTTTATTCTTATTGTCACTTGTCAGATTAATGCTTGCCAAAATAATTTATAAGTGCATTTTGTGAGATGTAATTAGGACACCAAAAGACTAATTGTTCTTAAGACAAAATTCTTTGAGCTAAAGAAGGGATACATTTTAAATGATGGAAAAGTGAGCAGTGAGCATTTATTTTTGCTTTTTAGACTGTATTGCTCGATTCAAATTCTTTGGAAAGTAACCTTTAAAGTCATCTGATTCTAACTTCTATGTCACTAATATAGTGTTTTAAAGTTTAGAGTTGTTATTGATTTTTTTTTTCTTTTTGTCATGTTCAAACTTTTTTTAAAAATAATGTTGAGTTATGAAATTTAGTTTTAGATGCCCGAAACTATTTGATTATGCATTTACATTTAAAGATACAGAAGTAGTTGTGTGGCAATAGCTGTTTGTGCTTGTCTGTTTCAAACTGGCTTATCTTTGTGTCTACAGCACTTGCACTTCCGCTTTCCATTCAATATATTTTTTAAAATTCATTAAATCCTTCTTTGCATGTATTTTATGTCAGCAATAGGGGCTGCATTCTGCAGTTATATCTTTTCTTATAAGAGCAAATTGATGATTTCAGAACAGGGTGTAATAAAATAGTAATTTTATTAAATTATATTTGCTTCAGAGCAAATTTTGCATTTTTAAAGGAAATTTTAGTCATTGATGCAATAAATATTGTACTTTGTTTAACTATTTATTTGCACATAATTTTACATTGTAAGCAGGCACTTAAAAGTTTTACCTTGTTTTTCATACCTTTTTTTAACCATCTTTTATTTAGTTTAATGAAAATTTTATAGTATAATATTCTAAGTAATAAACAAACTTTTTCAAAAATGAAAAGCAATTTCTTTTATTTTCTAATGAATTATTTATTTTAAAATGGCTTCATGCTTCTTTACTGACATAAAAGCATAAATCTAGCTTATTGGTAAGAGCTCAATGGAAGACAGCTATGTTTGCGAGGAGGCTTTCAAATTTAGATTCTGATAATTGTTTTAAGCATTTCAAGCTTCAGCCTAAATGTATAAGTAATAAAACAATTAGTATCTTTGGCTTAAAAATGACCATTTTTAAATATCTGAAAAAGGTTCAACAATTTTTGCTAGGAAAACTTAACAGGAGTAAAATATACTTTTATGCATTCTGGAATTATGTTACTCTAGTTAATACATATAATGTATTTATCAAATACATATATTTAAAAAAATCCTTTGTATTAACTGCTTTTTTATGCATGTGTAGGTGCAATTTTTTAAAAGTAATAATTTTGACTTTGTAGCACATAAAATCTGAATGGGGTTGTTTCCAAAATTTTAAAAGTATTTTTTTTTTTTTTTTGAAAGAGCATGTTTAAAAACATAGGATCTGACCATTTTTTAAATAATTTGTTTTAGTTTAATATTTAAAAAAAATTACTTAAATCGGTTGCATTTCATTGTTTACGCTTCTGTCCGATGACATCACAAATGATGAAATGCCATGCAATGTTGCCATTCACAGAGCAAAATATTTAATTTGCGTCTTAACTCACGTGTATTGGGAACGATATGGTTGATAGCAAGCATAGAGCGCAATTCTAATTCGTTTCTTGATTATCATAACGTGGAAACGTGGTAGAAAGATGTGCCAAAGAGCATCATTTGTGACGTCATCAAGACCACGCCTTGTTTGAAAAATCGCAAATTTAAAAAAATTAATTAAAAAATACTGTTGGGGAAAAATGAAAGTATTTTCTGGGTCCATGTTTTTTTTTTTTGCTTTTTCTATCAATTTCAGTGACAAAAAATACTACTTTTGACTGAAAGAAACAACCCCATTATGTTTTTGCGTAGGTTTTCAAACTAAATGATGTTTTGGCGGAATGCTATTCGTCTTTCTATCCTTTCGCGAGAAAGCGGTATTGCTATTCATTGCATGCAAAACCTTTGACTTGCTAGGCATAATTTATGACTATAACAATTTAAAAGCAATACTTATACAGCAATATTGAAATCATATTAATGACAATATAAATACTGCATTTATTTTAAATATATTATGTTAAGTATGCTTTTTGCATAAACACTTTTTCGTAAAAATTTAGTGAACTAAATTTTCACGTATTCCCAAAGATTAAAAACTTTATGCTATTTTTTATTATTTTACTATTATTATATTTTTAAATCTCTAGCTTTACTGCTGTGTTAATCTTAAAATTGCTTTCATGACTTTACAATAGCAAAAAATCAGTGGCATAAGCAATGTATTTCATTATTGTTTATGCATTGGGAATGCACGTTTGATATTATAATCAACAGTGTTTTCAGTGGGGTTTTGTTTTTTATTCAAATTAAATTCGTTGACATTGTATAGTTCCTACAGTACTTTCCATTTTTCTCAGTGAAGAGTCTCCAGGGCTAATACAACCTTGAATCGTAGAATAAAGTAATGACACCTCTGCCACCTTGGGGCTGAACGATGCTTTCCTCTATGTCTGCTGTGGTTGTTTTGTATGTTTTTGCTTCTTGATTCTGGTTTCTTATTAACTCTATGTTAATACTCAATCAAGAGGCATTATAATCAAGAAGTAAAACTTGCTACTTCATTATAGCAGGAATAGGAAGTAAGCGGCATCTAGCCTCAAAATAGCAGAAGTGTTGCTACTTATTTTAAAATTCAGGGCTTTATCCTGCACCCTGTCCAATTGGTTAAACCACGTTCAGTGGTATGTGCGTTAGACTGTGATGCCGTTTCTGCACTTGACTTAAATTTTCTTAGACCCTGTTCTGAAAAAGCATCTGAAGCTTTTGAGCCGCTCAGCACCAAGCCTGTCTGAACGTTGGCTTTTTTTCTGCTCTGCTTCTTCCCCCAGGTGTGTCGTGAGTTCCAACGTGGCAACTGCAAGCGCTCCGAGACCGAGTGCCGCTTCGCCCATCCCCCCGAGCATGTGACCGTGGACAGTAGTGAGGGCACGGTGACGGTGTGCATGGATTTCGTGAAGGGTCGCTGCACGCGAGACCAGTGCCGCTATTTCCATCCACCGGCTCACTTGCAGGCGCAGCTGAAAGCCGCTCAGACCCGAGCCAGTGCGGCTGCAGTGGTAGGCTTTTATCTCCCTCTGTTGCTCCTGTGTTATCTCTTGCCTTTTTTCACATGCTTGAGGCGGCTTTGGTACTTATTTCAGTCGTGAAGTTTCTGGAATGTGTTCTCTCGTTCGGCCCTCGGAGGCACGGTGGGTTCGTTTTGAAGCCGCCTGTTTTCGGCCAGTTGTTGAAGCCCTTGTGCCAACTGGCTGAAAGGAGAATTTTTGTACCTCAGAACCAGACAGTGCAAGTCCGAAAATTGTGATTTTCCATTTATTAGTGAATTGCGTATAGAATCCTGTTCTGCATTGAGTGTAATTCTGAAAAAAAAAAAATCGTTTTAATTACTCACCAGTGTCAAAAGAGTGCAAGTCCCATCCTTAGTATGCACCAAACAAACATTTCCCTGTCTCCTGTAAAGTAGCAATGATGTGACTTACGTTAGTCTGGCTTTGAGGTACAGATTAAAAAATTTGTGGCCTCAAATGAGAGAGAACTCACCATTCAGCCTCAAAGAGTTTTTTTTTTTTAAAGACTTTTTTCTAGAATTGACTCTTTTGCAATTTTAGCAATAAAGTTGAAAGTGGATTTAAAAATTTATTAGGTTTGGTTTAAGTTTTAAATGTTTTACTTTATTTAAAATATAAAGTTAACCTGAAATACAGATGACTATCAGTAATATTTTTACTATAATCTATAATGTTTAAACTTGAATCCAATACATATGTTTTATAACATGTTCTGGTTGATGACTAATATTTTCAGAGCAACAATAAACTGAATAAAAGAAACCTTCAAAGAATTACTGGATGAAATTTACCATGATATTTGGGAGTTTAATATATACAGAGAGCATAGAACAGTTTCACAATGATAAAAGTTTCACAATACTGAAATTGATTAGTGTTAGCTAATTTACAAAACATAGTTTTTGTTCTAACATGGATAAATCATTATTTTTTGGTGATCAATTGAAATTGTATTTTAATATATTTTGTATAACATCATAAAATTAATGTTAAAATTATAAACATGTACATATAATTATTTGATTTTTTTTATTATTATCATTATCAATCTTGCTTTTAAAATACATTAACATATTTATTTTTCTGTTTGATTTTTAGAGTTTCAACATAATTATATGAGTAGGTATGTTTTGAAAACTGCACAATAACACTTTATGCAGAGAGGCTAACTTTTTTATTTCTATTCGAGTTTTCAGAATAAGTTCATCTGTTTCCTTCATGCTTTCTTTCTTTGTAATTTTTTAAATGTTCTTTTATAAGCAAAAATATAAAATCTCTTAAGAATCTTTTTTTTTCTCTTCTTTTTTTTTGTCTTTTATTTTAGTGAAGTAAATTTACTACATATCTTTATAGTTAATTAAATCATAAAAGCTTTTCATATAGGTTTTCGTAAAATGTGCAGGTGCTTAGTGCTATGGAAAGTCTGCATCATTCCTGACACATTCCAGGAACTTTAATATATAAAGCAAAATACAATGCAGCACTGCAAAATGGCAAGCAATAATAATTGTTACATTTTCTTCATTTTGTAGGTCTTAAAATGTTTTCAACCACATATCTCACGCTTCAAATTTAATGAACACACACAATTATTTGTTTCAATTACATTAACTTCAATGTTTTATTTAAAAAAAAACCTTTTACAGTTTTCAAAAAAACTGAACTTTTTTGTTGCTCAAATAACATTTTACCAATTAATTAATTCATTTTTATCAAGAATCAAAAAGTCATATAGACAAAATTTGGATGATTAAAAATTACATGGTAGTTATTAAAAATTATTTGTAGTGAGTGTATCCAAGCTGCCAAGGATGACTACAAGGGAGGGGCAATGTGTGGGATCCCTGGGGTTACCCTGCACAGGCAATTTTTCTGAAATGAAGTTTTAAAATGCATGTGTAGGCCCTTTTTGATGATGTTAAGAAAAGGAATACTGTTCAAATCTCAGTTCTGGAAACTTTTAGGAATTAAAGTTTCAAGTTCGATCTTTGGTGATATTAAGAGAAGTTTGTCTTCTCCCGATCATTTTGAAAAATTTAAGTCTTAAAGACAAAAAGATTGTAGACATCTCAAGTAGTGTTAAGGGAAAGGAGTACAGTGACTATCCTTTGGTAATCTTTCTAAACTGAAGCTTTAAAAAGCGAATTTTAGACGACAATGGTGTTAAAGCATTTCAAGTCATTTTGTAGTTCAATGAAACAAGTCTTCATGTAAGATAAATTCGTTTGTTTTATAAAACATTACTTTATTGACTTGTGTTAGTTTAATAGTCAAAATGAGGGCTAAAACTTCTTTTTGATAATGTTTGAAATATAATAATAGCTTTTAATGTTATTTGTTGACTCTTAGGATTGTTTAATTCTTTTTACCTTTGAAAGCTCGCATTGGTCACAGAGTTTTTACAGTAGTTATTTGCATATATCATTTCATGAAGAATTTCACTAATATAAGAGTAAATTGTGTTTTCTCTCACACTTTTTCAATACGTTAAATATGTAGTGAAGTATTGTATTTAGGTGTATTAAATTTTTTTCATGAAGTATAGTGAAAACAAAAGTATGTTAATTCTTAAAGTAAAAATTCTCAAATGTGTGCTGCATTGTATTTTGCTTAAATAGAAATATGTTATATTTTAACTTAATACATTTTATTTTCAGTTGCATGCTATGTTATTGTTCCACAATTTTTATTATTATTTTACTATAAAAATAGGAATTTTGTCCAACAATTTTCTCGGATTCAGGTTTAAATTACAGATTACATTTTGCACAATTAAAATTTTAATTAGAAGTTTTTGTTTGAAAAAATCCCCAATGAATACAAAAACACTTCTGTTTAATATTTACCAAAAAGCAGCTGCTCTTAATTTCTAAAATTAACCATTTTCTTATTTGAGTGCAATAAATATTTTTCATTACTAAAACTTCATTTGCCTAATATTTTTAAAAACTAATAGTAATTATAAATGATTAAATAAAAGTGAAGATATCACTTATCTTATTTATTTAAAATTTTGATAACTTTGTATTTCAATTAAGAACAGTTTTTGTATTCATTTTAATGCATGGCTGAAAGGACTATATTGACAAAGTAAAATTAAAATGTCTCGGAAAAGCAAAATTATATGCATGCTGGTATATGTACTTTTTATAAATAAACGTTTCTTTTTAACAGGAATGTTTTGAAAGTTATATTTCATAATACTTTTAATTTAGTAGTTTCTTAAAAATTGTGTCTTCCAGACTTAAAACAACCTATTGAAATTTGTTATCTGTTTTTGAGAGGATATTGTCACGTTTTACATTTAACATAATGATTGCCTTAATTTATGAGTTTGGGATGTTTTTCAGTCAAATCTCTTTTCATATTAACTTACAAAAACTTGTTTCTGTTGAATTCTTTTACATTAATAGCTTTTGTCTTTGTGCCTTTTTGTACCATGCCCTCTTTATACAATATTTTGTAGTAATTATACTAGTTTATCTTATTAGTTTCATTTTATATATTTTTGTTATATCTTGATGTTAATCAATGTTTCAGTAAAATAAAGTGGCTTAAAGCATGCATTTAAATATTGCTGGAATGAAATAAAAATTTGCTTTTTAATTCAGTGTTTTTTTCCTACTTGTTAAAAATTTTCAAAATAACCTTTCAGCCATGAATGTCATTATTAATTGTAATTATTGATTTGTGTTAGCTTGTTATGCTAGTGCACTGCATGAAGTGTTGGGATCTGTATAATTTATATGTTTGGACATGTCCTCTGTGCTGCATGTCCCTGACCTATATAGTTTTAGTGTAAAGTGCTTAAGTCTTGTTTTCTTTCTTCACTAAACTTAGTATTAACAAATTTTTTTCTTTTTTTTTTAACTCAAAATATCTGGTTTGCTGGCTTTCTAATTTTATGAGTGACACACTACTCGCTTTTAATTAAGAGAACATAATAAAGGTGAAGTATTATGTGTTAATACATAGCCTTAACGTAAGATAAAGATTGTTTATGATTTAATCAGTTTTAGCTTTTCATGCAGGCAAAGCATCTGGATTTATTTTGCACTGAATGCACGTAATATCCCTCATGGAGCAAATAATAACTATTATTTTGTTAATGTAATTGGACATCTTGTCCGAAATGATTATGGATGTCAATAGTGATCACAGATCATTTCAAATGTAATACATTTATCTTCCAGTTTTTAATTTAGTATTTAAATGAAACTAAATTTGAATAATAATAATAATGATTAAAAAAAATAAACAAATAAATAAAACCCAATAATTGCGCATTTTAATATTTCCATTTTTGTTAAAAATATTAAGAAGTGCAAATAAATAACTTTGACAAAAATGTCCTTTTTTTCTCATAACAAATCTAACAAAAATAATGCTGAAAGATATATAATATTGATTCTTATCTTTGCATTAGTGCACAAAATCCTTTGATGCTCCCTTAATGTCTAACCTAGTTCTTATAACATAAACAGTGTATCAAAATCCCGCGTTTTATTCATTCCTATACCCGAAACGTTTTAACTGAACGAAAACTCCAGGAAGGTCACAACTCCAGCTGCCAGCGTAAAGAAAGATCCGTAACGTAATGATGGTACCTAAATTGAGCTGAAAAAAATTCATTAGCCATAAGCGGCTACAGAGGACAAGGCCTTATATTTACATTGAGTGGCTCTCAAACTGCATGCATAGACATGGTGAGCTGAACTATAATTGTTGCTCTCTTTTTTTTATTGTTTCTCTCGTCGCCTTGCCGCTTGCTGTGTCGTGCTGCCCACTCCTGCCACCTACCAAACATTCGGCCAAACACCACGAACTGCTGTGCATACTAATTAGCCGCACGTGGTCGAGACTTTGATCGGCAAGAAAAGACCCCGTGACCCTGCTGACGACCTCATTCTGGTATTGGCCCTTACTGCTTTTGCATGAAGCTCTCTTTTAGTACGCCATTAAAAGCACACTGCAAGGCCAATACAAATCTCCACACTAAAATATTAACCTCTTTCAAAATCCCTTTCATGCCAGCAGTTAAGTCCTCAGAGCAGTGGGTTCGTTAAATTTAGTTAACCATGGTGGATCTCTTGTACGAAATGAGTTATGTTGCAACCAACCCCTTAGATAGGCTTTAATTTGAAAACATTAGTGTTTTAGTTATTGATTGGCATAACCAAGTTCTCATAACCAAATCACTCGATTATTCAAGATCATTCAAGAACTCGATTATCGGATAGTGAGTTCTCGATAATTGCTTCTCGAGTTCTCGATTATTGCGTCTCGAGTTCTCGATCATTGCGATTTAAGTTCTCGATTATCGCATTTCGAGTTCTCAATTATTGTGTCTCGAGTTGGATTATCACATCTCCAGTTCTCGATTTCAAAAGGTCTCAATTGTCAATCACTCGATTATCAAAAGTATTCGATTCCCGAGATCTCGATTATGCCGATTACTTGTTTGAGTATTTTCAGATCACTGCCATCATTCATTTTCACCAAAATAAACTTATGTATCTTTAACAAAAAGCAAATGATTTTTTTCAATCTTATGAAATTTTTGCAAAAAGAAATTTTATTCATATTTCAAATATTCTCATTCTGTGTAAAAAATTTCTTACAAGCATAGTAGGGACAGAAACAAAATTTATTTTTATGATTTTTTGAAGAAACCAATATAGTACCAACTGTCTTATTTGCTGTTCAAAATTTTTAGTTTTCTAAAGTTTATTTCCTATGTTGAAAGCCATTTTTTGTACCATTGTGCAAAGGGGCTTTAAGTTCATAGTGCATACAGACACAATTATAATAAAGTACATCTATTTAATGTTTGAAACTTAGTCTTTTGCATGAATGCTACCAAACTAATTTCATACTTATATAGTCTCAAGCCTTATTCCAATACAAATACAGTGCATTTGCATTTGTATATTCGAAATGGTTGGAACTATTTTAGGAAATCCACTGCTTAGAGGTGCTTCTGTAACATGGCTGAATTTTTAAACTTTCTCCTTAAATACTTGTAATAAAATTTAAAAGGAAACAGCTTTTCACTCCATTAATTTACTCAATTTTTTAACCTAAGCAAAACCTTTATTTGTTTAGGATATGTTTTTATTTAGTAATTACTTATTAAGATAAATAGTTACTGATGTTACTAATTAATTTCTATTTAAGTAATATTTTGTACTGTCCAAATTATTATCATTATTTTATGTTGTATCTACCTTTGGCATTGTAAGATGCATATGTTTTGTTATTACTATTATTATTAGTCTTAAATTTGAAATTTTAAGGAAAAAAGCTGTTAACTATAGAAACACTTTTTAAATATCGGTCACATTTATAACTGCATAGAAAAATGTCGGAGTGTGTCAATATTTAGTTACATTATTTTCTGCACTTTTGGTTCTCCTGTTGAAAATACTAGCATCATCTATTTATTTTTATGAACAACATACATAAATGCTCCTTAGACAGTTACCCGGGGGGAAAAAAAGGAGAGAGAGAAAGAAAGAAGAAAATAAATAAATATAAAATGTATGAATAAATTTCCTTATTCAATCATAATCATCATTTAGCTCATATGCTTAACATATTTTATGATATATATCACCCTTTTTTAATTGTAAAAATAAATAAATAAAGTGTTTTTGATTTTATTGAATACATTTTGAACTAGTAGAATTATAACTCTTTTTCATATGATACATAAGTTTTCAAAATTTTTATTGTTTATAATTTATACACCTAATATTAGCAGTTTTGCTGTTACTTTTTTCACACGGAGTTTATAAATAATACTCATGAGTAGCTTTAGATTGTAGATATTTTTGTTGTTAAATTATGCTTTGTTCAATTTAGAGACTGCTGAGTGTGCTTAAAAAGAAAAAAAAAACATATCGAAGCATTGTATTTGAATATTCCTTGTTTTCATATAACAGTATGATCATGTAACTTTCATGATCAGTAATATTTACGATATCAAAAACTTTCCCCTCATATGTTTAATTCAGAGGTATTTGTAATCCAAAATTTCCGAAAATTTTGGGATGCAGTTTCCGAAAATTTTGAGCTAGCATCACATTCTAAATCAGAAAAGTTATTTAAAAAAAAACTTTTAAACTGTGTTTTTTCAATTATTTCAATGATTTTTGTATACACATTTTAAAAGTTTTTTCGGAGGGGGGGAGTCGAGTTTCTTCATAGTTTCGGTAAATTTCATGTTGTCTTCAGAAAATTTTATTTAAGTCCACTATCACCCTTGGTTAAACTTTAGCTTTGTTATTGTTTTAAATATTCTTTTTGCTTGTATTCTTTTAATATTTTTGCTAAGCAATTGAACATTAGTTAGAAAATGGTTACCACTTATTAAATGTTACTAAAAATATTTTCTCTAGCATAAGAATTTTCAGTCAGCTCAGTTTAGATAAAGCTTAGCCTTATAAGATTACAGTTAGATAAGGTTAATTAGTACTGAATGTATATTGTTTCCTTAACATGCATCTTGCAGTGTGCTTTTTAGGTATTAGGCATTATTATTAATATAAACTGCACTTTTTATTGGTGGTAAATGGAATGCTCCCCAAAGGACCTTTTTATATAGTAACTCAGCTTTTATAAATGTATTATGTTGCTATTAATAACTTTTTTGATAACTCTTCATACATTTATCTCTGATGCATTATATTTTAAAATCGTAATTTTCTTTTTATAGTTATTTTTTGCTTTTAATTTCAGCCTTTAATGTTTTTTTTTTAATTTAAATTTTACATAGAAAATCTTGGTGGTTTTTTAGAAAATAAAATCTATTCACAAAACTACCTCATTCTTCAGCATAAGAATTTTTAATTTCTAAAATATAGCTTGAAAGTTTGAACAATATTGAGTCCAAATCAAAACATATTCCTATAAACATTTTTTTCATTTTTTTTTTACTGTTGTACTTTGATCCTAATGTACTAAAAGATGCACCCAACCTGAATGCTTTCTGAAATTGATTTGCAATTGATTAACATGTCAAGTTTCTTTTCCCATTCATCATTTCATATTTAGTCATTTGATAGAATTGGGTGAGCTCTAAATATGTATAATTTCATATTCAATGAAGTTCAGTCATAGAGATTCTCTGTGCTACTTGTGTGTAACAGTAATACAGTGCAGAACCTTTTATCCGGGAACCAAAAAACCGGAAAACCAGAAAACCGGCAACTTTTGTCGATTTTCCCTCCATTTTTAAAAAATACGCATTTTCGGCAATTTTTGAAAAACTAAGCATTTTTTTGAAATACCTAAAAGAATATGAACGGTTTCATAATAAACACCTTACTACTCACGTATAACTCGGGAAAATTTTTACAAAAACAAACTTTAAAAGGCAAAACCTTTACGCTGGGCGAAATTTCCGAAATATTTTCTTGAATTAGTACACTCGTAAGTCTGAAATTTTCGTGTTTTATTCGAACTGATACTAAATAAATTAATATTGTTGTACTCTAATGCAATATTTTATTGAATGGCTTTTAATTAAAGTCGTTTAGAGCGCAAGTCGTGGCGAAAGTGCGGGAAACGCCGAAAACCATTCGAGATTCGCGAATTTTACGAACAGTTGATTGTGGAAAGTAGAAATTGTTTAACACAGGACTGTAATAATAATAAGGCTGCAAGAACTCTTAAATAAAATTTCTATTGATATTAACTTATTGCAAAAGCAATAGTTGTCACTAACTACCGTAATTGCAAAACAAAACCTTTACAAAAATTTAAAAATATATAAATATGTAAATAAAAAAAAAAAAAGCAAGTTCATAAAAACAAATTCTTTTATACACAATAGTAAAAAAATCGCACATTTACGTTCAAAAACTTGTTTCTTGCCCTTTCTTTAATTTTCTTTCGTTTTTAAACATCGAAAAGTGGAGGGGTTTTTTCTTTTTCAAACTGAATGAGAGGTTCTCAAGTTTTTTGGTCTTTAAATTATTTTCTCACTGGTAGTTGTCAATCTTTCGATATTTATAAGCATTTCTGAACTGTTTTCTTCTTATTTTAATATGTATTACGATTTATGATAGTACTTTATGTTTTATTTAAAAAAATCGGCCAATAGCGCTTTTTAGCGATCCAGAAAACCGGGAAATTCAGATATCCGGGAAAGCGATTATCCCGAACTTCCCGGATAATTGGTTCTCTACTGTACTTTAAATGAGTTTCCAAAAATATAAATGTTTTGTAACAAAATTATGAAATAATTAATTGACATTTGCTTAGTGTAGCAAACATTGATAGTAATTATTTCAGTTGAATATTGGACATTATTTTATTTATTGTTTATTTAATCTTAATATCAAACAACATTAAACCTTTTATTTACTTTTTATCCAAGGTTTTTTTGATGTTACAACTAATACAAATAAGTTAAGTGAAATAATTTCATGTTTGACAATACAATAAACTTGACAAATGTCAGATACTTAACAGAGATGTTGAATTTTTATAACCGAACTAATGCACTATAGACTTCTAACACCTGCTTATGACTACTTAAAACTGCTTGGTTTGCTCTCAATGATTCAATATGCCTAGCATTATGTAAAGTTATGAATTTCATATGGCATTGAGTTTTACTGTGTTCATTAATAGCTCATAATCAACATATTTACTATAAAATACACACAACGGGATCTTTTGTGCTTAATCTAGCAATTAAAAATGTTCAACTCTCACATTTCACTAGTAACGTTCTGATAACAAGCACAAGCACTGGCTACTCTGTCACAGATTTTAAGGTTAATTTTCTTGTTAAATGTTTAACTTACTAGCAATCTTTTGGTTGCATTGCATTGCTCAACTAATGGTTATTGGCACACTGCTGTCGTTGGCTTAGTTATCAATTCTCCAACGTTCTTTGATACAATCTGCTCAAATTTTCATTCATATTAGAGAAAATAAAGTATTGAATGTGCCAGCTCTGATCAGCTCTTCATTGTTATTTATTCAAAATTAGCATAGGCGGATTTAGGACTGAGTTCCTGGGGGGGCAGGATTTTTTTTAGCAACATTTTTATTGCCCCCCACTCCCATGTTTTTGTGTTTTTCCTGTGATGCATAAGTCCACGTTTACTTTTTTGTGTGCTTTATAAAGGTTAATTGGATAGACATAGAAATTGATAACTAGATTATACAGTTGTACAGCATTGTTCTAACTTTGTAAGAAACAGCTATTTTAAGTTTGAAAGAAAAAATGAACTACAGATTTCTCATTACAACATCCTTTTTTTAATTATAAGTAGTGCAGAAAACGAAAAGGATTTTCTCTGGCTAAACAGATTAACAATATGCAGTAGAAGTAATTGGAGCCCACTTTGCTTAGGACTTTCAAAGACTTATCGAATAATTTTCCAGGACTCAAGAATAAATAAAATTATTTAACGCACTTCATTTGTACTTTCCAGTCTCTGATATTTTAGCGAGCGAAGCAAGCGCGGCAATCCAGAACAATAATAAAAAAATTCTGTAAATCAGAATTTTTAACTGGATTGCTTCGTCAATTACTCCGTAATTTCCTCTCAATGACGATTGTAAACTTTTACAGTCCTGTTCTAACTTTGTGAGAAATGACTATTTTAAATTTAAAAGAAAAAAAACCATAGATTTCTCATGACAACAACTTTTCTTCAGTTGCAAGTGGGGCAGAAAACGAAAAGAAATAGAAGTAGTGTATATTTTTTCCGTGCTAAACAGATAGACAATATGCAGAAGAAGTAAGATAAAACCAATCAATACAAAAGAATTTCCAAAATACTGCATTCGGGATTGAATACGTAACAAGATATGAACCATGTGAGTCACAAAAATTTATTTCAAATAATATGTTACAAACGTGAGAACCATAATTTTTACATTTTTAATACAGGATGTGGCAAGGAGCTGAATTTGACATATTTTGGCATTCCTTTCCCTCTACCATTTGTTTAAAATTTTAAAATTTAAGGTTTGTAGCCACACGTTTCCAAATATTCAAGGTTTTCAAGCACTTAAAAATGAAATTAGTTTTTTCAAGCAATTTCCATTTTTTAAGAAACGAATCATGAATTTTTTCGGGGAGTTAGGGACCCACTTCAAAGCAAGGGCCCTAAGCAATAGCTTGTTTATCTTAGGCAAATTTGACCGTGTTTGTAATTCACTCTTACCTGCAAATTTTTGCTAGATTTTTTGTAATTTTTACGAAAATTCGTCAGTTTTTACGAATAAAGGATTTTTACGATTTTACCAATCTTTGTTAGATTTTTATAGACTTCTATAAAATTTCAGCGATTTTTTGCAAAAATTTTGATGACTCAATTATTTAGATTTCAATAATGACAAGACTGACTCACTTAGACTTAGATGATTATGACTTACCTTACTTTTTAAACAGTATTTATAAAGTAAGTAAAATTGTTCTCTCCCTCTAAGTAAAAAGATTCATTTAATCAGAACACTCAGATAACCGAAATTTATTCAGTTTGCGGTAGTATTTATTTTCTCCCTCTCTCTTTAAAAAAAATGAGAGAAGGAAAAAAAAACGCTTTTCTAAAAAATGTTTTTTAGAATTTCTCAAAAGACCAATTAATCTAATAAGAACATAAATATTATGCACAAATATACTTGAAATGTGGACACGGATCATAACGAGTAGATCGTTCTGTTAGCGAGAATGGGGGGGGGGGGGGAGTTTTTTCTCCTTTGCTTTAGATTCTAATTTGTTAAAATAATCGTCAATTATTATAAGTGTTGCAGCTTAATGTATAGCTCGTTTAGCCTATATTTTCATTCATATACTTGCCCAAATGGTTTTCAGTCCAAAATAGTGAATTTAGACACATTTTCAGCACCCCAGTGACAGCTGAACTTTTTCCCCCTTTTTTTTGTTCCCATCAGAAAAGGACATTCATTCGCTTTTCTCTTCATTTTCATTAAACTATTCAAAAAAGAAAAAGGCATGATTTTTTTGTTTTAATATTTTGGAAGATGTGTTGTTACTATATAAAGTCCTCCCAAAAGTGGGGGGCATTGCCCCATGTGCCTCCTCCCCCCCTGTAAATCCACCCATGCGCTTCTGAACTATTCAAAAAAGAAAAATAAATATATATTTTTTAATTTTTGGAAGATGTGTTGTTACTACATAAAGTCCTCCCAAAATTGGGGGGGGGGGGGCATTGCCCCCCTCTGCCCCCTCATAAATCCGCCCATGAAAATTAGCAAACAGTGTGCAATAAAATTTTCTCTTTTTAATTTTCAAGTTTCCGGGTATTTTTTCTAGAATTAAATACCTATTTTAGAATTAAAAATTTTTCTAACAAATTGTAAGTTTTTGGCTTAATAAATGTTAATGATTTACTTAAATATTTTTCTCAAATTGCTTATCTTAGACACATTTGGGAGGTCCATTTATCTGAAGTTTAGTTAGTTTTCCCTATCAGAGATATAGAGACAAATTTGTAGCTCAGGGCCGCCAAGAGTCAAAGTGATTTTCATGTCAGTTTTATCTGCCCTTCCTCCAACTTTACCCTCCACAATCTACACTTTTCCAATTTAGAGCCAAGCCCCTCTCCCAGGTCGGACCCCCCCCCCCCCCAATCCTGACATTTAGGGGGGGAGTCAATTGCCCCCAACAACATACATTGAAAAATTAATGTTTTCACTTACAAGTGGTTGTGATTTTTGTTGTTTTTCTGGTAAAAATTTCAATGAATATACATCGGTTGCCTCCCCCCCGCCGGGTTTGCCGAGCCCTAAGTTTTCGACTTACTTGATATATCCTCTCCTCTGTCCAGTTCGTATTGCGAAAGAAAAATACCTAAACATTTACAAGTAGATACTATAATTCTAAGTTCATCTTTAGAGTTTCCAGAGCGTTCACCTGTTTCTTGCGTTTATTTATGAACGAAAGATTGTTGTCACTTTGTGAAGCTAGTTCACTTGCTTTATGCTCAATAATTTCAAAACTTTTCCGGGAATTTGTAACTGATGATTTCTCTTGTTACAATGATCTTGATGCCATCAATGGCTTGATTTAGGAATTTTGTAAAAGTTATGAAATAAAATTTGCAGTGCTGAGTGTATTGCACTGCAGAACAAGCATGGGAAAAAATTAAAACATTAAAATTTTTCTCCCCATAAGCTTTTTGCCTCGCTTCATTCTGCATATTTGTTGGGCAGTGAAATTATATTTTTCAAGTATATTTTAACTTGAGGAAATACTCTTTTAGTTACGTATAAAACAAAGTAGAAGACCACCTTGTAGGCCGAGTTTTTTAAAAATATATTTTTAATGTTTGATTTCTTGGATGTCAGGCTGTCTTTAGCATATTTTAAACAAAATTATTACCAAGAAAAAAAGGAAAGATAAATTTTGAAATTGAAAGCTTGAAAGCTCTTAACCAAGCAGCTTAATACTTTTTAACAATAATAAAACAATTATATAATTTTCTACATACTTCAAATAACTCAGGTGGAGCCTCGATCTGATGTTTTCTTGAATCTTACTTCGCTTTTGAGCAGTAAACTATTTCGGATGAAAAAATCTGATACTTTTGAAGAACATGTCTGCTTCTTTGAAACAAAAGTTTACCCCCCCCCCCCACACACACACATGAAGATTTGGTGAAGTGACTTTTCAATCATAACATTAACGTATAGTGCATGCAAACATAAATGAGAATGAGCATATAATTTCTCTAAGGAAACCATACGCTCATCAGCTTCTATCAGCCTGAAGTCAGGGTGATGTTTTTTGCTATGAAAATTAGAAAGAGTGCATTTTCAAAGAGGAAAGTAAAAGAGGTGCTACTTTGCTTGAAATGTAGATCCGGCTTTATAGAAAAAAAAATACTGATGGTTATTTTTGATTTTTCCCCCCTAACCATTAATTTTTCAGTTTAATGAGTTGACGTCAATGTTTTTGAAATACTTTTATATATTATTAGCTAGAAGCTAACTTTCATGTTTATGTGAACCTAAATGTCTTTTTTTTTTTTTTTTTTTTTTTTTGCATGAGGCAGAGAAACATTTTAACTCTTAAAAAGTTTTTTCTTTCTTTTTTTTCCACTGCTGAATTGCATTGCTCTCCTATAATCAGAAAGTTATAAATTAAAACCTGTTTAAAAACCTGATAAAATTACCATATTTAAATGAAAATCTTTATTGTTTGTATTCACCAATAAAGAACCTTCATTTATTGAGTAGCAGCTTTCATATTTTAGTGCATTTATGTTTTTGTTTACGGTTTAAATTTTATTCTGTCAGCATATTGCGTTTTCCTGAAATGGTACTAATTTTGGTTTTTATCGTGAAAATTTCTATATTTTTTTTCATTGAGTATCATTCACCTCTATTACATATTTGTACATGCTATAATTTAACAGTTTTTGAACAGATTTTTGCCTTTGATTTCTTTTTTCCCCTTCTTTATGTCATGCTTTTACATATATTAATGCAATATTTTTGGCAGACATTTCCTGGAATAGTTCCATATGCAAAACGAGCTGCTGTTGATAAAAGTGGCCTACCAGTTTATCAGCCAACTAGTGCAGCTTATCAGCAGGCACTTGCCATGCAGGTCCAACAGCCTTTTGTGCCTGTAACTTGTAAGTAAAGTGACCTTTTTCCTATGTTACCCATATTTTGCAATTCTGCAGCTATCTGAAGAGTTGTACTTTTCCATAGTTTTCTACTAGGATAATGCTTTAAATTTCCTCCTGCATCTTATGGGGTAGATAACTGTTGTTTGATCTTGTGCTACTTTGATTTTGGTTAAATACTTAGTAGCTTTAAATGAAAAACTATCATATAAGCTTTGTGCTACAATATGATTAAAGTGAAAAACCAACGTAAATAAAGCAAATTCTGAAGAAAATACAGCATATAGCTATTTCAGGGCTAGAATGGAGTCTCTTCATTAGTGCAAAAAGCTCACCAACACAACCAAAGGTCGCGAGAGAACCTTCACTTGTAACCTTTGGTTGTGTTGGTGAGCTTTTTGCACTGATGAAGAGGCTCCATTGTAGCCTTAAAATAGCTATATGCTGTATTTTCTTCAGAATTTGTGCTTTATTTACGTTGGTTTTTCGCTTTAATCACTTAGTAGCTTTCATGCATGGGTGTCCACATGCAAAATTTCAAGAGGAGGGGGGGGGGGGCAGATATTTTCCCCACAGAAACCAATTTCAGTACAGATTAAAGTTATTAAAGTTTGACATTTTTAAAGACTTATTCATTAATGACTGAAGAAGAAATGTTTTTGCATTTCTGCCAAGAAAAAAGTACAAAAAGCAAGGAAATTCTAATTCCTATGGGGAGGGGGACTGAGCCCCCACTTACCCCCCTATATGGGCGCCCATGCTTTCATGCATTGTTGATCAACTTTTAGTGAATATAACACATATATACTTTTATTTTATTTCATATTAATTTCCACTGTGATGTTTATAAAATGTCTTGTTATTGGTGTATTTTAATTACGTTGTGAAAAGAGGCCTTTTTTATGTTATTGTGTAAAGGTTTTTAAAGCTTACATTCATTCAAACAAGTTTTGCTCCTATGCAAACTTTTATTGTTCTAAACATTGCTAAGCTGGGAATTCTTTTATCTTTTGCAACATTAATAAAACATGAAATGTGTGGTTTTTTTTTTTTTAATCTCTTCTTCTAACCTTTTGAATATTGCTATTACTTTTAACTTCAAGAGGCATGTAAACCAAAGAATGTTGAGTGTTATGGTGTTATTCTAGTGCCTTCAGAATATTTTACATTCATACTACTTTATGTAACAAAACTTTTGAATGCAGCAGTGTTTACTCTAGGAATCCAACCTTGACCAAAATGTTAAGTAGGATTTTGTTAGGAACTGCATGCAACTGAATTTTTGTCAAGTGGGGTTTTGGAAAAATATTGGGGGCATTGGGCAATCCTGTGTCCTATCGGGAATCCTGTACAGATTACATATTTATTCTTTCGGCATTTTTAATTCACCTAATTGTGTTTAAGGTTTTAAGCATTTCTTAGCCCACAGACATGCATTGTAGACATAGTCTTGAATAAATTTAAGGCAGAGATGTTTCGCTTTGTTAATGAGCAAATATTATTTTACTTATGATTCTTCAACTAAAAATTGCCTATGTTATGTATTAAAATACGACCGTACCTATCTATGTACATACTAGGCAGTGAGTAGCAAAGGGATGTAAGTGACAAAACTAAAAATTTGGAGGTAACTAGTACAAATGGTAGGTGAACCTCTCCTCTACCATAGGGCAAGAGATTGTACTAGTTGCCCTGGTAGGTGCTGCTGTACAGCGTGATTTAGAAAAAAAAATAATGAAAGCCTACCTAGGATCTTATGTTTAAATGCATTTTATAAAAAACTTTTAACTGTCCACTTACATCCCTTTGGTTCTCACTGCCTCATATGTATGTATGTATGTCACTGGAACTCCGCAAGAGCGGTACCAAGTTGAAGTTCAAGTTCGAGAAAATTGAAGACGAAGGGTTGTCTTCAATTTACAAGTTTAACCACCCCATTGCTGCGGACTCTCGCTGCTGAGCTTGATTTATTTCAGCTATTAATTTGTTAGCATTATCAGCTTCCAGGAGATGACATCTGCCTCCAGCTTGGTTATTCACTATTCCGAACTGATGAGTCCATTACAAAGACAAAACTGCAATCTCTGAATATCGTAACCCAGCTGTCAGTGTATCACGTTCTGCCTTAGCCCTGGCTTAAGAGTTACTTACTTAGCTTAATGCATATTCGTATTCACTAGATTTATCACTTAAAGACACACCTAATTGTGAGGTGTCTCTATAAAAGTTTCACACTCCTACATTCTTATAGTTTAGTTATTAAGCTTCTTGCTGGTGAACAACAGCCCTGAACTTTTTTATTTTTGTAATACAGATGGTAGGGGCAAAATATCCTTTTTAAAATTTGCTTTTTAAAAACTTTCAATTTCTCTTGTTCAATCATTTAAAATTTTTGCTCCCAACAGAGAAATCCCTGTATCTTATTTTATTTCGTTAGATTTTTTTATTTTTTGAATTATTTATATTTTTGCGAATTGCATGTGTGGCACACATTTTTAAAAAAATATAATTACAATGTACTGGTGTTTTATTTTTATTCTATAGTACATAAATGTTACAAAATGTTGCCATATCACAAGAAATTTTTCTAAAGTAACAGCAAGTATTTTTAAATAGAATTAGCTTTTGCTATACTTTTTTGTATGTTGTGTGTACAAAATGTTTTTTTCAAAATCAATATTTGGTGAAAAAAATGGTAAAGTACTTTATCTATTTTATCTGATCAATTTAACCCGTTCGGGACTGTGATCACAAAAATGCAATCATCCTTTTTTCACCCACACCCCACATATGTTTTGTGTCAGTGATCATGCCTGTGGGATCTCTGCTTCTAATGTTCTAATTGAGTTTTCAAATGGTACTAGATGGTTATTTTGTAACATTTTTCAATAAGGTTCTACAATGTTAACCTTCAGTACATGCTTTTGTTTCTCTTTTTTTTAATATGGGGCTTAAAAACAAAAGTAAACATGTTGGCATGTTTCAGCTGGATTGTTCATTTAGAGAGCTATGATCTATGACTTTTGTTTGATGTGTTTTTGTTTATATTTTTGTGGAATTAAAAGGATGAATGTTTATTATTAGTTAAGGGTGGAAATAAAAATGTTGGTCTTGAATTTGCTAAATCGCATTTTGTATGGTCAGAATCAGTTTTATTTCAATCACCATGGATAGAAGAATAAAATTTTTACTTAAGAGTAAGATGTCTAAGTTGACGAGAGAATCGGATATGGAAATGAAGGAAATATTTTTTAGTATTAGAAACAATGAATCTTAATATGTGACTAATACTTCAGGGAATTTTAATGCAAGATAATGGCAAACGGGCATCAAGGCTTCAAAAATTTTAGCAGTAATTAGTATAATGTATTCCTAACTTTTATCTTATGTATTTCCTTTTTAGCATTTGATGTTTTTATCAATACTTTGAACACTTGTATGCAAATTATATTTTTTAAAAATATGCATACACATGAAGCTGTTTGTTTTATTGAAACAAATCCCAATTTCTTTAAAAGTTGTATTTTTTTAAAAATAATATTAAAAATATCTTATTTGTAATATATTTGGAAACTATCAATGATAATGAACTAAATTTCAGCGTATTTAATTGCAACAATGGTTTTATGTGAAATTAAGTGAAATCAGGCTTAACTAAGAATATTGCCCGGTCCCTTCCGTATGTATACATGCAGAGCCTAGGGAAGCATTTCTTCCTTTTTTCGCTGGCCTATCTGAACAGGTTAACTTAATTAATCCACTGATCTGTATTTTCTATCAATGTGTTCAAAGAATAAATAAAATATCTTGTTGTCTTCGACTGTTTGTAACCATTAATTTTCAGGTCTGGTAATTATTGAAATGTGTGGTGATTCTTTCAATATTTTTCGTTAACTTTATGCGCCTGTGTTTTACACTAAATTTTATTTCTATAAAAAAATAGTTGATGTATCTTTCTACATGATATCTCTATTCTTCTTATTTTTTCCATGGCTGTGCTCTGCCTTGACTGCACACACTAACGCCTCTGCCTTTTTTCTGCTTGTCACCCCTCGCACATTCCTCCTCACCCACTCTTCCTGTAACCTAGTACCCGTGATGCACACTGCACCTGTGGCCGATACCACAGCCTCTGCTGCCTCTAATACCACTTCCGTCGCTTACTGTGACGACAAGGGTCAGGTATTGCTATAGTTCTGTCTCTCACAGCTCTATATATCACATAAGAGGTTCTACCTGTGATGGATAGGTCAGAATTGCTGGTTGCAGAATGATATGAGCTATAGCATTGCAGTTCTTTCAAAATACATCCCTGAACTTATACTTCCCACACATCAAAACTTAGAAACTTTAATGTCTTGGTTTATGTCTCTTTTATTTCATTTGGTTTTTATATACTTAATAACTTCTTCTTAATCCTATTAAAATCATCTGAAATCAAAATATAGTGAAGATTTTCATAACACTTAGGCACAGAAGATACCTTGTCTTTCACATAGCTTACTAATTTTAGGTTTAATTGCTTTCAACCTAAGAGCAGAAAGTTTTTTTTTTATAGTTAATTAGTGTTTTCATGCACAAAATGTGATACATAGAAAGGGGAAAAAAATGCTTTTTTTTTTAAATTTTCCTGTGTCTTCCGTACATAACCTAAAACATTTTGGAGAAAACTCACGATTGTTTTGTTATCTAAATATCTCTCACAAAAAAAAAATGCACTGTCCATCACTGATATTTAAAGGAAAATATTAAAAATAATCATAAAATAAAATATACAAAAGAGTGATTAAGCTGTCCAGCTACCCTTAGATAAGTCCAGTATATCTAGTCCGGATAAAAAACATTTGAAACAAGCTGTTTCTTCACAAGTAAAACCTTTTCCAGCAAACTATTTCAAACATTTAAACTCTATTGAAAGAATGTATTTCTTAATTTTATAAATCATCAAGGATTGAAATAGTTTACAACTATGACTATTAACCCTGTTTTTTATTGAAATAATTGAACAATCAGCATTTTTCATTCCAACAAATTCGATTTAAACTATCTGTACTATTTTTGGTTCTGCTGATGAACCTTTTTAGCGCAAGGTTCATATTTTAAACGGAAATTCATTCACAAAAGTGGTGACCATTCTTTGATAAATATAAAAACCTTTCCAATAATGTATATTTTTTTAAAACAAAAAAAATGCTAACTAAATGGAATTTTTTTACTTAGCCCCTTCTAAAATTGCCTATCAAGCTGGTTTTTTAAATTTTTTTAATTGTTTTTCCTTCTAATGTAACAAAATATTTCTATCATTATTATTTAATTTGACAAATATTTGTCAGTTAATAAATGACTTAATAAAAATAATAAACTGTTATATTCTGTTGTGGATTTGTATATACATCAATTTGTATAATCGTCTAATTGGTATTTGAGCCAAAATTATGATGTAGAATTCAAATCGAAACATTGAGTACTAATGGTATATATCAGTGGTGCCCAAGCCTTTTTTTTTTACCCAACGACTGCATCTCACATTTAGATAAATCTTGTGGGCCAGAATTCATGTAACGTTTTAAAATAGTAAAAATTTTTTCCAAATAACATAAGAAACATGGGAAAGGAAAAAAAATTACAGACCAAGAATTGGCATTATCATTATTTCATGCTGTTTTTCAATCAATGCTAAGTTTGCATCTCTCTTCAAGAAACCAATTTCTGAGTAGGGGAGACTGTTATACCTTTGACTACTTCTTTTCGGTTTTCAAAAAAAGAATGTGATTTTTATGGTTTTTAGTTATTAAAACTTAACTTCAAGCCTTTTTGCATAAGTAAAAAAATATTTTGGATTGTAAAAAAATGTTTTTCTATTTTTGTATATTTTTCACAAATTTTATGTAATTTGGTCTTTGTACATGATGCTTGTGTACCTTGAGACAAACCTAATGTACTTGCTTAACTGCATAACTTACGTTGTATTCAAGTTTATTAGACCCACTTTCATTTAACTTTTTTAAATGCCTAGTAATGGTTGACCTGCTCACTTTGAATGTTTTTTTTGGGCCCTCTTAAAGTCATTTTTTTTGTCAGGATCATTACTTCTTACTGCTTTAATAGCATTTTGCTATGACTCAACATCTACTGGATCCTTCTTGATTCCAGTTTTACTTCGAGGCATGATGAAATCCTACCTAAAAATTAAAAAAAAAAAGAAAATAAAAAAAATCACTACAACTTATTGCACCTGTTGTACCTTGATCCAGTGGTTCAATGTACAAGATGAAGCTTAGTTTCAAGGTACACGAGGGTGCATGTTCATACAAAAGTGGCTACCCTAACCTAACAGCTATGTAAAAATTAAAGACTAAATGTTGAATATGCTTACCGAGAGATGGGCAATAGATATAATGGTCAATCGGTTGGGTAACACTAGTCTTTAAAAGCCCAATTCCATTTAAGTAACACTGGAATTATTTACTTTTGTTTGCGCTAATCACAAAACAATCACTGTCCACATAAAAGCTGGAGTTTCAACCTACAACTCACTCTGGCGGGTGGAGAGACTGTCATGGCTGACATAGTACCATGATTCCTCACTAGGTAAAAGCACTAGCTGATTAGAGTGCATGACGCAAGGTGCACGGTCAAGGTACAACAGTCTCCCCTACTTGTCTTTAAATTTGTAACATTGTGCCTGTATCTAAGAAACCTAAATTACAGGAAAGGAACAGAAAGTTTGGCAGCAATAAAGTAAATAAATTTGATAGGCTACTAAAAAGCGGAGTGGTTTTTGGTTTGTAATTTAACAAAATAATAGGCTACATGCGTCAGTTTTGTAGGTTGCAGATTGCGCACCATTGATACATATCAAATAGTTTAATTTCATAACAGTTAAAAGAGAGGACTGCAAAGCAAACTTATTTCTTGGCAGGATTTTAATTTGTTGCAAACTTAACTAATCCTTTCCAAAATGATAGTTAAAAAAAAACATAGATACTGTCCAACCACGAATTGCATGGAATTTTCAAATGTCCAGATAAGACAAATCGATGTGAATAAGGGGGAAAAGTAAAAATTTAATGCACGTATTCCACTCATTTTAATGAGACTCTGCTTCTGCAAAAGCTGACATCGGTAAAAAATAATAGATTCGTCCATTTCCGGCTGTAAAACGGATGTTTGTCTTTCCATACAATCCGTGGTCAGACAGTAGTTCACCATTAAATTATTTAAATAATTATGAAGTTAGTTGAGATAAGTATAAAAATTCTTCATTTTCAGGATACCATCATTTTTTTCCCCCTTTTCTGCTCATAGTATGATAAAATCAAATTGAGAACTAAATAGAGTATAAGCAATATCTGATCACTTAATGATAATATTCACTTTTCAACTATTATTTTAAATATGTTTTCAACATCCTTGAAATTTTTATGTACTCCTTTTATGCACTTTCCATTTAACATTATTAAAACAAATTTTAAGGTCCAGGTAGAACCTCTAAATAATCTCTTAGATGCTTTATCCTTTTCTTAACTCTAATCTATGCTTTTCAATTTCTTTTTCTTTCTAGATCTTTCTTCTTTCTAATCTTTTATAAATCGGTTGTTTTTAACTATTGCTTTTAAAAGTGATCACAGTAAAAGTTACGGAATCTTGACAATTTCTAACCTATATAAACTTTATCTAGAAATTTGAATTCATTTTTTCAACAAGAGATAATACTTCATGTGGTACTTAAATTAATAAAAAATAACTGTAAAACAGTTCTTCAATTATGATGATAGTACTTTCATGTTCAATTCTATTCCTGCAATTATATTTTAGGTCCTACAACAGTATTACTGTTATAATAATTTAGCCTAATCATATGTTTTACCAGCTTCCAGTCTGCTGGGACCATCCTCAAGTTATATGAAGCATTATGTCTTTTAATTGACATTGTATTTTTTTACTTGCATGACATTTACTGTAAATATTTGTTGTTTATAAGTCTAACCCCACTATAATGAGGCTTCAGCAAAATGACATAGGACATTGCTAAAACTGAGAGTTCACTACAGACCCATCATTTCAAATTTTTCTAGGGGGAGGGGTTCAAAGGTACCAAAACCCCTCAATTCAAACTGTACCAAAAAAACCAAAACCTTGTCCGTTCCTATGTAAATACATTAATTTATCAAAGCCAGGAAGCGGGATGGGGGGGGGGAGGCAATTCAAAGATTAATTTTATTTAATAATCAAATGATTGCAAAAGTAGAAATTTTCCATCTAGAGTGGTATTTTTAAGTAGAACCTGGGAGAAAAATCTATAGAGATTGACAGCGTTCTGTAAAACTTTCATTATTTCAGGAAGTAGTTGTTTTAACTCCAGGAGGATTCATTGTGTTTTTTTTTTTTGAATAAAAAAAACTTTGTTTTTCCAAGAGAAACAAAGATTTAAATTACAGAAAAAAAATTATGAATCATAGTTCTCTTTTAAGTTATCAAATACTGGGCACTAATTTAATTATAGCGACCATTTTATTACTTTTTAAGCGAGTAATGTTTTAAAAAAGTTTTTTGTAATTTTTCTGTTTAAAGAAGTATGTTGCAGTTTTTTTTGGAGGGAGGGGGGGGGGGAGGATTGTATTCTTTTTTTAAACTGCTATAGTTGCAGCATAATTCTAGATAAATATGGAGTGAGTTTCATACATTATGGTTATAATCATTGGATAATACTGTATATAAGTCTTCAAAAAGCATATTGCAGATCAATATGTATTTTGATTTTTGATTTGTTTATTTTATCATCCCTAATCTTTAAAAAAATATTTTTAGTTGCTGGACACCCTGCCGCTGTGCCGAGATTTTAAGTCCGGACTGTGTAAAAGGCCACAGTGTCGCTACGTTCACCTTTTAGAAGGTAAATATGTATTTTTTCTACAGAGAAGATCAACTTCAAAGTAAATTGTATAATCTTCTCAGATTTCATAAAAACACTGAAGTTCACAACTACATGCAACTTAATGCGGAAAACGTTTTTGATAGTCACATGACTTTTCTCTGCATGATTTTGCATCCTTTACAGCCACAGTCTTTTGTTGAGAAATAATTACTGATTTTTAGTTTTACTTTAGATTAGCAACAGTTGCAAAGTTTATCTGTAAAATGCTTTTAATCAGGAATCACAACTAATATTATTTTGAACTGAAAAACTGCATTTTCATCTTAAGTAAACAGAAATATATTTGTGCAATATCTTGAAGAAGAATGGTATTCAATTGAAAGGCAGAGAGATCAAGCACAATTGGTCAAATTTCGACCATGAGCGATACGAAGAATTATTAAATATGTGAGCAACATATACAGAAATTCAACAATTTTGTGCAACATAAAATATTATAGCATAGTTTAAACATACGGCAGTACTTAGTTTTCTGTTAAAACATAGAAAATGCGTAAGAAAAAAATACCGCAAAAATTTCAAAAAAGAATGAATAAATCTATTAAACTATTTAACACAATGTTGACAGCTCACTAGAATCCTTGCAATTTTTTATTTTGTTAAATGGCCGTTCAAAAAAATCACTGCAGTTTGTACATTGACAATTCTCACGCCATCTCTTATATTTTTCGGGGAATGCTTCTAAACGTTCATACCCTCAAGTTTCTGAACATCTTCACTTAGTTTCGTCATGCTACATGCTCATAAGAAGTTTGCTCATGCATATTTGATTAGTCAACAATGTTCAAATATTGAAACATTTTGTGTTTTGAGATCTCTCCATCTTAAAATATCAAGCAATAAATTTTAAATGTTGTTTTGGAAAATGTCTAAATGCCGAAGTATCACTGATGTTTTTTGGAAAAAATAAAACATAACTTTTATTTGATGATTTTTTTACTTCTTAATTAAAAGGCTGTACTGAGGGCCCAAAAACAGGAGCAACAGGACCAACACCAGTTTTGGATTTCGTAACAAGCCAAGTTATGGATCGCTACGGAAATTTTCATAACACGGCTGACACCTATCAACCGATAGCTCAAGTCAGGGTGGCGACAGATCAGGGAAATCAGGGAGATCAGGGAAAAGTCAGGGAACTTTATTAATCAGGGAAAAGTCAGGGAAATATCAGGGAATTTTGAAAAAAATAACAAAAAATCAGGGAAAATTGATTTTATGAAGAAAAAAATTCTTTTTTGCTTTACAAAATTAAGTACTCTAATTCCCTACGCATTTTCCGCCAATTATCTGTTTAAAAAAAAAGTAAAATAAATGACGTGCGATTATACACTGCCGCATATTTGTGCATCTTTTTTACTAAACGTCAAAGTATTGAATCTTGTTTATTAACCACAGGATGAACTTCCTAAGATTGCTTCTGTGTCTGTTAGGTTGTTTATTTTATCTAGCTTGAAATTTCCTTATACGCTTTCAATGCTACGTAATATAAACAACCACACAGGCAAAGAGGAAGCCTTCATTCCTTTGCCTTTATTCCATTGTCTCGAAGTAATTAGTGTACTGTAATCACAATTTCAAGAAGAAATCTTTGGTTTTTGAATTAAGACCTTAAAACCTTAAAAGTTATTACTTCTTCGCATTTTTAATTTAATTGCTAGAATTGAACTTTCAATTAAAAAAAACTTTGTTTTTTGCTGTTATACTATTTATTGTCACCGCAGATTATAAAGGTTTTCTTTTCTTCAGACTTAAGGGATTCTTTAATTTTATAACCAAGTTGTATTCTTCTTTTATATATTTTGAAATTAACTAATTGATTTTTTTTTCTTTCATTTCAAAGTTGTTTGTTACAAAAGCAATCTAAGATTTTTTTTAGTTACATACTGAAATCATTTGAAATAGAGTTAACTTGTGTACTTAAGTAAATATCTTAATTTTTTTATTGTTAAAATGCTGTATTCATTCATTAAAACCTATGTTCTTGATTAGAGAAAAGCTTCCTATGAATGGATGTCAAATGGTTTCATCTGTTTTGCATAAATATGTCAGTTATATAAGAACAACTACATTACTTCAATTCTTTTACTATTGCTTGTTATTCTTGCAACAATTATTATATTGTTTGAAAACTTAGTTCAAAATAATTTCAATTACTTTTTAGTTCTATCATAAATACACATGTTTTTAAGAGTAATGTTAATAGTTTCTTAAAATTCTTATGCTAAGTGGTTTCTGGAAGTAAAGTATTTTTTTTTTAAATAATTTTCTATAATCTTTCCATGTAGAAAAATTTAATATACTGTTTTGTAGAGTTTTTTTTCCCAAAAAATTGACTTGATATGTTTTTTAAAACCATTTTATTAAAAAAGTACAGGGTGGCGACAGATCAGGGAAAAGTCAGGGAACTTTATTAATCAGGGAGAAATCAGGGAAATATCAGGGAATTTTGAAAAAATATCAAAAAATCAGGGAAAATTGATTATATGAAGTTTTTTTTTTTTTTTGCATTACAAAAGTAAGTATTCTAATTCCCTACGCATTTTCCGCCAATTATCTGTTCAAAAAAAAGTAAAATTAATGAGGTGCGATTATACACTGCTGCATATTGGTGCATCTTTTTTTTCTCAACGTCAAAGTATTGAATCTTACTTATTAACCACAGGATGAACTTCCTAAGATTGCATTAGTGTCTGTTAGGTTGTTTATTTTACCTAGCTTGAAGTTTCCTTTCACGCTTTCAAGGCTACGTAAAAATAAACAACCATACAGGCAAAGAGGAAACCTTCCTTAATGCCTTAGCTCCTTTGTCTTTATTCCATTGTCTTGAAGTAATTATCCTACTGTAATTACGATTTCAAGAAGAAATCTTTGGTTTTTGAATGATTACTGATAAAAGCTTAAAAGTTATTACTTCTTCGCAATTTTAATTTAATTGCTAAAATTGAACTTTCAGTAAAAAAAACTGTTTTTTTGCCATTATACTATTTGTTGCCGCCGCAGATTATAAAGGTTTTCTTTTCTTCAGACTTTAATGATTCTTTTAATTTATAACCAAGTTGTAGTCTTTTATATGTTTTGAAATTAACAAAGTGCTTTTTTTTCTGTTTTCTTTTTTTTCCCTTGCATTTCAAAGTTGTTTGTTACAAAAGCAATCTAGGATTTTTTTTCGTTACATAATAAAATCATTTGAAATAGAGTTAACTTGTGTACTTAAGTAAATATCTTTATTTTGTATTGTTAAAATGCTGTATTCATTCATTAAAACCTATGTTCTTGATTAGAAAAAAGCTCCCTTTGAATGGATGTCAAATGGTTTCATCTGTTTTGCATAAATATGTCAATTAGTTATATAAGAATAACTATATTACTTCTATGCTTTCACTATTACTTTTTATTCTTGCAACAATTATTATACTGTTTGAAAATTTAGTTCAAAATAAATTCAATTACATTTTAGTTCTATCAGAAATACACACATGTTTTTAAGAGTGATTTTAATAGTTTCTTAAAATTCTTATGCTAAGTGGTTCCTGGAAGTAAAATATTTTTTAAAAAAATTTCTATAATCTTTCCATGTAGAAAAATTTAATATACTGTTTTGTAGTTTTTTTTTTCAAAAAACTTAACTTGATATGTTTTTTTAACCATTTTATTAAAAAAGTAGCATCTTTTTGAAATATATCTTTAGTTCAACAACTTTACACAACTTAAAATGTTTAAAATACTGCATTTTATACAAACATACAATGGATTTCAAGTAAAACAAAGAAAGAAAACCATTATCATAGGTAACGTAAATCAGGGAAATTTGGTGAACTTAATCAGGGAAATCAGGGAAAAATCAGGGAACTTTTTTTCACAATTCCTGTCGCCACTCTGAAGTAGCATCTTTTTAAACTATCTTTAGTTCAACAACTTTACACAACTTAAAACGTTTAAAATACTGCATTTTATACAAACATACAATGGATTTCAAGTAGAGCAAAGAAAGAAAACATTATCGTTGGTAACGTAAATCAGGGAAATTTGGTGAACCTAATCAGGGAAATCAGGGAAAAGTCAGGGAACTTTTTTTTCACAGTTCCTGTCGCCACCCTGCAAGTGCTGCAATTTTTCAAACTAAAGTTCCAAAAGTGCATTTTTTAAACCTCATTTGGTGCCGCTAAGCATAGGATTAAGTTCAGAGACTGCTTCTCTCCAAGTCCCTATTTTTATTTATTTAAAATAAAAATGTTGTGGGAAAACCTCCCTAAGTTTTTCTTTTCCAAAAACATTTGAATGTAATATTTTTTTTTTGTAACTATATTTTAAATTACTATCCTTATATTTTTATTTGTTGAAATACAATAAATCTCTTGATAATGTTTTGTTTTTACTTCCACTTATTACTTTTGAACATTTAACTACAAATGTGACTTTTTATTATAATCTTTTAAATCCTTCTCTTTCCTTTATCTTTTCCTCTGTTAGAAACACATTTCTGTGACTCATGTATTTTTCTCCATTTTTCTGCATCTTTCGGTATAATATTTGCATTGAAAAAATTTAAATATGTTGGCAACACATATCTAGCTATCATATATATTTATTCATTCAGTTTATTAAATGTGCCTTCCATCGGTTTCTACAACGTAATGCCAAATACTTTTTTGTTCCTTAAAAATTGTTTGAGACCTCCATTCTGGCTGTCTTATGTTTCCATCAGCCATTTGAAGCAAGACATTTTACTACAACTTTTCACTACTTGTCTATCAAGAGTTTACATGATTTTTGGCTGAGTGAATGTTTCATGTCGAAAAATAACATTTGGGCCATTCTACGAAAAAGTCGACCCTTTGTCTTGTAGGTGTTGGTTCATATATTTCATTAAAAAGTAATAATTTTAAAGGATAATGACAAAATTTTTTGCATAAGAATTCAGAGATAAGTTTGCAATTTGTTAAGCAGAAACCATTCGTTCATTTATATTATTTTTAATGAAATGTATGGCGTCATGTACGGGACAAAATTAGCATTTTCTGTGGAATAGTCCATTTACAGTGGCAATTATGTTTCCGGATGAACTGTATTAGTGTGAATTAGAAGAGAGAGCGAGAGATAATAATTACATTTAGGAAGTTTATTATTCTTCATTTGATAGTTATTTTTTTCTTTGGTCAAAATTGAAGAGTTAACTGTTTATATTTATTGAATGTTGTTTCTTTTGCAGATTATGTAGAGGTACTGGATGGGAAAGTCACTGTTTGTCGTGATGCTGTTAAAGGGAAATGCAGCCGACCGTTATGCAAGTACTACCATATACCTCTACCAACTCCGTTCATGAACAGCGTGCTGTGACCAGGATTAAAATTATTCTAAAGAGAAATTTGTTTGATTTTTTTCCATGAATGTACCTATCTGTTCTTCGACTTGCCCAATGCAAAGGATCTTGTATCTTTGGGAGGCCTGAAGTTACGCAAGAGCGATCCTTCTGTGATAAACAGATTTATTTTCTTGCAACTATGGTGACTGCGAGACACTAGTCAATAGTTGGAGTAGCAGTCACTTTATGTGCCATGACTTTAAAATACTGATATGCAGATTCAAAACCCCCCCTCACACTTTGGAAGAAATGAACTTTTATTTTTCTTTCACCTGTTGAATTTTCAGATAATTATTCTTCAAATGAACTGAATGATGATTTTGATTCTTTGCCCACTTGTATGGGAGAAAATTACAATGATTTTAGAGAGATAAAATTTGTTTTATATAACTTGAAAAACAAGTTTACGAATTATTTAATTATGATGTGATTGTCATAAAATTTTGCTTGATCTTTGTTCCAAATTTTATTTCAAAAGCACTTATTGGAATAGTAGTTGTGTGTCAGAAAACAGCATATTTTTAAGTTTTTGAAACTTATCTCTTCAAAATAATTTTTATTCCATAGTTTAACTATTCGGAAAATTATTGTTTTTAATTTGTTTTACATTCTAGACATAAAATTCGATTTAAAAGTTTTTAATGCATGCATTTTATTAAAAATGCTGTATTTTAATATTAAGCACTTGTTATAAAAATATTTAATTTTTTTAAATACGTTACTCTTGTGTTCTTTTGAGTGTCATGAGACATGGAACTATTAGAATTGAATTTTTTTTATACAAATGAGCTGTGTGTAGTATGTAATGATCCAAGAGATAAAATCTCTACAAAGTAAAGGAAATTTCTGTGAATTGCTGCATTGATTTTCTAAAGAATTTTTGCAGTTTTTTATAAAATGGCTCTCGTATGCTTACTAAATTAAATTTTTTCTTTCTTTCTTGAGTAATGTTAAAAGATTCGGCCATATTTCTTTAATATTGCATATTTTGAGCCGCTTCACTTGAAACAAAAAAGAAGGGTCATGTACAGGAACACTAGATTATATGCTCATCCTTTTGCCTTTTGTCTGGTAAATAATTTATTGACACTTTGAGATTAAGTCCAAACCTGTGAAAAAACATAACTTTTTCCTGACATATTTTCACCCTCAACTATTTAATTTGATTATTAATGTCCTTCTATTGTTTTTTAAAATAATGTAATTTTGGTAATTTGTATTACAGCTTTTTACATATTTTTGTTTTGAACAATCTGTTAAAATAATACTCTTTTTTTTTCTGATGAATACCAGCATTTTTATGTATAATAAGATGTTTTGGGCTTTATTGTAAAATCAAAGAAATATGTCTTAAATCACCATTCTATAAAATTATCGAAACACTTACTTACTTTGTTATTATATAAGTTTTAGTTTGAAAAAAAGAATGAAATGAAGCTAGTCTTTTAAGCAGAAAATTGCTTTTAAATAAAATAAACAATATGTAATATTTTTATTTTGATTTGCACAATTTTTGGGGGAGGGGTATCTTTCTTTCACCTTTTTTGAAAAACATTTTAAGCATCTAAATTAGTTGGTTGCATGTCCAACCAAGGAAATTTCCTTATGAGAAGCTGTTAAATATGATTGAAAACCGTCAACTTCTTCAGTATGTTTGCTAAAACATAAGTGTTAACATCCTATCCAGTTTTGTCAGAAAAGCTGAAAGGCACCTGGCTTTACAAAATTTAAACTTTTAATATATATATACGTTATGCATTTATAATTATTATAACTATTTTAAAAACTTGTTGTTCTAATTTTATATTGTTTTGATATATCTGCTGAAAGTTTTTGTTTTTGTTACGTGCTTGTTGAGTATTTTTTTAAATGTTGTGAATATATTAATACAATGAATAGTAATGTTGGTTTCATTGTATGTGTTGTGTAAAATTAGAGTTTATTTCTAATAATGCTTGTAATTGAAAGTAAGGTTTGACCAAAATTTAAATTGTTTACTGCAGCAGGGACCAAATGACTCTTTCATTATGTCTTGCTTTTAATCATTTTAAGCGTTAACATAATAATAATCCATTTACTGAGCTAATTTTTATTTATGTGTGTTAAAAATTTAAGTATGTTAATTAAAAGAAAATAATTTTAGGTAAAAATGATGATCTTGGCTTTGGGGGATGAAATTACATTTTAAAGGAAGTAAAAAGAAAAACTTTTTAACACCCTTGTAAAAGTCAATCAATAATAAACAGACCATTCTCATAACTCTAACTACTTTTTGATTCAATAATAATTTCTTCAAAATCATATGATGCCAATATGTGTCAAATTTTTCAGGCTCCATTAAAATAATCAGAACTAATTTAAATATATTTACCAAAATTGTTTTTTGAAGTTTATATTAAAAACTTAATTTATTTGAAAAATGTTTTTAATTAATTTAAGCTTCGAAGTTTCTATATGTCTTTTTAAATCTTACCCAATCTTTAATATATTTTCATGCTTTCTTTAAAAAATTAGATACAAAAAATAAAATACTAAATAAAGGCTGGTTATTTTGCTCGTTAACTAATCATGTTTAAAATTAGTTCTGAGAAAACGTTTTGTAAACCAATACTTACATTTCTCTTGATTTCTTGTTTATCATAACAGGCAGATATTGCCCCTGCTGCATGGCATGTAATCTAATTTAAAGCTCTTCAACTTCATTGAAATACCACTTTCTTAGCAAGTAGATTACATCAAAAGCTTTGTCCAGCCATATTCTCATAAATGAAAGGAAAATGGACTCTTAATGCCATTATTTCTGCATTTATTATTGAAGAGAATAAATATGCAATAAACTTGTTTGAAATATGCGATAGTTTTTTACTCCAACTCATGATGGTTGTGCTTATCATGAGTTACGTTCAGATTTATATTGAAGAATGTAAGACGTGAAAGCTGCTTGATTATTCAATCCTACAGCCCATAAGTATGAATTTTCATACTGCCTTTGTATAATAGAATATTATCTTCTTTCCTAATCTTTTTCACATTTTTGCACACCCTAGAAAGTTGTGCTTGGGTTCTAGTTCATGCAGTTTTTAGATAGCTTTATTAAACATAAGCATAAATTTAGTTTAAAAAAAAATATCCAATTTGAGTAATTGCCAGAAGTACAATTATAATTAAAGTGAAAATTATACTGGAAATTTAAAAAACGCAATTCAATTCATGCTTAGCTATGGAAACCATTTCACATACTGACTATATTAACATTTAATGAAATGCGAGAAAGTTTTATTTGTAGTTTGATTAAAAACATATTGTGGTAAAACTGATATGAAAGAAGTGAACTTAGTACTAGTTCCTTTTAACCAAACTACAAACAATGAACTTTTCAATTGCACGGTGTAGTTCTATGAAAATAAAAATAAATTTGATGCATTCAGATTAAAATTCTTTTTTTCCCCCTTTTTGTCAGTGATTTCAAAAGATGAATAAACACTGGCAGTAGGTATTATGTTACGTTACTTTATTTAAATTAGTGCAGAAATGACATTTGAATAATTGATATAAGTTTAAAATTTAAGTATGGTTAGAAATGGTTTTCCCAAATGAAAGTCTATTCTTATATATTTGAAATGTTATCCATGTTTTAATAAGTTAATCTGAAGCTGCACTGAGCTAAAGTAAACCTAATATTAACTTATATAATAACTATGCACCATAACAAGTAATCTATGCAAGTGAGAACTCATTTGAAATTCCATGCTGAAGAGATTTCATTCAGTCCCTGTATAACTGTACAAAATGGCAAAAAGAGGCATCTGTATTTGAACAAGAACTTAAAACAACAAAAAAAGAAATTGATGTTGGATGTGAGTTGCAATTTTTAATTGTTTATTCATTGAAGAATATTTTTAATAATGTTTTGTATATGTAATATTGTTTTATTACAAGCAAAAATGCTTGTGGGTAAGTATAACCTGCTCTGTTTCATTTTACATCACTTCAATTTACTGTGAATTGCATTTTATTAAGAGTATATTGTAGGAGATCATTGTTTTATCACCATGATTTTGTCCGGTGATTTGAAAATGATATATGTATATTGTATAAGAAAATTGTTATATATATATATATAAGCTTTTCCAATATAATTTTTTGCAATAATTAAAACAATTTCAAACCACAACCAAATTTTCTTTTAATAATGCTGAATCTAGGTTAGAATTACTAAGGTTTATAACATCACAGTAATAGTATTTTTTAAGTAAATTATCCTTAATGTATTGAAAAAAAAAAAAAAAATCATATTATAGAACTCCATTTTTATTACTACAACTTAAATGACTCTTTTTAACCATGGTTTTTTGTTAAAACTTTGTTATTACTCTTTTTTATATGTTTTATTTCCAAATTACAAACTGAGCATCATTTAATGCGGCATCTTATGAATAAGCTCAACTATCTATGTAAAAAAAGTACAGCTTTTGGAACTAAGATGTTGGGGGGGGGGGGGGGGGGGGGATGGTTCAAATAAAATTCAGTGTTGAATATGATTTACTGTGATGCTATGACCTAGTGCTGTGGATCAGTTTGATTTCAGATCGCAATTTGATAACTTTGTACTGTTTTATAATTCAACTGTAAATTTATAATAAAAATATTGCTATTGAAATGTTTTTGAAAAAGGTATTCAAAGATAATTTATTTTTCCTGTACTATTTTACAGAATCTTTAAGAAAGGAATGGTGTGTTTTTAATTGTGATAATTGTTTTTAGTTAATCATTATACATTATAAGGAAAACTGTTATCAATAGAAAATTTTTGAATTCCTAAATTTGTTTTCAAGAAATCAGTACGAAGTTTTTGCATGCTTGGATTAAGCTGATCTAGGGTTGTTGTTTGGTATTGTTGTGTATGTTGGAGTGCAATTTTTGGAAAGCAGGCATTTTTTTATGCTCTCAAACATCAACATTGTATAGACTATTACTGATCTCTATTTCAGATTGTACAACTATGCAGTAATCCTAAGCGAATGAATTATATATATATACACAACATAAAGCAAACATATGTTGTCCCAATGAAGCTGTTATAACCATGCAGTACCTTTATATAACTATAAAAGCAAGATGTCTTACGCACTGACTTTTTGCAGGGCTACAACACCCACTTTGAAAGATGTTGCAAAAACTTCAATTCCTTATCAAAGTATTGTTAATACTATGCATAAACATATGTACCATGAATTTGTGCTATTTGTAGTAAATATATTGTTTGTATTGTTATTTTGCCCAATGCCATTGGTCCACAAACTTTTAGTAAAGGAATTTGTTAATGTCATAAGACAATCTGGTCAATCAGGTATTAGTACTATTAATTTCGAATTATTTGTCATACTGTATATTTAGTAGCTTTTTTTAATGGTTAACATAATAGAAATTCCCATAAAAAATTACAAAATTGAAGTCTAGATCTGGCTTTTTGCTATACATTTCAATTAAAATATAGTCAACAGCTAAAACTATGTTTATACTGTACTTTTTGATCATGCATTGATTTTTAAGATATACTAATCACATGAATTCACCTTCTTAAGAATTGGATCAAATTGCTGCACTTCAATTTTATTGATATTGATTTAAGATTTACAATATTTTGTAATTTATTTCTCTCTTTCTCTCTCCTTCTCTCTCTTTGAGGAATTTTACTGTGCAATTTTCCTTTGAGAAGATCCCATCTGTTTGGGTATTTATCGAAATCAAAAAAAGTGGAAAAAAATTGTTTTAATGTAATTATATATATATATATATATATCTTAATTTGTTAAGAATACAATTCTCTAAATGAATTCAAAATTATATCATGTTTTTTAGAGTGTAGAAACTGTATTTTTTTTATTATGACATTAATTTTTACAAAAATAAAATTTGATGTGTTTTTGTGGGTGCATTATTTTTTTAAAAATTCAAACACGCAACATGCATTATTTTCAACAGGGTTCGTACGGGTCATGGAAATCCTGGAAAGTCATGGAAAAAAAAATAAACAGATTTTAGACCTGGAAAAGTCATGGAAAATTAATATTTTCATTAAAAGTCATGGAAATTTATTTCAAGTCATGGAAAAATGTATTGGGCAAGTAAGAAAGTAACAGAAGCTAAAAGAACGTTAGAAAATTTCAGTGATTTAACAGTATTGCATGTAAAAGCCATTTACACTGGAAAACTGAACCATCCCAAAAAACGAATCCAAGTTTTTGAATCCTATTGCATCCGCTTCTGTTTACAGCCGTCCGCCTTTTTTTGTAATGTGGTTTTACTGCTGCTTATCTAGAAATTCACAATTATTTTCAGCTCATAAGTATATTTTTTTTAGAACTGAACTTGCACGTTCTAGATTTTGCCACACCCACAAAGTAAATTTATTTTTGAAAACTTTGTTATGAATCATTCAACCTTTTTCCCATTTATTAATATTCTGTTTCTCATTTATTACTACAGTAAAACCCTGTAAAGTTGACCACTATTTTCAGGCACAGAATTAGATCTATATCATATATTTCAACCTCTATAAGTCGATCACCTATTTAAGTTGACCACTAAAGTAGTGCACCGCAGGTGGTTAACTTACACAGGTTTCACAGTATTATGCTCTGTTTATTAAATATTTATTAATTTAAACATCTATAGATTGCATTCGCTATTTTTACCTTACTCAAATTCAAAAGAAAAATAAGAATAGTTATTAGTTTTCTGTACTATGTGCTGAGTAAGTCACAAGTAAATGTTTTGATAAGGTAGTGGCATTCACAAAATAGTTTTGCCAATACCCATTGCAGAAAATTGGCAAATAGTACTATTCTTTTCGTGTAACAAGGTCATGAAAATTTTTATGAAGTCATGAAAACGTTTTGGAAAAGTCATGGAATTTTTTTCATTCTAAACAGAGTATGAACCCCCCTGTTTCAAGAATATGGGAGGGATTGAAAAGAACACATAAGCTTCTTGTTTTATACCAATTTCTTACAACATGCCAAGATATTGCAACTACTGTTGTATTACAATTAACATATAATATAGTTATGTGAATGCATATATATATATTCAAATGAATAAACAATCAAAATAAATTGGAAAATGCAAAAAGCAAGAACACGGAAACAACACCAAAATGAAAAAAAGGGTGAACCATATAACCTTATTATCCTGTAATATGTATGTATAGATATATACTTACACAAACAGTTATTTTGTGCAAAAATGAAGATGTCTTAACTGAAAATTTGGTGAATTTTGTAGCAGGGAAAAATCAAGTTTTTGTAGCAGAGAGGGGGGGGGGGGGGAAACTGGGAAGAGTTCTCAGCCCTATCCGTTTCACCTAACATCATCAGAGATTGCCTATAATTGTGTTTTTATGACTTCAATTTCGAAAAATTTCTGCGGGAGAACACCCTGAACCCCATCATCTAAGATTGTCTTAAATTGTGCTTCTGGAACTTTAACTTCATAATGCCCTACTGTTTTAATAACATAATTAAACTGTGTTTTGCATAACAAACCACTGGTGCCACCTTTGAGTCCCTTTGACACTCAAAACATTGCATCTTACAGTAGTGAAACATGTGTTTTCAAAATTTTCACATCACCAAATTTGCCGCTCTAGATGGCGGCACAGGTCGAATACCCCAAGAACCAGGCCTTATTTTAAAGTCTATTGCTTTTGGGTCCGCATTTAGGTCAAGTTGATGAGATTTAACTGTACCTGTACTAGCAAAATTTTTAACCAACAACATTTCTAGTTAATTGTACGTCGCAAAAAAACAATGCCAACTTGTTTATTTCAGTCTTGCTGATACAATTTGTAGTTGATTGGCGAATGAGTGTAAACATAGTTTAATTCTTTTAGTTAAATTTCTATGCTTATAAATCAACTTTTCAGACAGAATCTTTTTTTTGTAATCTTGCTACAAAAAGTAATAAATTGACTGTTTTTTAGCAGTTAAATTTTATTACTTGCTAATATATTATTTAAGACAAATCGTGTGAATTAATTATTCATTTTGGCTGTTACTCAGGGTTTTTCTTATTAATTTTGCATTAATCTTTCAATGAATGAAAGTGGTACATTTTTTTTTTAAAGAATTGTTTAAATGACGGTACTTTCTGATTTTTCCTAGTTTTTGACATTAGATATTATTTGCTCAGGATTTAATTTGAATGCCGACAGAACTGAATTCTGCATTCAGCAATAAGAAATTGATTGTTGAATTTGCAAATTTAATTTTTCAACCAAGAATTAATTTAAAAATTTTGTGTTTGACAAACTGAAGATCAAAATCGGTGCAACTGATTTCTTTTTATTTTTTGTTGGTTTCAGGGAATAGTTGGATATAAAGTTTACCATGTATAGTGAAACCTTTTCAAGTGGCCACCCTTCTTAACGGCCAATTTTTGCGTCACGGATTTTTTGGCTCATCGACTTGATATTAAAAACACCCCTAGCAACAGCCACCCCAACCCTTTTTAACGACTGCCGAGTGGGAGCCTCCATCCCATTTTTATGGAAAATTTATTCATTTCATGTTCCTAATAAATAGCCTCTCGGTTCAAGGAGAAGTGTAATTGGCTGTTAACGAATTCCAATAATTTTAGTGTAAAAATGTCATTTACGCTGATTGTATGAGTTGGTCAGTGTGTGTGTGTGATTGATCTAGGTTGCAAACAACACTGTTGAAGAATACTATTTCTTATGAATTGCGAACAATGTATTGAAGTTCTGAGCAATACGAGCACGGAAAACTGGCAAGAGTATTATTAGACCACGATTTCGAATTATTTTCAAGCACGAAACAGCAATGAAGTGCCTTGATATTTACAGAGCCAACCGCAAAAAACGTCTTCTGGTTAACAAGTCTGCAGAAAATTGGCGTTTTTTTAATCAAACCTTAAGTTAATTTGAGATCAATTTAATTTAACTATTAAGTTTGCTGTGTGCACATTGTTAACGTTTTTAAAATAAATAATTTTTTGTGCCTTTCAGGCACTAATTCGGTCTTTGACAATCGGTTTCCTAATACTTTTGGAATCGTCGGCAAGATAAATTTTCAACTGAAGTTATTTTGGGGATAATAGATAAAATCATCGAAAATTCAGATGCAATCACAAATAAATTGATTAGAGATTTACAGTTTGAATTGTGAAAAATGAATTTGAAAACAATTGTTGCTGAGAAGAGTAAAAACTGAAGAGTAAAGCCTTTCTTTGAAAAACGTAAACAATAATTAAATAAAATACTATTTCCTCTTTAAAAAAGTCTCAAACTTCCTTTTATGTGTTAGACTCGCTTATATTATGTATTATGGAAATTATTTTGCCACTATAACTAAAACCCTTTAAAGTGGCCACCCCCTCTGAATGGCTGAAATTTTAGGGAACGGACGGGTGGCCGCTCAGAGAGGTTTCACTGTACTGACAATTATGCAACTACCCACAAACAGTTTGATTCCACATTTGAGTAGTTTATAATTTAAATATAATGAGCATACAAAAATAAATTGATGAAAAGTATTGTTTGAACTTTATTATACTAAAAATATTGCATAACATGTAATAAAAAATTTTTAAACAAAATATTTTCAATTTAAATCATTTTCGTTCAAACTAAAATTCTAAATTCATAAAAATTCTAAGTCTGTAGTAGAACATGTACATAACATAGATTTTATAACCAAATTTTCTAACTGAATTGAAAGAGATATGCTCAAGACAGTGAGCTGCATTTTTAATGTGTAATTTTATGATTAAATGCAGTGCAGAGTTCCGTAACTAAACACTCGTTACAAAATAGTTGCATGAGTGCAAATTAACAAGAAAAAAATAAATCTCAATAGACCCAACAACTCGTGAAATTTTTTTTCTTACAAGTTAAATTTTCAGACAATTTGGTATAATGGAGTTCCTATTCCAAATCTATATCTCTGTCTGGGGATGTTATAAAGGGGGTTGCTTATGATTCTGGTTTGGATCAAAAGATAGAGTGGCAAAGGGAGAATCCCAAACAGAACTGATGTCCAGCGATGGACTTTCCCCAGTGCTTAGTTTCAACTATCAAGGGCCACCCATTCCACATCATATGATGAAAGCCATTGAGAAGCAAAGGGATGTAAGTGGCAAAATTACAAATTTGGAGATGATTAGTACAAATGGTAGGCGAACCTCTCCTCTGTCTTGGGGTAAGAGATAGTACTGTCCTGGTAGGTGCTGTCATACAGCATGATTTAGAAAAACTTTTCAATGAAGGACCAGGACCTTATCTTTAAAGGTGTTTTACTCAAAACTTGAAAAGGTTCACTAACATCCCTTTGCTTCTCACTGCCTCACATGGCAATTCTAAGGTGTGATGATAACAGGTAAAAGGGAAGACACCATTGCCAGGATGGGTCGAACTGAGCTCACACTAGAAGGGGAAGACTGATTTTAAAATATAAACTGGAAAAAAAAAAAAACCTATGTATTCCAGTAGCTATAGTATACTTTGTTTAGAAGAGAACTGGAAGAAAAATAACTTATAACTGATCAATGATTTTAAATGCTTGTTTCAATAGATCTCACTAATTTCTTCATTCAATCAATATACATAACATAATATACATATTTCATGTTGTAAAATTCATAATATAATGAAATGTTATTGAAAAAAAATATTGTGTAACATCTTTCACTTGATAAAAAGCAACAACTTGTTTAATTCAACAGGACATATAATACAACATCTCTTCACATATAAAAACTGCTTAAAAACAGTAATTTAAGAACAAATTACAACATTTTATAAAAAAACTTCCACACTGGAATGACGCATTTGGACATCTAAAATGCTAAAAATATAACTTTTATTCAAAATGTGATTATCTACAATATAAAAGTATACATTTCTATATAAAATATACATGACTGCGAGGTTGAAAAATAAAATTGAAGGACAAAGAACACTTTTAAAATGCTAAATGCAATGAAATGCATCTGTAATGTAATTTTGCGAAGCTTAATCACTAAAGAATTACTGAACATAGCAATAAAAAAGTAATGAGAACAAGTTGAAAAACCATGTTCAAGATAAAAACATTCGGTTTCTTGCAATTCAGTAAGTGGTACTTAGTATTAAAGAATAGTTGAAGCCAGATAAAAATTTAACAACTGCAGCTAATGAATCAATTTTGTAACTAAAAAATTATTGTTATAAAATAAACAGCCATTTTAAATTTTGAAATTCACTATGCAAGCAAAGATAATTTCATCCTTTTGACAACAGACGAAAATCACTCATCAAGTTTTTTTTTTTTTTTAAAGTCTTTTGACGCAGTAATTTCAGTTTATTAATAAAAGGCAATTTCTCCAATTTTATTAATATTTACCTGCAATAATGAGGCAATTTAGTTTACATTTCTTGTATACCGTGTAATGGTTGTTACTAAAATGCTAACAAGTTAAAAAAAATTGGGAATTTAACATTTTCTACCAAATATTTTATATGCCTGTATAAGTTATTTGTTACATTAGGTTCCTCTTTGTAAAGTTAGTATAACACATCAAAATTAACATTATGACATTGCTAAAAATTATCTCATTCATTTTGCATTACAAGCAATGCACCAATATATATTCTTTTATAGAAAGCCAAGAAGGAAATTATGTTTTTAATGATGTTTTTTTATTTCTTTTTTTACAAATATAATATTAAAACAAATTCCAATGATTGATTATTGGGAAATGTTTTAAAGGTAAAATAAAATTTGAATGTGCAGCTTTTTAAATTTCTGCAGCAATGCTTTCAAAAGAAAAACAGCAGCTAAAAATCAAAGATTTCATTTATTCCTTATCCAATTAAAAATTGCAAGCAAGATTTATATTAAGCTGCTTCAGTTTTGAGTTGTTTTAAGTTTAAAAGATATTTTTAACAAGTTATAAACATCAATGATATTTTAAAATATAATTTTTAAAAAATGATATAAAATACTTGAACAATGGAATTCTCGCTCGACCTAACATAAACACACTTTTTTTGTGAACGTCATTGCCAATTGACATCATGAGGGCAAAGCAAGTTTATAAAAATGTATTTATGTCTCTATATATATTTATGTAAATAAAAAAAGGCCTGCAAATATTGGATATCCTCACATCTACTTCATCATAGATGTGTATTTTCTTCGTCCATCAAAGTGCATAAGTGAATAGCTTCCATCCACCTGAAATACAAAATCATTATCCTTCAAGAGTAATGACAAATTTGGAACTGAACTGCACTTTCAGTAAAAACACAAGCATATAAAAACTGCAATTTTATTGTTAACGCATAGGACGTGTAAAATCTGAATACTGTCAGCCCTGCTTAATCGGGTAACGGATATATGAATACCCTGCTTATACGAATAAAACCTAATGGAACCCAATATTTCCCCATAGACACAATGTTAAAGATCCCCGCTCAATCGAATAATTTCCCTGGATAATCAAATAATATTAATCAGCTTTAGCAAATATTTTTGCAGAGAAAAAATTGAATAAATTAGAAAGAAATTAAGTAAGAACAACTTGTCATTGAAGGCGAGAAAACAACATGCATATTCCAACAAAATGTTTCCACTGTTCTTTTAAATTTCTTTTGCCTTTGTCATTACAAAAAAAAAAGTGCAGTCGATAATCAAATTAAATAACACGAATAAATATACACATTTTAGCGATGAGAAATTGATCAATATTAAATGTAAGATACGGTGAACGAGGAAGGGAAAAAAGGAATCAGAAAAGTGTTCCCAATAGACTTGAGCAAGCAATTCCCTATTATGGAATTTTTTGAAAAATAATGTACTGAAAAAAAGGTGCCAAAACAAAGATTTCATAACCCCAGTTGTAGGTTATTTTTTATAATTTCCATACGTACTTGTAATGTATTGTACTACTTATTGAACTTTTTTTTGTTTACATAGCTTATTTCAAAAACTTTTTGGCAGTTACATTAACTAGTTCCTTTACACAACTATCGATTTATTATTAGCACAGTCGGATCCCGATTTAACGAATTCAGTGGGATCAAAACTTTTATTTTCCACTTTTTTTCCACTTTGCTTCCAATTATCATTATAAAGTATGCAAGTAAGCATAATCAGTCTATTTGCAAGTCTATAACTCTTTTACGGTAAGTTTTTGATCCTATTAGTTTTTTAAATAGTATTTGGAAGTCCCTGGAGGAAAGTTAAAACCTGGATATGTTGATTGAATTGAAAACTAAATAGTTCATTTTACTGTTTTGAAATGTGTATTGTGTTCTTGAAAAGAATTTGCCCATAGTTCTGTCACTTGATTGTGAAAATACACATACTCTGCTATTGGGCGGTAATTTACTGAATACACATACTCTAGTTTGAAATGCAGGCAGTAAGTTCTATACTGACCCTTATTGCACTGAGATACAGGACTCTATCATATTTTGATAACAAAACTGCTATTTTTTTGCAGCAGTGAGCATTAACCATGCATTTAATGAGCCTATTTAATAATTTATATATATCACTGCACAAATTGCTCACAAAAACTATGGTTGAACCTCAGTGCATGGAACCAGAAGGCCTCAAACATGACACATTTTCACTTTCTTCAACACAGTTTAGCCACCCCTGCCAGGTTTCATTGAAGGTCAGCCATAAAATTTACGATATATTTCATTTGAGACACTAAATATCATGTTGTAATCACAAAGATTACTTTTGCTAATGCTCAATGGGCAGAGATAATTGAATATTAAAAAATGTCGATTTGAGAAAAACCCTAAGTTGGGACCAACTTTCGCAATTTTTGAGGGTCACAAAATTTTTTTGGAAGAAAAGAAAAAACACGTGTTTTCTAAAATCATTAGAAGAAACCACTGCAAAATTTTTAGCGAAATCAAAAATGGCATGTATCTGGCCTGCCTGACTCTTATAAAAACTGGCTCTTAAGTGTAGATTAACCTGAGTCACTGCAATTAAATCACTCAAATGGGCGTTTAATAAATATCTTTGTGCTTGAAAACTAAAATAAGAAATAACTTTCAACTGCACAAAATTTCAGATTACTGCAAACACGTTTTGGTGTTGCAATGAACACAGTTTTCAACGCAAAAGAAATGAGCTTTTATAGATGAAAACACATCCAATTCTCATTTTTTGTCAAAGGTCTTTTCATCCATAAGCTCATTTCTGTAGCATTAAAAAAGACGTTCCTTGTAATGCCGAAACATGTGTCTGCAGCAATCTGCAATTTCATGCAGTTAAAGGGTATTATTTCTAACTTATTTTACATATCACTCAAATAGCTTGATTGGTTGTTGAAGACAGGCACAGAAGCTATGTTTGTCTTCTTGAAATCGTGCTCAATGTCACTTAACATCTACAGAAAGTTTACTACTGAAATTCTTTAACAATGCAACTGGTTTATATCACAACAATGATTTGATTAGATAACTGAACTTGGTACCATTGCTTTGTCAAGAGTTTTTTAGGACTTTGTGCCAGAGCATTTTTTAAGGAATTTTCACTAGGTGACATGAGTTGAAAATAATTAAATGTCTAACTGTTGCTATATATATGTATCTTTTTATATCCGTCGTGAGATCAAAAACGTAGGGGACGTATGGAACTGGCGGCCATTTAATTAATTCAAGCGTATCTTAAATACATACAAAGATAATAGGTTCAGCTTTTGGTTTATGAGTAAATCTTTAATAGATCTAAATATTGACAAAAAGAACCTGATTGTAAGTAATCGAGTTCGCTTATTAGATTACCGAGGAAAGATAATATCTTGCTTTATAATATTAACTGCAAAATATGGGGGTCCGGAAAATTTTCAAATTTGTAGTCTTAAAAACGCATTTTAGACGATCTTTGGTAATGTTAGGGGAGAAATGACTTGGTGGCGCTCCCCTGTCTATGGAGAGATTTCAAGGCCCTTCCCAGGAATTTTTTCTCATTTGTAATCTTAGAAATGCATTCTAAGTGTCTTTCGTAATATTAAGGGGTCTGAGGACCACCCTTCTCTCACTCATTTTTCAAAATTGAAACCTTTTAAAAACGCATATATTATCTCCAATTATGTAAAGAAGAGGGAGGTTCGGGGGTTCTCCGGCGGAATTTTTTTGCAATTGTAGTGCTAAAAACGCAGGTTAATACCATATTTTCATGATATTACGTGAAGGAAAGACTCGAAGCCCCACACCAGGAAATTTTTCTAACTTGCTGCCTTAAAAATGCATTCTAATTATTTTTGGTAATGGTAGGGGAGAAGAGGTTTGGAGAGCTCCTTCAGAAATTGGTTTAAATTGTAACTCTGAAAATGCTGTTTTAAACAATCTATGGGGATTTAAGAGGAGGAGAGATTAAAAGGCCTCCCATATGCAGGGGTAGAAGTGATCAACTTTTAATACATAGGACATTTTCCACGAAAAATATAGGACATGTTTTATGAATAATACTGATATGAAAAAATAAACAATACATAGTATATATAATCTAGATATTCCTGCATAAATTATTATCAATGATTTCAATTAATCATACTGCATACAGTTAAAAAACCCAAATAAAAGTTATAACTTTTACTGAGAATGAGTCTGCAGTTCTTGAATGAATCGCTTCAGAAAAAAAAAGTTTATACACATATATGTATTTACGTTTAAGGCCATTTTCTATGCCTTGACTGCCTACATTAATCAGACTGCAAAATCAATTTTTTCTTTAAGTTTCTCTAAACTTTTTTTTGGAAGGTACACGAACCTTTTCTTTTGTCTCTGATTATTATGCATCTCTACAAGAATTTCTCATTTTGTTATGAATGTTGTATTTAGTACTATAATAGATCATGATAAAACGGAACTCTTTTCTTGGTAATGCATGCATAATTTATTGCTTTCCCAATTGCAGTACCTTAATTAACCTTAAAACTCTTATTATAGTCTATGCTTTAAGATGCTCTTTCTTATGTCAATATCATTTTGTTTGCGAGAAAACCTCTTTCAATTGATATTACATCTTATGAAAGGTGCTAAAGACTTTCACTACTAAAAAACCTAAGTATTTGCATCCAGAAAGCTGATCAATTTTATCATTACGAAGTATTTTTCCAAAATGAATTAATTTACATCCAAGTAACATCCAATCCCCATTCCTCAAAATTTTTAACAAAATGGTGATGCATCAATGAAAGGATCCTGTCAAAATTTTATTTCTTTTTAAAAATTTCTGAAAAGCATTTTTTTTAATAACAAATTTTAAAAATATAGTGTTTAAATAGTGTAAAATTCTGATTTTAGTAAGAAATTCAAATTTTGAATCCAGGCAGGGTTAATTTATATATATATATATATATATATATATATATATATATATATATATATATATATATATATATATATATATATATATATGTATATGTATATATATATATATATATGTATATATATATATATATATATGTATATATATATATATATATATATATATATATATATATATATATATATATATATATATATATGTATGTATATATATATATATATATATATATATATATATATATATATTGCATAATTAACTACATTTAAATATTTCAAATAGACCTTTTTTTTTAACACTAAAATCGGCTAATCTTCCCACATTTTGTTGTTAGTGAAAATTCATTGGCAAAGTGCTTCATCAATAATTTGGAGAGCTTGTCATAAAATATAGATCATTGAAGCTTTCTCTTAAAACAAACTGAACATTTTGTCTAAAATACTCTACAAAATTTAAAGAGACAGGTGCTGGTAGAGATTCCAAAAAAAATATTTTTTTTTTATAAACAAGCATCTTGTTTTTAAGCAGTCTTGAATTGTCAAGTTGTGAAAGAAAGTGTGAATCAAGTGACCAAAACGCTTTTCGAAGGTAATTTTCTACAATTTTTTGTAACAAACTATAAGAATATAGGAAATATAGGACAATTTCAAAAATATAGGAAATATAGGACACTTTTGATGCTTTTTTTGAAAATATAGGACTACTTCTATTCCTGCATACGAGAAAATTTCCCATCTCAGGAAAATTTTCTAATTTGTAAACTTAAAATCGCATTCTAGCTAGACTATCTTTGGTAAGGTTACAGATATAGATAATTAAAAATAACACAAAACAGACTGCATATTTTGAACAAAAGCAGTTTTGTTTGCTAAAGAAGTAATGCTGGAGTCAGATGAATAGAGTGGCAGAATACATTTAACTCACTGGTTTCAAACTCAGAGGAACGTATTATCCTGATTCGTTCACTAATTTTTCCTTGATGGAATCAATAATAATTTTCTTTTAATATAAGGTAGGTGCGGGTAATAAGGCCTACCTAAGGGAGATTTGGAATAAAATAGAAAGAAAAGGATCCGAATCAGCAAATTGCAAATTTAATTAAAGTACCATTATATTACTACACGAAAATAACAAAAAACGGCCTTTCTTGCCGAAAACAAACATAAAATTAATTATTTAAAAAAACCTTGCAATTAGGCCTTATTATACTACGGTAGGGTAATAAGGCCTAATATTTTAACACTGGTAAATAATCAAAATAAGCTATTAACATTGGTAATTGAGATCATTTGTAATATCCTTAAGCATTACTCATGCTGAAAATCTTCAAAATGACAAAAAAAAAAAAAAAAAAACAGCGGTCAGGTCACTCAAAAATATCTTCGTCATCGGCTGTCAAACCGACGCATTGCTCATGATACCACCTGTTGCATTTTGAACAGGGCCTCATGTCAATCATTTTATCCTCCTCCCAAGCGTGACAGTACCAATCACCATCGTTTTTTTTTTTTTTTTATCGTCTTTCTTTGAAGGTTGACATCATTTTTTGCTTTTTTCTCTCTTCTATATTCTTCAAACAGTTCTTTGATGACTTTAATTCCTCGATAATTAATAGATTTTCTTCTTAAAATTGATGTTTTTTCAGTATTTTTCACTGGAGTACGCATAAGCTCCCGAAATGCTTTTTTTTAGTTGAGCTAGTGGTACATTGTCCTCTTCATCGTCCAAACTAGAACCGTAAACCATGCCGTACATCGTTCCAGGAAGTTTTTTTGGGGTACTATTAATTATTTCATCTTGTGTTGTCGATGTGGAAGGCCTTGGGATTATTGGCGTGAGGGAGGTGCGAGGTTGCGAATTTTTTTCTTGAAATTTGTCAGCTTCGGGAGCTGGAATTTCTGTTAATACAGATGGAGCAAAAGCTGTTTCTGAAATAGTCTTTGGATTCAATGGATACAAACCAGTGGCTTTAAAGCCGCTTGTAATGTTACTATGTGTCATGCATTTAGACCAGACATTTGAAAGAATAACATTAAACCGTGCCTTGGTGAGCTTTTTGTCTGGGTTTTGTTCCATAAATGATAAAACTTCTGCATCCCAGTGGTGTTCAAATGATCGATAGACGGCTTTATCAAGGGGTTGGAGTTCATGAGTGGTGTTCGAAGGTAAACAGTATAATGATATATCGAGAGAATCGGCGACTTCAAGGATTGTTAAGTCTAGGTGACAAGCCGCACCATCAAATATTAAAAGGGACTTTCCTGCACTTTTAAAACTAGATAGGTGCTTTAGAAATTCTGTAAAAAGTTCATTAGTTATATAACCCTTTGTAGATTTTTCTACCAAAGAACTCGGTGGCAAATTGTCATATAATTCTGCCTTCAACCGTTTGCCTTTAAATATTATCATTAGTGGTATAGCAGTACCACGTGTATTTACACATCCAGCTATTGTGTCACTTTCGGCGTGTTCCGAAGACTGTAAATGCACTCTTTTAGTCCCCTTCTTTGCCAAAACAGCCTGCTGGTGGTGAATTGTGAGACGGCAACCTTTCTCATTCATGTTGTATATTCTTTCAGGATGACTTCTCAAGTCCAGATTATCATAAATTTCATTCAGTCTGTTAAAGTGATCATTAACGATAAATTTGTTAAGCTTTTGAGCTCTGGCCGGGTTCATAAATTGAGCTTTTCGTCTAGATATTTCCGGGTGTCTTTTCATAAATGCTTTAAACCAATCTTTACCAGCAACTTTAGCAAGTTTATTAAAATTATGCTTTATGTTATTAAGCTCACAAAATTTATAAACCAAGCGTCAAAGAATACGTGGTGTCACAGGCAACCCTACTTCAGCAAACCTCAAAATTCTTATGACAAGATCAGCTTCCTGGTCATCACTGAGAAAATATTTTCTATAAAGTGTTTTTTTTTAAACTTCCGGTCTGGAGATGGTTTCTAATAGTTCTCCTGGGAACTTTATACCTCACAGCTGCTTTATATGTGCTCAGCATACCTCTTCTTACTGCTTGGACAGCCGACATTAAGTCACTATCAGACTACATTTGGGGGGGGGGCATCGTTTAGGGGGCATCGTGATGTAGGCACTAAAATAAGAATGAACCAAGTCGTAAACAGCCGCAATTACTAATAAACACTCATACCATGTTGAGAAAGGTTCAAAATAAGATGCACAGCTGAAAAACTACGTTACAAAAAAAAGGAGTATAATAAGGCCTACGGTCAACTTTCGTAGGCCTTATTAGCCGCTGACGTTGAATTTAAAAGAATATAAAAAAAGTACAATAATTCGATGATATTATTTCACTCAGACATGAAATATCGATAGAAGCATTCAAGACAGATAAATGTAGCGCAAAACTATGCATAAAAATATGATATTAAAAAAATTACTTACATTTCAATCTGATGATTTTTTATTATTCGTGTCTTTCAAGCGTTCCGTGAAAATGAATCTGGGCTCGCTCGTCAAAACAACTGAGCATGGCGTTGCGACCAGTTTGAGGTGCTATCTGGGAGTGTAAACTATCTACGATAGCGTTTTTGAGCGGCTACAACCATTTTAAATTATATTTTCGCTGTTTAGGCCTTATTACCCGACAGGCCTTAATACCCGCACCTACCTTATATATAGTTAAAATGAAAAAAATCATATGGCAATTTCTCGGAAAAACCACGATTAACGGAAACGGCACATCTTAACAAAGTCTAATCATAAGTGTCGTGAGTTTTACCTAGTAAACAAGTTCTAAAATTCAATTCAAAAAAACAAAAGAAATGCATAACTCTATTAAAATTTGTAGCTTACTTAAAAGCAATGTTATCTTTCTAACAATATTATATTTAAATATTTTTTTTCTTTTCATTTATAATTTTGACAGGTAGTGAAAATATGATACATAGTAACACTCATGACGATGAATATTGTGCATTTTTATTTAAAAATTATTATTTTTATGCGATTCAAGGGACAAATTTATTCATAAAATGTATGATTTTTCGTAAAAATAAACATTTAAATACTTCGTTTAAATACTGTCATGTTGTACAGTAACACTCATGACATTGAAGGTGAAAAATTTACTTTTAAAGTAAAATATCTCTTGTTGTATGAAATGCTAAGCTCAAATGAGGCAGTGAGAAGCAAAGGGATGCAAGTGGACATTTTCAAGTTTCGAGTAAAGCGCCTATAAAGATTACGTCCTAGGTAGGCTTTCGTTAATTGAATTTTTTTTCTAAATCATGCTATACAGCAGCACCTACCAGGGCTACTAGTACCCATAGGCGGATTTAGGACTGAGTTCTTGGGGGGGCAGAATTTTTTTTTTTTGGAGCAACATTTTTAATTGCCCTCCCCCTCCTCTTCCATGTTTTTATCTGTTTTCTGTGATGCATAAGACCATTCTTTACTTCTTTATGTGCCGTTTTCATTACTGTGTGTAATCATGCTGTCCTTTTTGATAGGGCTCGACCGATGACATTTTTTGGCCGATGGGCCGATGCCGATTGTTGGCCGATTGTTCAAAGACGGCCGATGGCCGATTGTTTTCTCCAAATGGCCGATTGCCGATGGCCGATGCCAAAAAAAAAAAAAATCAAACAGAAATAAATTGCTAAGATTATCAGGGATTTAAAGGATCATTGATTTATTTCACTTTACTTCCTTTCTACGAATAAGGAAGCGTAATCACAAAAAAAAATCAGATTTCTCGACCTAAATTTCTATTTTACGATCACCCAATTTAAACTTCACAAGTTTTTTCGGCACATCTGTACATGCATATGTACCTAAGAACATATAGATGACCAAAATATCCATTTTGAACGCCTCCTCAGTTAATTATCGCAAATTCTCTTGTGATGTCTTCATGCGCGTAAACTGGCGTCACTTAAAAACGTTATGAAGTAGTAAGTTGAAAACGCATAGGTGCGTAGTATGATCTAAAAGTTCGAAGACAAGTTGTATAAAACCTTACCCTGAATAGTTCACATTACTGAAGCACATTTATCTACAAAATAACCTTGGAAGACTATGCACTTCTGCCAACGTTCATATAGCTTTTAGAAGCACTCCTGGAAGACATTTTTCGCAACCTCTTGTAAAGCCTCTTGCGCTGCTGCTTTAACTTCATCGTGGGGAAGAAAACGACTTTCATGTTGCAGATGCAATGTTCGATTGGTCAATACTCTGATATGCCAAACAAATAACCTAACGTTTTGTCGAACTTAGTTCCATGTGACTTTTATCTGTTCCCAGCAACAAAAAAAAAAAAAAAAAACATTTGCATGGACGCCGCTTTCTTCCATCAGGAGAAGATAAAGCTGCATCATAGAAGGTAGCGAAAAGTGGCTTCTAGGAGTGATTCCAAAAGTTATATGAACACTGGCAGAAGTACATAGTCCCTCAAGGTGACCTTTTGAAGGTGGATGTGCTTCGGTAATGTGAACTATTCTGGGTAAGGTTTTATACAACTTGTCCCCGAACTTTTGGGATCGTACTACTTACAATTTGTATAGGGTGTAGTTATTCTTCTCCTTTTTTGACTGCTGTATGATGAAATAGAAAGAACAACAGCCAAAAAAAAAAAAAAAAAGAAAGAAAGAAAGAAAGAAAAGAAGGAAGATAAACAAAGAGACTGTTTAATAACCTATTGATTTTTTTTAATTGAACATATAACTAAGATTTCAGTAATATTGAAAAAATGTATGGATTTAAGTAAACTAAAAATAATTTTAAAAACTATTATTTGTGTACCTAAATCCATTGTGTATTAATTATGTTGTTTAATCATTCAAAAAAAAAAAAAGAATAAAACTATGAAACCGTCAACAAATAATGCAATTTAAGTGGAAAGATTGCACATAGACATTTTTTAGTCATCAAATTAAACCAAAAAGACAACAGATAAATTACAATATTGAATCATAGTAGGAATATTTTCGTACTTATTTAAAATTTATGAATAGAAAAGTTTGCATTTTCCATAAATTTTGCTGAAAAAAGAAATAGCCATGAAAAGAGCGAGGTTCTTAAAATGCAGCTACAATAAACAAACTCAATATTAACACCAAGTTAATAACTGAATAAATATACTACTTGATCTGTTGTTTACACACATAATATTGAACAATTTGGTTGTTTAATCTTTTATGAAGCTTTACAAAGAAGTTCAAATTAAATTTTTCAATTTAACAATAATTTTCTGAAATTTAAAAAATTGCATAATAGAAAGTCCTTGAAACTTTTCTACAAAAAACTAAAAAAACTCATTCATTGATTTATAAAAATACATAAAAATAGTTACTTACAACAGAAAAAAAATCGATCGCTATTAATGATGCAAAAAAGATGGCGCATTACGAAATATAGGTGAAACAAGTATGAGAAATACGCAAAATGACATTTCTTGACCAAAATAAATAATCGCTAAATATTTAAGAAATGCTTGAAACGACGAGGGATGGTTTGGGTGGGGGGGGGGGGTCACCCTCTGATTGTGGAGTAACTCACACTTCGGCCCCAACTTCGACCTCATGTTTTTAGTACAGAACCGCTACCACCAACGCCTCGGAAGAGTTTCTGAATCTAATTCAGCACTTCCGAAAAAAAATTCAAAAGTCCCTTTGATTTCCGAATTATATCACCATTCAAAACGTCTTTAATCAATTTCTTACATTACTTACATTAATGCTCTAAATTCTTTCTAAACAATAAATTAAGTTTGAAAAACAAATCTTTAATTTTATGAATTGTGTTAGTTTTAAACAACTCAGAAGTACAACTAGAGTTTAATTTCAGCAATTGAGGGAGAGGGAGGAGGGCCACACAAGTTTTCTCGGAAATTGGGGAAAATAGTCGTAAAAAATAAGAGTTCAAAATAATAATAAACATGGAGCAGAAAAAACCTTTTAAAACTTGCACCCGAGTTTGTTTTGACGTGCAGTGGCGAATTTAAAATATAGCAAATGTTGCAATTGCGCGAGAGGCCTCATAACCATAGGGGCACCGTAGGAGTTACAAAAATCCTTATGCTATAGGTTTTACAGCTTCTGTGATAGAGAAATAGGGCCCCAAAATGTATTTCAACGGGCCCCATAATTCCGCCGAAGCGATACAGAAAAGACTGCATTACTGTGATTCATATTACAAATATCAAAAAATTAAAAATTACCGTCGCACAGTGTGGCATAGTGGGCAAAAATCCACCGAACTCGCGGGTTTTGAGCTAGGATCTTCTATTATGGCTCAAAATGCGGCAAAATCCTTCGAATATTTCGTAGTTTTGCTACAATTTTGAATTTCTTAACCCTCTAAGCCCCGCAGAGCTCAGAATGGACCCAAGTCGCGATTTTGAAAACTAAAAAGTATGACCATAATTTTTCCCTGATATGTGGCTCAATGCTTAGTATAAATCGAGGAATCGGATGATAAAACACAACTTTTGATCGCTGCCGGATGTTTAGAAATGCTTTTTTTCACCATATAAGTCATTAAAAACATGATTTTTCAGGTTTTTCCGTTGAAAAAATAGGTTTTAACGGTCTTCACAAATCTCTTGCGCAAGAACAACTATATATTTTAAATCTAAACTACTACTTTTCAATCATTTTTCAAAGTTCAAAAGGTAAAATCCTCCCTACAACACCGAAAATTTGCTCAAAATCCGAATTTCAGCTCGAGATCTTACCATTGTCAATGTGCAATAGCGACAAACAGCTTATTTTGTATGTATACATTCATGTGTATGCATTTCGAGAATAAATCGTCTGCGTTCAAGTAAAGACCTCGACATTTAGAATTTTCAAATACTTTAATTTTTTTTAGAAAATTTAATGTATTAAAGTAACAGTTGAGCAAATGTGTAGACTCAAAATTAGAATGTTTGTCTGTTTCCTTGGAATAATCGTAATAATCGAATTGTAACAGGTATTTTCACTCTTTTACGTGAGTGTTTTTGTTGAAATTCTAATTTAAAATGTAAAAACACATGTTAAAATTTTTATGTTTTAAACTAAACAATTAATTCTCAGATGAACCCTTTTAGCCTCAGTGTTGTTCGTAACAACATCATTTATAGGTTATAATGCAACTAAATTTAAGGTAGGATTGAAAGGATAAATGACAGTATGATTTTACTTCACTTTATTTAATTTAAAAAGCGAATATTTACAAACATATGTCCATTAGCTTTCACTTTAGAAGTATGCAAAACAGTAAAGACATGTTATTTTACCTTTATTATAAAATTTGATTGAATTTATATCAAAGTTATTGTTGTTTTGTTGGTCTAACACGCAGATACTAATTTTAAAAAAATGTAATTTACATAATTTGTTTAAATACTTATTTATGCAACAGAGGACAAAGTTTTCCATTTTGTATACGTATGTAAAAGAGTAAACATACCTGTTACAATTCTAATATTACGATTAATCCAAGGACCAAGGACCAAACATACCAATTTGCGTTTACACGTTTGCTCAACTGTTACTTTAGTGCATTAAATTTACTAAAAACATCAAAAGCATTCAGAAATTCTAAATGTACACATATAAAATAAGCTGTTTGCCACTATTGCACAGATGTATTCTCGTGGGCAATGGTAGGATCTCAAGCTGAAATTCGGATTTTGAGCAATTTTCGGTGTTTTAAGGAGGTTTTTACCTTTTGAACTTTGGAAAATGATTGAAAAGTTGTAGTTTAGAATTAAAATATATATTTGTTCTTGAGCGAGAGATTTGCGAAGACCGTTAAAACCCATTTTTTCAACTAAAAAACCTGAAAAATCATGTTTTTAATGACTTATACGGTGGAAAAAAGCATTTCTAAACACGCGGCAGCGATCAAAAATTGTGTTTTATCATCCAATTCCTCGATTTGTACTAAACATTGAGCCACATGTCAGGGAAAAAATATAGTCATATTTTTTAGTTTTTCAAAATCGCGACTTGGGTCCATTCTGAGCTCTGCGGGGCTTAGGGGGTTCAGATATTCAAAATTGTAGCACCACTACAAAATAGTCGAAGAATTTTGCTGCATTTTGAGCCATAATAGAAAATCCTAGCTCAAACCCCGCGAGTTCGGTGGATTTTTGCCCACTATGCCACACTGTGCGTCGGTTCAACGGGAATCTAGCAAGATGACCCAAAAAACGGTTTCGCCATCTCATATTTGTTTCCATGGTCTTCAATTCGGCAATATATCACCAAATAAAATGTCATTCTAACACGCTATATTAGTTTTGCATTGAAATATGTAATTAATAGCCACAAAAAATGAGTAAACTGGCTTTTCAGAACACCCGATCACAAACAAAAAGGAAAGTGCACAACTGGGACGTACGCACACCCCACATGCGAAAATTTAACCTTCTACAGCTTAACATTTTTGAGTTATGACTATGAGAGATATATACGTACATCCAGCTGTAAGAAACAACGCAATAATTAAAACTTGTTTGTACCTGAATGAAAAATTAAAAATTCCTTCAGGGGTGACTAAAATAAATTCATACTGAAATTCAAGTAAAAAATTTTATTAAGAAAACAATAACTCCCTTTTCTATGTATTAAAAAGTAAAACTGCAAAGGTCCTTTTTTTTTCAAAAACATCGGCCAATTCCATCGGCTTTTCGATGTTTTTTAAGGCCGATGGGCCGATGTTTCCTGCAAGTTAGCATCGGCCGCCGATGCCGATGGCTAAGTTGTTGAACCATCGGCGCCGATGCATCGGTCGAGTCCTACTTTTTGAATTGACCTTAAAAGAGAGGGAGCTGGTATTAAGAGAGTGATGCAGGGCTCCCTTTTAAGTGGGATATAGAATATCTCCAATTTTAGGGGGCCTGGGGTCTCTGGAGGAAATTATATAAAATGGATATAAAATTCTGCATTTTGAAGTCTTATAAGGGTTAATTGGAAATAATAGGCAAATCATTTTTTTAAAAAAGTTTTACGCTTTAAAAGTGCTTTGTGATGCAAGTTAATACTTTAAAAGAAATGGTGCACAGGTTTAGAGAATAGGTATAAAGAGAGTAACATACTACCCATTTGAACAATTCTTAATTTATACACTTGATAAGAAATAAAATTGAAGCACACTTTGCTTAGGAGTTTCAAAGACTTGTCTAATTATTTTCAAGGTTTGGTTAGTTAGATTGGGTTTTTGGCTCAAGAGCCCTAGTAGGCTATACTGCGCCAATTCTTTTCAGGGATTTTAGAGCCAATAGTTTGCACTTTCCAGTCTCTGAAATTGAGTAGTAGATTATACAGTTGTACGGTATTGTTCAAACTTTGTAAGAAACGCCTATTTTAAGTTTAAAAGAAAAAATAAACTTTAATTTCTCATTGCAACTTTTTTTTTTATTATAAGTAGTGCAGAAAACGAAAAGGAATAGGGGTAGTGTATCATTTTTTTTCCCAGGCTAAACAATAATGCAGTAAAAGTAAGATAAAGGCAATCAATACAAAAGAATTTCCAAAATTCTGCATTCGGGATTAAATAAATAGCAAGATATGAAGCATGTGAGTCACAAAAAAATTTATTTCAAGTAATATGATATGTTACAAACGCGAGAACCATGATTTTTACATTTTTGATGCAAGATGTAGCAAGGAGCTGAATTTGACACATTTTGGCATTCCTCCCCCTACAATTTGTTAGAAATTTTAAAATTTAAGGTTTGTAGCCACACATTTCCAAATATTCAAGGTTTTCAAGTACTTGAAAATGAAATTAGTTTTTCAAGCACCAGTTTTCCAGTTCAGTTTTTTATTAGCAACAGCTACTGGATTAGCTGATTTATTATGCGGCGAGATAAGTCATGATAAGTTTACTAGATTTTTAAATGGTAAGGCCTTTTAAGGAATGAATCACAATTTTTTTTGAGTTAGCTCTCCACTTCAAAGCAGGGGCCCTAAGCTATAGGCAAATCCGGCCTTGCATGTAATTCACTCTTACCTGCAGATTTTTGTTTGATTTTTTGTAATTTTAACGAAAATTCGTCGGTTTTTACAGTTAAAGGATTTTTACGATTTTACCAATCTGTGTAAGGTTTTTATCGGTTTTTATCAAATTTCAGCAAATTTTTCCAAAACTTTTGATGACTGATTTACTCAGATTTCAATAATGACAATAACTGTATCATTTAGACTTAGATGATTATGACTTACCTTAATTTTTAAACAGTATTTAGAAAGTAAGGAAAATGGTATTTTCCCTAAGTAAAAAGATTCAATTAATCAGAACGTTCAGATAACTGAAACTTATTCAGTTTGCGATAATATTTATTTTTCTTTCTCAAAAAAAAAAAAAGACAAGCCGAAAATTTTCCAAGCGCATGAAGTACAGTTCTAACTATTAGTTTCATATATATACGAATTTTTTCCTTTAAAAAATAAAGAAAACACTGTTAGAAAAACATTTTATCAGGTAATAATGCGATCTTACAAGAATTGTGCAAAGCATTCGTGCCGGAAATATATCTCTCTCACTTTTTCTTTTACTCAGACGTTTTCCTTACAACGTATGATTCTGGAAAATCAGAAATTTAGTTTTGAACTGCTAGGGATTGAGAGTCCTATTTTTTCCCCTAAAAAATTAACGCATTGTTTACAGTGATTTTACGTTCTGTTTGTTCAATGGTTGGACAATTTTCCCAGTTTTTTGTTTCATTGTTACATACATTCGTTGAGTATGGTGTTAACTGTTACATTTGATATCATTTTGCTGTACAAAAATATTTTAGCTATGTACTTCTCTTGCAATAGCATACATTTCAAATCAGCCAATTTCATTTGAACGTGTGATACTAGAAGGTTCTTCAAAATCTTTCGTTTCTAACAACACAAAACATCTAGTTTTTGAAATCACGCAAATTGAAAATAAGCATTCTGAAAAGAGAAAACAAATCGTAACGAGTAGATCATTCTATTAGCGCAAATTAGGGAGGGGGAGGGAGGGTCCCAAACGTTAATTATTATAAGTGTTGCAGCTGAATGCATAGCTCGTTTAGCCTATATTTCCATTCATATACTTGCCCAAATGGTTTTCAGTTAATGTTCGGTTTTTTTCCTTTTTTTTTCTCCCTTCAGAAAAGAACATTTGCTAGTCTCTTCATTATCATTGAACTATTCAAAAAAAAAAAAAAAAAAAAAAATCATGATTTTTTTTTGTTATAAGATTTTGGAAGATAAGTTGCTACTATATGAACTCCTCTCAAAACTGGGGGCATTGCACCCTTTGCCCCACCCCTATAAATCTACCCATGCTCTTCTAAACTATAAACAAAAACAAAAAAATAATGATTTTTTTTTTTATTTTTGGAAGATGTGTTGTTACTACATAAAGTCCTCCCAAAACTGGGGGGGCATTGCCCCCCTCTGACCCCCCATAAATCCGCCCATGCTAGTACCATCTCTTGCCCCAAGACAGAGAAGGGGTTCACCTACCATTTGCACTGGTTATCTCCAAATTTTTAATTTTGCCACTTGCATCCTTTTGCTTCTCACTGCCTCGAATATGATTGTACCCTTAAAAATAAACTATTACAAGAAATTTTTCCCGAAATAAATAAAACAATTGATGATATTTATGCTTGAAATTTTTCAAATGTTGTTTAGGCAAAAGTTTGGAAAATGACCCTGGTGATTTATTTCTGCATAACCAAGAACAGACGCATCAAATATGCACATTTGAAATGAAACAGATGTGCTTGTTACAAATAAGAACATAGAACAATTAGTATTTTTTAAATATGTCGAGGCGTGATACAAACGAACGTTTGACTAGCATTTACCACTTTCTAGAAGACAAATACATGCATGGTCGCATCCAGCTTTTAGTTTCGGAGGGATCATATCCTCATATATATAATAGCAAATGATCGAGTAACCCGCGTGTTTTAACAATGAAACTTGCGCCACAGCATGATAATTTGATAATATGTTTTGGTAATGTTTATTATGCTGGGAAAGACCTTACTGTGTCAAGGCTGAACTCAATCCGGCAACTTAAACAGTTTTACTGGTTAGACTGTGTCATTTCAGGGGAATAAAGAAAAGAAAAAATGGTCAAAAATGAACGCTACCTACTGGAGTTTTGGGCTAATCCACTAGAGTTAGGGTTACAATTTTAAGTATCAAAATATCACCAAACAGGCAATGGCTTCGTTCAAATGTAGAAGCAATTTTCACCCGTCATACCTTGACGGGCGATTTTCTAGTTAGTAAATAATATTCAGGAACTCTTATAGAAGTAGATTCATATTGACAGAAGGAATATTAAAAAAATAAACAAATAAATAAATAAAACATTTAAAAATAAATTCATGAAAACTTTGTTAGGAAACACTGAATGTATGTGTGTGGGGGTGGGGGCATTCAATTTACCGGACCCTCTTCAAAAGATTTTTCTGTATCCGCCCCTGCCTCATGCTACTGAGTGTTTATTCTAAAAAAAGTTATGGATGAATGTGGCAGGTTGAGGGAAGGAAGGGGGGGGGGGGGGGAGTGCGAACTAAAACATATGAACTAAAGTATTGTTGTCCCGCCCAGGCACGTAGCTAGGATTTTGTTAAGGGGGGGGGGGGTCCAAGGTTGCACAAACTTTAAAAATGGAAGCATGCTAAATCAGAAGCATTAACTGTTAATTGTATAAATTAATACTATTCCAATCAAAACTATAATTAATAAGTATGATAATTAGCTTAATTAAGTAATGATGTAATATAAGTATGATAATTGAAGCTTTGCAATACATTTGCTTTCAAAAAAAAAAAAAAACACTCATATTTATTTTAACTACATCATCAACTGTCTAATTCAATAAATGCTCCATAATTCCCCACTCCTGACTTTCGATTTGGATTTTGGACCGCATTTAATGCTTCTATGGACGAAAATATCGCTGGGGCTCAATAAAGAGAAACTGGAAATGTTTCTTAATTCATTTAAATTTTTAGAACTCATACAACGATAAGAAATGGAATGATACTTCGAATCTTCCATCTTTTTTTATAGTATTTTCATATAAAAGCTTAGGAAAACATTATTAAAGCTGTTCAAACAACTAAAATACATAGAAAGTGTCGTTGCTCATTAATAAGTATTTTATTGTGATGTATTGCTAAAATGGATATCTAAGGATCAGTTATGGTATTTACGATGAATTAAGTTAAACAATAAAATTTCTATGTCAAAATTTTGAAGAAAATTTGAATGATAATTTGTTTATAAATACTATTTTTTAGGCCATCAAAGATATTAAACATATTTCTTGGACATTTTCTATTTAAGGAGTTTCGCATGCAGGGTCATTTGAGGGTGATAAGAGGAAGTATTACTTTTAGAACTTAGGAAAATGAATGAATGCACTTACAAACACATTGTATATACATAGTATTTTTTGTGTATAGTCTTTACCCCTCTTCAGGAAAACAAATAAACTAAATCAAATCGGTAGTTCTGTTCATTAAGCTGATTCAAAACAACTTCTGTGCAAAATGTTCCATTCTAAATTTAAAATTTCAATTTAAACAACAACTGTAGGGGAAATGATCGACAGTAACACTAACGAATCACCACAAGAAAATTTGACACTCTAAACCTAGTTATTTTACTAACAAAATGGAAATATAAAAATTTTAAATTTCTACATTTTTCATCCGATTTCGATCCTTTAGGAGGTAATCTTTGCCTTATTTGTGATAACACGGCAGCACCAAACTTAGATATAGTGTAAAAAGCTAATCATATTTTGGTGACAAATATAAAAGGTTTATAGGTAGTTTGAAGACTCAATTAGCAAACATTTTGCTCTAAGTTACCAGATGTTATAATCTAAAGGTTTAAAAGAAAACCTCTTGTAAAAACTCTAAGAAAAGTTGTAAATTAAAAATCTAGGTTCGATTTAAATTGACATTTTGAAATTATATAACAACTAGAAAATCTCCCGTCAAGATATGATGGATGAAAATTGATTCCACATTTGAACGAAGAAATTGCCTGTTTGGTGACATTTTGATAGTTGACATTTTAAACCCTAACTCCAGTGGATTAACCCCAAGTTTCAGTAGACAGGGGTCTGTCCAGGATTTTTCACAGGGTCCGTTTTTTGTGAAAAATTAAATAATTTTGTGAAAAAATGAATAAATTTTGTGAAAAATAATTAATTTCGCAAAAAAAAGGGGAATTTTTTTGTTAAAAGGAAATTTTATAATTTAGAGATGGCACAAACTGCATCAATTAAACGTAAAGTTGAGTGTTTTCCACTTCCATGTCGAGAATATCATTCTGGAGTGTTTTTCTGATATTTGGCGGGGGGGGGGGGGGGGGGGCATCGCTCTCTCAAGTATCAATATTTATCTACCATTCTACATTTTGTTAAATTATACTACAAATATTTCTGTCCAGTATTTAAAATAATTGTAACAAAAAAAAAAAAAAAAAAAAAAAATTCAGAATAGGGTTCAGCATTTAACTTTGTGACCCAAGACACTCATAAAAAGCACAGAATTTCGTTTAAAACGTATAAATTCCGTGATTTTAACAAAAATAAAAAGTTATTTTAATTGTTTACCTCTTAACAAAGCGTAATAAACATCAAAAATTCGAAAAATCGGATTCCGAATGCGGATGCAAAGAGATCGCAATTCTCAAAGTGAAGGCATCAAAAGTATAAAAATGATTTGTTAAAGAAATATTTTTGATAAAATTATTTTAAAATTGCATTTTAGAGTCCTATGATAAACATTTCATTAACATCTGTGGACACAGTTGAAACAAAAAAAAAAAAAAAATAAATAAATAAATAAATAAATGAAATAAAATAAACTATCTATTCAGCATTTTAATTTTTGACTCATAACAGAGAATGGAATTTTGCTTTAAAAACTTGAAATGAGAGTTCTAACAGAAATAAAGAGACTTTTCATTTATTTGCATCCTAATAAAGCGAAGTTAGCTCGAAAAAAGAACAAAATATGACTCTCATATCAGATTTAAAGGATTGCATTTATCAAAATGTAGACATCTAAAGAAAAAAAAACGGTAATTAAAAGAGTTTATTTAAAGTTAATCATCCTTGTTAGCATCGAAAAATCAAAACCCATATAATTTTCTCCCAAAATAACAATTATCGCACCGCACTTTAAAAACGCAAATATTGACAAGCAAGTAAAATGAGAATATTTTCTAATCAAGTCATTATAAAGGTTCAACGCCAGATGCAAGTGGTGATAATTTTGAAGTGGGTAACCGTATCTGAAGCGATCATATTTTTTCCCCACCCTTACTATCCTTTTGCAGTTCTAAGTTCATTTTGCAGATATATATTATTATTGTTTATTAAATCATGAGCGGGGAGAAATGCCTTTTCAGAAAAGTTTACAACAACAACGCTGCTAATTAGCTGTGATAAAACAAACAAACAATTATTATATTTATTTGGCAGTAGCAATTATTTATCGCTTGCAGGAGCATCGCAAGAGTGCCGATTTTTTTCTTTCAAAATTAGCCGATTTTGTATAAGCTGATCTCTCTAATTTGACTTCAAAAAAAAATTCCAAAAATTATCGGTTTATACACAGAAATATGCATTGTTTTGCTTTCAGTTTTGCTCTTTCAATTAACAATTTGTGAAAGATCCGGTCTTGTTTATCAGAATTTTGTGAAGGGTCTGTTTTGTTTGATCGGGATTTTGTGAAAGGTCCGTTTTGTTTGATCGGGATTTTGTGAAAGGTCCGTTTTGTTTTATCGGGATTTTGTGAAAGGTCCGTTTTGGTTGATCGGATTTTTGTGAAGGATCCGTTAACGGACCCAAATATCCTCTGGCCAGACCCCTGGTAGATGACGTTCATTGTTGACCACTTTTTCGTTTCTTTAGTGCCCTGAAATGACACAGTCTCATCAGTAAAACAGTTAAGTTACTGGATCCAGTTCAGCCTTGTTACAATAAAGTCTTTCCCTGCATTTTAAAATTTACCAAAACATGTTATCAAATTATCATGGCGTGTAGCGAGTTTCATTGTTGATGAGGTCAAGAGCATTACTCGATCATTGGCTATTATATATATGAGGATAAGAACAACAACTATTATTCTTGCATTCGGAGTCGACTGTGCTTTTTAAGTATGAATGTACAGATGCTTAATAATCCTTGAAATCTGTCAACGAAAGCGCCTTTCGTTCGTAAACTCTTATACTCTAAACTGCCCATTTTGTTCATAAGCCCTCAAGTTCCCGCTAAAAATCATCACACCCCGAGTGAATCACTGATTAGTCTGGAATTTACACCACTGAGTCTACCCGATGTACGGTACAATGATGACTGGATGGAGACAACAATTAGCACCCCTTAACCCGCAGGGGATGACATGTTTTCGTAATCAGTCGGGCGGTTTTAAATAAGTACGAAAAAAGAGAAAAACTGCTTTTGGTTGACCTCTGGAAAATGCCCGATGTAATTCTGTTGCTCAAGAGGAAAGAAAAGAAAGGTTTGAAATCTTTTTACAAAAACGAGGAGTGGAACCATTGTTGAATTTTCCAATGTCACCCAGTAGTTTGATTTTACATCTTCTAGGCAACAGAATTTTTTCACTACGCGACATTAGTGTCGCGTAGTACCTATGTTAAAAAATGCTCTGCCTTGTGCCTTGCTTGCACAAATATGTTGTTGTTTACAGAATTAGTGAACTGATTCAAATAAAATTATACCACAAAAGAATCTGACAGTTGAATCTGATTGTGAGATTTTTTAGAGAGTAGTAAAACTCCTTTTTCAGGCCACTTCAGAAAATGGGGTACATTAATAAAGAATAAACTAATTAGCACAGATTTAAAAAAAAGTTTTCCCGTAGATAGAACAAACCAATAGAAAATTCTTTTTTGACAAGCAATTCAGAGTCTGAACAAAAAACAGAACTTTTCAACTACATCAGTGGTGCCTTTCTCAATCCCAGACCCACAACTTATATAGAAATGATTTTCACGGGCCAGAACACACATAAAATTTCAAAATATTAATTTTTTTCTAAATAACATGGTTACTTTATAAATACATATCTTTTTCAGCATCCTATTTCTTTACATTTGGAGCCAGATTTGTGACAGTGTCACTAATCTTGATTTTTGATTTGCAATATTGAGCGAACGGGCCATACAGAAAAGCTTTGCAGGGCAGATGTTACCCGCGTGTCATAGGTTGGGCACCACTGAAGTACATTAATTCATTGTTTTATTAATTCAGTTATTCAATATGATGCAATTGAAATTTATTGTATATAATCAGGTATGTTATTTTTTAAAAAATTATAAGAATTGGAGGATATTACAAACGTTTTTTTTAAATCAAATCAAAAATTATGTTTTCATAATTGTACTAAAAATTGTACCATGAGGTAGGGGTCCATAAATGTAGTTTTTAGGGCTTCATGTATTAAAAAATATGAAAAAAAAATGAAATTACTATAAAAGGCCAAAGGCATGCAAAATGAAAAAAAAAAAAATAAAATAAATTATTATTGACTCAAGAAGCTTAATGAAGTGACCTACAGAGTTTCATTTGTTACTTATTACATCATTTTAGCACAAAAAAAGATATAACACCACACATTATAAAAGTAAAAATTACCTTTCATATGTATTTTTGTTTTCCACCATGAAGAAATATTCATGATTTTTAAACTGCAATTTGAAAATACAATCTCCAGATATTACATCATTTTCAAAAGTACTCATAACCTTATATCCTGCTAGAGGTAGACTAGCTAAGGGACTTTCATCCTAAAAATAAAAATTAACAATTTAAAATAAATAACAGGGGTGATTGTGACTCCATGAAAACCTGAACTTTTTTTCCAAGAAGAAGTATTTTGATAAGCATATATATACACATTACGTACATGTACACATTATATTACGTATATATATAACTTATATACATAATTATTCGAAACGTATTCGTATCGTGGGGCTAACACTCAAAGTTTTAATTGAACTTAATACGTCCATATGCATGGACGGAATTAAATTCTTTTAATTTTCTCCACTGTATCTGAATCCTTAACCATTAATTACATTCATTTACTTAAAGTGCATAAAGAATTCAGAATTAAATAAAGTTTAGGGCAAAAGGGGCAGCATGTATTATGATCACTGTGCAAGTGACATCACAGAATTCAGTCTGAGTGGACTTCAGTGAGCCTTCTAAGTTCAGGAGTCTCCTATGCTAATTTTTAGCCCTTAGTTTATTACATTAACAAATTCTGCAATTCTAATAATAAATTTTGCATTTGATAAGTGACAAAATGTTTTACTTCGTGAGTTTTCAAAATTACCTTCTTTTATTTATGCAAAAAAGCTAAATGAATTTAAAACCAAATTGCAAATCCAACTTAAGGAAATAAAACTGCTAAAATTTTAAATGAATAATGAAAATATTAAAAAACACATTTTTTTTGATGGTTTCCAAAACACTAACTGAAGCAGAGTTAGTAACAGCAGAAGTGATAGAATTATTTGATGCACTTGCTACACAAGAAAGCTCAGAACTCTGTGAAGCCGGCACAATAATTGAGGAAGAGGCATCTGAAGTAGATACATTTTTTTAGTGGTTTCCAAAATACTAAATGTAGTAATAGCAGAAGAGGAAGTTGAAGCAGATAGGATGGTGTTCTTGTTGATTAGAGAATCTTGATAGATAGACCAACTATTTACTAAGTTGTCTCGCAATTTTTTGTTCAGAAACTCCTTTGTAGGGTTTTTAGAACCAAAAGCTGCACAAGAAGTTTTTTCAATAGAAAGTAAATAGTATCACAGTTCAGGGATGTACGGGATTTGGTGATTATATGGTTCATGAAATTGAAAGTGCCCTCAACAGTTGGCTCATGAAAACATGTTAATACTGCCTTAACTAGTTTAGACAGAACCGGATATTTTTTTATCCCGAATTCTTCCATATTAAATACAGTGGTCCAGAATTTAATGATTTCCCTGTCTTCAGAAGACTCTGTTGATAAATTAGCATCCACTTGGTAATTTCTGATCTCTTGATTTAATTCATCAAGTTCATTGCCATTGACAACATTTGGCAAATAGTCAGCTAGTTTCAACAGTGCCTGAAATGTTGTTGTTTCTCCCCGCAAAGCTGGATTCAAGCCTGTAAATTTAACGAATAAAGAGTTTTTTAACGGCAGTTTTTTAATCATGTACTCTGTACATTTAATATAGCTTTGTTTGAAAACAGATATAGCTTCTTTCAATAAGGGATTAGTTTTTCCCAGACCACGAAGAATTCAAGAAGCATCACCACCAACAAAAATTAAGTTATCAGGCAAATGACACTCTATATCATTAACATTAAGTTTCAATATTTGGTCATATGTTGCCAATTTGGCAACCACTTCATGCTTCATAAAATAAACTAAAAACTGTTTTATTAGTTCAAACAATTGAACATGAAGCAAATGAAGCAAACTCTCCCTGCTCTGAAACAATTTAATATATTTGTTCAAATGAGGGAGAGTTGCATTATAAAATCCAATGTAGAGTAGCGTTTTTTTTGGTGCACAAAGAGCTTCTTTACGATCCTCTCTTTTCTTTTCTTTCCTTCAGCTGTCAAAGGTTTCTTTTTTAATAGACGACTGATCTTTTTGACTTCGGAGACTTTATCTTCAGACAGTTCCCTTTTTTTGAAAATGTCATCAATAATTTCTTTGTAGATGCTTTGTTCAGCCATCCACGAAAAATAGAAAACTACTAAGGCATCCCATAAGTAGATAACCCTTTCCAGAACAGCCAAAATATAGAGCCATCTATGATTTGGTCTGGAAAGGGGCTTTAGAGGTTTCACTTTTAGTAACTTGCATACTTCAAAAAAAATTGTCGTTTATCGTGACTTTTGAGATCAATATGTATATCATCACATAAACTTTCTCAGTACCTTTTAAAGGGCTTGGAAAACTGCAAAGCACAGTTGTTCACTGTATGGCAAGTATCGCCATCAATATCTAAGAGATTGGTAGCTTTGCTCCTCAATCTTTTTTCAACTCCGCTTTTTTTACCACGCATGGTATTGCATGAATCCATCAACACACTAATTAAATTACTCCATGGAACTTCATTTTTTTCAATTAGCGAAACTTTTTCAAATAAATAGACAATGCAGTTGATAAAGAGAGTTGAATGGATGATAGATGTCTCACAATTATTTTTTTTTCTTTTTCACAATAGTACTGCGCTAAAACAGCTAATATGCTATCCGAGCCTCTTGTAGTGCTTTCATCCGAATTCAAAGAAAATTTTGAATTCCTTAAAATTTCCCACTGTTCATCTTTGATTGTTTTGGCAAGTCCATGCTTCAGTTTGTATGAAACAGTGGTTCGACTTAACTTAAGGGAGTTCAATGCTTGCAAGTCTTTTGATAATGTTTTATCTATTTCCACAATTTCTGGAGCTACAGCAAATGAAAGAGAATGTTCAGCAATAAATGAGTACACTAAAGCTTCAGATCGACATTTTCTAGTAAGAAAATCAACGGTTCCGTTGTCTTCTTTCATCTCATAATCACCATCTGGATAAAATCCAGCTAATACATCAGCATTTTTCAATGATTCCCGGTTTCTTTTATGAGTATTTGTAGAAGAATGTTGCAATAATGCCTTTACGTCATCATTAGCATATGTAAAGGGCTTGTTGCAAGAAACATAAAAGCAAAATCCAGCCCTATCAATTTTTTTACACCATATATCCATTTTTTCATTGTAGGAATCTACTCCGTTTAACCATTCCCAATTAAACTTGTTCTTCTTTCCTGCATCGATGAAGCCAATATCTTCAGATTTATCCAGATATCTCATTTTTTAAATGAGAACATGCAAAGTTCAAATGAATAAATTTATCAAACAAAAAGAGTAGCAAAATGAAAAGTAAGAGGTAACTAGTAAAATTTAATTAAACAAACTAATTTACGAGGAGCCTATTAATAACGATAGAGTATAATTAGTTCAATAACAACAGAACGCACGCACACAAAGATCATAGACCAGAATATAAAATAAAGAAAATATTTGCATACGATAAATTCCTCCAACTGCCATAAAGAACAAAGACAGAGTCAAAGCTCTTATCACTTTTCTCTTCCTACCTCTCCCCCCCCCCAAAAAAATAAATAAATAAAACTGGCTACCGATTTGATGATTTGATTTCACCCGTTCTCAGTTTGACCTTGAAGCAGGTGTGAATGCATCATCTGAAAAATAGTTTCTTTGGCAGTAAAAAAAAAAGGGAAAAATGTTAGGAGATGAATCTTTTTCTTTTAGATACACGCCCACAAATTAGAATAGCTGACCTCAGCAGCGGAGGAAAATCGTTTGCGGCAACCCTTCCCAAAGGGAAAAATATTCTTTCAAGTAACCCTCTTTCCTCTTCTTATCTAGTCTTTATTCTAACCCCCACCCCAGCTGTTCTTCCATAATTACCATAAAGTTTGCAAAACATGACCGTGCTTTATACCAAACAAAACGTGCTTGATACCAAACAAAACGTCTTCAATTTGGACTTCGATGTGCGTTTCATTAAACATCGCCCTAAATTTACAAAAAAGGGTTTTCTGAAAATAGAGGAGTTACGGTATTTTCGAAGATGAAGATACCGGAATTCAAGATGAAAATACCGGAAATCCGGTAAAATACCGGAACACAATCACTCCTGAAATAAATAAAAGCATATTTATAATAATGCATAAAAGCATTTTTTTTTTTTTTTCACTTTTAAGATGCAAGTCACATTTGAAGCATCTTTTAATTTGGCCTAAATCAATAGAGATTTTCATGCGTAAAATAAAAATTGTTCTTACATCTCATTTTTAGTAACAAATTTGAAGTACAACAAAAAATATCAGCAGTAGTGTGATGGTAAAAATTAGTTCATGCAGGGTATCTGGTACATTTTAAGTTTTGAAATCAATGACTTTCCCCGACTTTCAACGACTTTTGCTTGTAACTTTCCATGACTCACCGGATGCAATTTTAAGAGAAGAAACATTGATTTTTCACAAAAATATCTGAATTTGTGTTTTGTGTGTTAATTAAATTGTAACCATCTGATCCATGCTTTGGACATATGTTCATAAAACTTCAAATTAAAGTGGAATGTAACTAGCTCAGCTACTATTACAACTAAAAAACAATTTATGCAACAATGACTAGTGATACACATGAAATAATTATAGTTTCAACTTAATTATTTTGCTACCAAGCACAATGAATCTAAAATTTCTGGAAATATTTTTTGGATCCCAATAAATCATGCAAAATCTTTTAGTGCAAGAATTTACATAAAAGCAAACAGATATACTACCTCCAAAGTTTTAGGATAGGCTACAAATGTTGAAAAAATTCCCGGATTGAAAATTCATTGATTTCTGTATTTTATTGATGTGCTAAACGTCCTTAATTCTTTAGACCAATTCTATTTTTAGAAATGTTCATTAAATTAAGACACTGCTGAAAATTAATGATAATTTTTATAAATTGCTTTAATCAACTCGGATGCAAAATGACTTAAAATTTTTGAGTCAAATGAGAGCAAAAAAATTAGAAATATACCCTCAAAATAAGTCCTCAACTATACAATTAGACAAATAAGGAGGTTAAAAATAATGCTAGAGACAAAATTATAAACGTTCAAATGGTAGAATAACATCCTAAAGAAAAACGAGCGAGTATTATAGCAGCAGATGCAATAGGATTTCAAAATGTGTGAAAATTCCAGACTGACAGGTAAAAGCGTAAGAAATGGCTAAGATAAGTATTTTTTGCAGAATTTGATCAGTATGCATGTCTTTTAACCCAAAAACCATGCCAGATGTCAGTTTCAGTGAATTTTGAGCATTTTTTGCTGAAAATCATGACTTTCCATGACCATTTTCAATCATAGTCAAAATCCATGGCATTCCATATGCTGTCCCACTATAGTAAGATTTATTACTTGTTCTGTTCTCTTTGACTGTGCTTGTGTAATGGAAAGCTTGCATTTAAGGACAGAACTAAAATATGTTATGTAGTTCTTTAACATATTCCTTTTGTTAAAACAAATAATCACAATTAAATATTGAAATCAAATGTTTTAATCATACTTAAACTTCATATTTCAATACATTATTTTATTTTTTGCAAAGTTGACCACTTTACAAAGTGAAAGACCAAGAGTTTTTTCAGTGACCTTAAACTACAATTTTCTTATCTTTTCCTGCATAAAGCAGGGATGCTGTTAGTTTTCAAAACATCAAAATAATCATATAAATATAACACAGCTTATCACTTAAAAATACAGTTTTGCCCTTTTAATGAAGATTATGACTTTCACAAAGCCAGTTGTAGGCTTACTTTTGCAGCATAACTTAATGCAAATAGAGTAATGCTCTACCATATATACATTTTGCTCCAGTTTTTAGCACTGAGTTTGATCCAATAAAAAAGAATAATACCAACATCGTAAATTAAAGAAAAAAATCACAATTCAAAATTTAAATATTTTACAGTTGGTGCATATCTAAACAGGATAACAAAATGATTTTGCTTGCTTTAAAAGTGAAGTTTCAAACTTCAGTTCATGTGTTGTCAAGATAATAATTTAAATGCAATTTGTGCAACTAGAAGTGTAGCATTATTTCATGATTTGTAAAACATGTCCACAAAATGTTCATTATTCTTTTTCGAAGTAATGATTTTAAGACATTGATGCAATTTTTGCAATGTTATAATTATGACCTTTTTTGAAACAGACAAAAAAATTAAAACAAAAGAAACATAAAAAAAGTTTGAGAACTTACTAAATATGTTTTGTAAAAGAAAAGGCATAAATTAGCCAAAACAACCCATAGTTTTTGCCAGCCCATGTTGTTCTTGAATTTCCGCAACAAATAACCACTAAGGCTGTGCTGGAATTTAAAAGTAAACAGAAATAAACATTCACAGAAATTAAAGGAAATTTCATAAATTTCAGATAAGTACACCTTTTGAATAAATAAAACCTTCTGATTTTTATTGAAATACCAAAGTAAAAAGTATTTAGGATTTTTAAAAGTGTAAGCATATGAAGAAACAGCAGAAACTGCAACACACGTTGCAGATTCTTGAGAAAGACCATTTCTTCGATGGGATAAAAAACCTAAAATTAAAAAAAAAAAAAAAAAAAAACTACAATTTCAGCAAAAGAAGATTTGTACTGCATTTCCCAGATTCTGGAATATAATCCATTGAACGCATGTACTTTTAGTATTTAATTTCAGGGTCTTATTTTTATGCATTGAATGATTCATCTAATGCTAGTTTATCTAGTTTTAAATGCTCCTATTTCATCAAATTTTTGAGATTTTTATTTCAAATTTTAGTATAATGATTCTCTTGGTCTCTTGTCAGTTGTCAAATTTTCTGAAAGTTAAATAAGTCAAGACAAAAACATTTGTGTGTAATGAGCTAAAAAAATGAGAACAAAAGTAATATTTTTGGAAAAACTGCTTAGATCTTTGTGAATAAAAATAATACTTTCACAAAAATTTACAAAATTATTGTACATAGTAAGAAAATATATATATTTTAAATTAACAGCTTATTCCCAGCTATTTAAAATGAAGGATGATAAAAAAAAAGTTTTTGGTTTCATCAATTTATTGTTGGTCCATTAAATGCATGGGTGATTTAATTTTTATTGAAACATATCGGTTGAAGCATACCTTTTAATGTGATTCGCAACTCCAACAAACTATAGGGGGCGCTGCAGCCACTGTCTAATGGCCGATGAAAAAACTAAAACAAACGCACGCTGTAACATATAAATTGCTTCTAAACTTAGGAAATGATAGATATTTTTGTTCGCATGTATGATTTTTTGTTCTTTATTCATTTGAAAAGATTTTTCAAAGTCTTTTGGTTATTCTGACCCATGTAGAAAGAGATTAGAAATCAAAAAGTATTACAAAAGTAAAAAATTATGCAGATCACACAGTAAGTTGTTCTGAAGCAGCCATTTTCACGATGTTGAATTTGGAATTCATAAATTTTTGGTTCGCTTCGAATGGCATTTTCATTTTGTACCGTTTTTTCTATACATTAGTACATATTAAGTTCAGTTTCATAACATTTCCGGCATTTGTTGACATTTTTGTCACATAGTGCACATACGTGACAGACTGTCAAGAGTAACGTTTAACACTAGATAATTTATTTCTATGACTATATGATTGGATATCAAAAGAAATCATGCATTTAATTCATTCGTCATGGAAATGATTTACCTGATATGCGAAATCTTGTCAAGATACATTATTCTTTCACACAATTTTAAAACCATAACCCTAAAAACAGATTTTTGGCGAACTTTTATTTTTTATTGTTCAAATTCTTAACGTTCTTTCTGGATTTTTCAATCTGTTCTGCGATAAATATTTTCAAGAAAATTTATTTGCATACTGTCTATTTCAGTAGGATACTGTAGTAACAAAGGTTATTTAAATCATTTATGTGGAATTAGGTTAAGGAAAAGTGTCCAGTCAATGTTGTTAAGTTTGTTTTTTTTTCATCGAATTGAAAAACTGATATTTATTCAAATTCACTCAGAACAAGATAAATAAAATGTGTACTCACTGTTTATATCAGATATTTTTGATGTTACGCTGTTGCGGATGACGATTCCAAATGATGAATTACACAAATAAAAAAAATACACATAACAAACTATTTGTTTTGCCCAAAATGAACATATGGAACGCAATGTTTTAGTTTTGTCGGCAGTTTTGTAAATCTCCGCAAGGTAGTGTATTTGAGCGCTGGAGTTGCGAATTAAAGTTACAGTACAATTGCTCTCTTATTCCTCAAGAAATTCTTTAAAATTAATTTTTGCAAGTGATGCAATTTTTCTGTCCACCACTGAATATCATCAATACTACAATACTTATGGCTTAAAGAAGCAGATAAGAATTTCAAATATGTTAACTAAGAATCACTAATTTATCGTTACATATTTATTTTGATGACTATAAGGATACCCCTTTGTTTTATGCATAAGAAAAGTAAAAAATTCAAAAATAAAACAGAAAACCACTTACTTTCATGGATATCAAAAGGTCACTGTAACTTATGCTAATATTACGGTGCCAGCAAATATGAATGGATGTATTTAAATGGTGGGATATAGATTTTTCTTCATTTGACACACTAAAATCTTCACTATCATCTCCAGATTCATATCTTTCATCTGAAAAAATCTTCAGACTTTGACTAGATGCATCATTATTTGCTTGCAGACTCTTTGCATTGAGAATTACTTTTTCAATATCCTTCTTCCATTTTGAGCATTCTCTTGCACTAGGAGCTGCTATAACTATATGTTTTTCACCACTGCACAGAGAAAAACAATTGCTGACACCTTGTTTTGATTCACTATCCTCCATTTTTAGTCCAAATGTTTGTAGCTGACCTTGAACTTTGAATCGAAGCTGACTACTGTGAACACGAGCAGTATATAACAGAAGATCAGAAAACTATAATGAAAGAAAAATGAGTCAAATAGGCCAGCAAGCAGGTAAATAGAAACATTACTATTGTTTTAAAACTATATTGTACTTTCGATATCATGAAATCAAAGTGACAGTAAAAAAAAATCGAGTTTGCGGGACAGTGAGTTTGTAACGGAAAAGCAAAAGATCACCCAAAAAACACAACATTTAAAATAATCTTCTCAAAAATTAAAGTCAAGACAGGTAAGAATTAAAATAAACAAATAATGATAGTTGGCACAATAAATCTAAACGTAGGCAAAATTAACTAAACTAATTTGAAAAGACACCGAAGCAAGAAATATGTATCAAATGACTGGTGGGACACAAGTTATTTGACTAGTTGGGTACGCTTTTTTTTTGGAATGAAATGAAATTTTAATTTTCCATGCACACTGACATTTTTAGAATCTTTTAGTTTGTCGTTTGGTCAAATTAGTATTTTGCTCCGATTAAGAGTGTTTTCCGAAGGCAAAGGATGTGTCAATTTTTAGTGGATCAAATTTTTGTATTATGACTTCAACATAGCCTGAAAGATGAAACCAGTTTTCCTGATAAAGAATACAGAATAACAATGAAACTGCCATTTTTCTATCAATGAATGATTTTGGCCATTCATAATTGACTTAATCATTACCGTATATACTCGCGTATAAGTCGAGAAATTTTGTCCAAAAAATAAGATCAAAGGAAGGGGAGTCGACTTATACGCGGGTCAAATTTTCCGAAAAATTTTTTTTCCGATCAACGAGAGCTGGGAAGCTATGAGAAATGCCGATGTACGGTTACAGGTAGTTGCTGATAAGTTGATCGTGTGAAAAAGTAAACTTATACAAAAATAATAACTAAAAAAAACCTAAATAATACACATAAATAAAGGTAATTTTATTCCTCTTTATTAAGGATCAAATCAGCAATTAACAAATATCGTGAAACGTATGAAAATATTTATCGTCAACTGTCACGCCATTCAAATAATTAACTGCTATACTTTTTGTTTTAAGAGTGGCAACATACTTGCTTAGTCATATCTTTTCAAAGCACGTGCGTGGCCCACGGCACGTGCGCACTTCTGTCTCCTGTTTTCTTAGTGCCGACAGCGATTCAAACTCTGATATCATTGACGATTCCGCAGCCGCCAATGTATACGATGACGCGGGTGATGACGGAAGCGGACTTTAATGAACTTTTTTTTGCGTCTGACTCGGAATCCGAGTTTGAAGGCTTTTAGAAATGTTTTCCTATTTAATTCCTATTTTATTTGTAAATAAATGTGTTCATTATTTTGAAATTTCTTTGAAAATAATTCGCGATGTTTTTGGAAAGTATGGGGGTCGACTTATACGCGGGTTTTAGATTTTTTCTGGATTTTTTCTCTGAAAAAGAGGGGGTCGACTTATACGCGAGATCGACCTATACGCGAGTATATACGGTAAATTAGGTCACAAGTTTTCAATTCTTGAGTAACATAAGCATGATTAAAAGTGAAATTTCAATTGCTTCAGAGCTCCTTGATAGCTCATATGATATATCTGTGTAGTCAAATGTTTGCCATAATGAAGGAAATTCAATATGTTGTTTTTCACATTGTTTTTATTGTTCTGGACGACCAAATACAGGCGCCTAATTATTCTTCAGTCTCCAGAATTTCCTCTTCTAGTTTCCCAAAAGCATGATGTTGTTAATAGTTTACTATTAAAGGTTTTAACAAAATGGGTTCAAGTAAATGAATTGATAAACATGACTCAATAATGAAAATTCCTTTATTCTAGCAAAAAACTATCTTGATCTCAATGCAAAATAAAAGCTTCTAAAAGTGACAGTGGGCAAGGAAAAGGAAAATTAAAATAACACATTTTAAAATCAATTGTATTTTAGAAATACAACATTTTTAAACTGGTGGTGTGACTTTTGGATTCTCCTGTACAAGGAAACTGTTTACACCTCTTTGTTTTCTCTTTAAGTGAACTGATGGGGTTCTTGTTTCACTTCTGACCCTTCGGAGAAATAATGAAGGAATTTTTAGAAACATACCTAGATTTGATTTGACAAATAAATTACAATTTTTCTGGAAATATTAAATTTCTACTTTGCAAAATGTTCAACAAAATAGGGTTTTGATTAAAAAACATTTCAACATAAGGGTTGAGAATCACGTTAATAAATGCGCAAAACTAAGGGGCAAAAAAAAATTTTTTTTTTCCTCACGTCAAGTTTTTTTCAAGGAACTGAGAGTCCAAGGCGGAAACAGACTACCATTTTAAAGGGGGTAACATGGAAGAATGACAATTCCCTCCCCCATGAATGAACCTATGGTTGTGGAATCCAAGGTAATGAGATGGCCGATTTTTTTGGCTAAAAAGGGAGCATCGGTTCTTCAGAGAATCAATCCTAAGCTTCCATTTAGTAACATCAAAAGCTTAATAAAGAAAATCTTTAAAGATACTTTTTACGAAGAACTCAAAAATCGCAACAGCAATAAACCATGGTTTGAGCTGATTCTGAATGTCCCTAATTGGCCTAGGATGAAATCTGTCGCCATGTTTCGTTTATTATCTGGCTATGATTGCCTACGAAAACATCTCTGTCGTATCAACGTGATTCCTGACCCTTTCTGCACTTTGTGTGATCTCCACGAAGTAATGGACATGCCTCATTTGTCCAGACGTCCTGCTCTCCCTCGGACATCCATCTGGGAACGCTATTGGATTGCTCGTTTTCATTTATAGTTTTGTTGTTATCCTTTTGATATTCAACTGTCTTTAAATGTGCCATTGGAAAAAAAAAAATTAAAAAAAAAAAAATGAATGAACCTATGGTTTTGAGTACGAAACATTTCTATAACTGCTTTGGGGCCAATAAAAAGCACCAAATCATCTAATAAACAACTTAGTTTTGCATAAAAGTTACTAATTACTTAAGAGTGTCCCTGTTTAGGAAAAAAACTCCCTTTACCCAATAGATGGGGCAAAACGTTGCACCCTGGTTGTGATGAAATCATCATGCTCAGTTGTAAGTTTTAGCCGCAAACTAGATTTTCAACTGACAGGATTTACGTGACATTCAGAATAAGGGACCGCTGAACCGGAATTTATGTGGAAGGGGAGATAGTATTCATCAGAAGGAGTCAGTGAGGAATGTCTTTCATTGTTCGAAACACACCCCTCAAGTGCCTTCAGGCATTGACAGCGCAAAGGAATTGGAAAAGCAAACAAAACCGCTGCAGAGAAATGAGATGAGAGCATTTTTGCTTCGATTTGAAGTTTTGATCTGAAATGATTTCGTTATACCAAGGGTACACCTTTTTAACCGCGGAAACTTCGGTAAATTTATCGCAACATAATTTAGAAATGTCTTCTTTTTGGCTATTGAATCTACTATAAAAAGTTGCAATCTAATGTATTTTTTTTTTTGAAATATTAATCTTTAGAAGCTTCGTTCCCTTCATGCTGTATTTATAGAAATTTCTAAATAGTAATAGAAAAGACTGGAGAGTTTGCTCATCCAGACTTGTCTCTGAAAGGTCATTTTTTTAAATCTTTACGAGGAATTTTGCCTTTTGTTCTTGACAAAGGTTCACAAAAATTACCATGGATTTACAGAGAAAACTTGGTGTGAATCTTTTAAAATTTTGAAGAGGAAAACATAGTTTTTTACGGCATTTAACAGAGCCCAGTCGTGCATAGTGCGGGAAGGATCAGCTCCCCCCCCAGATCGGTCTTAGTTTTCGCCTAACTTGGAAAGTAGATCAGTATTTCGTTTCGGTTGCCTATCGATGATGGAGTTTCCCTTTATTGCAAGGGTAGTGATGGGGCAGGTCACAATTTATGACGATATTGGGCTTTAGAAACTGAGAGACTTTTCTCTCTTGGTAACGTGTAGGGCCGACGAGAGCTCTGGTCTGCCTAGTCGGAAACTGGGGGGGGGGGGGGGGGGGGGGGCGTGCTGGGAATTGATTAGGAAAAGTGTCATGTGTGCTGGGTCTTAGCTCTCGCCGACTTGACAGATTAATGCTTAGTTGCAAAATTCAAACTCCTAAAATTTTACATTTTTTGATCCCTTAAATTTTACCTAGGTTTATCGAGTTAAGTCTTGGTACTGCTGAAAATATTACATGTCAACTTTTCAAAATAAAACAAAGCATAATGAAATGAGTAGTCAACAGAGAATGCTTTTTATATTGGGCAGTTAAATGTACAAAGCATCAAACTGTCTACTATCACATCACATTGGTGCAAATATTTTTGATAGGGTTGGTTTTCAGTGAGTGAAATAACTTCAATATCAGAAAGCGGCGAACTAGTAATGGGGTCGTTTCCATCAATCAAAAGCACACTGTAATCCCGATTATCCTTGCTAATTAATGCAGGGTTTTACACGGATAATCCGATTATGACCAAGCATGCAGAAAAGTGTATTTGGAGGCTATAAGTAAAGTACACGGTGGTAAATAAAATACTTCGGGATTAATTGCGATACTCTAATAATACAAAAAGTACTAGTTTTGAAATATGTATTAAAATTTGGCAAATTTTTAGCTTTAATTAACTTTAAATTTTTTAATTTGAATTTTTGGCTTCACGGATAATCCGCAAACCGGATAATCCGACACAGATAATCGGGAGTACAGTGTACTACTTTCAGTCACTGAAGTTGATAGAATGAGCAAAAAACAAAAGTGGGGGAGGAAAATCTTTCATTTTCAAAAACGTTTAAATTTAAATTAATTTTTTAAAATGTCCGATTTTTCAATCAGGCCGTGAACTTTATGACGTAACAAGTGATGAACTTTGGCGCATAATCCTCTGGCGCACTGAATGCTTACGCTTGCTGTCTACTGTGTTTCTAGCTTGTGATAATTCAGAAGCGAATTAAATATTGCGCTCGATGCTTGCTATCAACCATATCGTTGCCAACACATGTGAGTAAATGGAAATAATACCACAAATCCTGAAAACTACTGGAACTGTTTTTTAGGGGGGGGGGGGTGAACGGAGTTCATAGAATGCTTGTTTAAATCAAAAATTTATTGATGTGCTACCATTTTTTTTTCTGAACAGGTCACAACTCTGTTTGCTCGATTTTCTTCATACAGTTTATTTTCCTAGGAATTATTTTTTAAACATATTTTTATGCACATATCAGTCACGCATTCACTGATTATTTTTATTTGACGGGTGCATATTGCTTTATAATTAGAAAAAAGTCGTTTTGACGTGTTCAGATATGCAGTCGAGTCTCGACTTACTCGAGGGAAGCGTTCCAAGACCCCTCGTGGATAAGTCGAAATTTCGCGTTGTGTAAAAGGGTATGTATTGTGGATTTTTGACGAGAAGGCACTTTGCCCCGCCTCTTCCAACACAGAGTTCCATTTTATGCAGGGGTAATCGGTAAGCAATCCTTGCGCTTCTAAAAGGGTCAACCAGACAGCCTTAACTTGGGTGTGCATTTTAATATGCAAAAATGTCTTAGTGTCCTTTACATTACTTGTCTGATGTCATTTTAGTTGTTCTTACATTTTAAAAACTGCTGCGTTTACAACAAAATGCTATGATCCGAATATACCTTTTGCCCAAAACAGCGAAATAGAATCATCCGATACCACGTGACGAAGGAGGAGTCAAGTGCCTTCTCGTGGAAAACGAACAATATACGAATTTTTTATTAACATACCCAATTATTTAAGACATTTTTAAGCATCCCTCAAACTGTTTTAGACCATTTCTCTACAATATATTACCATTTCTTACATAAAAAGCTGAATTTTTACCGTATTTTTAAAAAAAACAGCAGTATTCAACAAATACTGTTACGATCCACTATATCAATTATCAATGGGAGAGAGAGACATGAAAAAAAAGAAGAAAAAAACAGTACGGTACATACAGTATGCAGTAATAATAAAGCACTACACCGTAATAGTACTATACAGTATATACTACCAGTATTGTTGTGCTACCTTCGATCAGGGGCGGATTTACATTCTTTTCAAGGGGGTGGCGGTTGAAAACCGTGAAAGCCATATTCCTCCCCTCAACCCACTATGTAGGGGGGAGGGAGTCAATTGCCCCCCCTTTAGCCTGTATTTTAAATGCTAATCACCCCCTATCGCCCCCCTTCAAGTGTTAAATCTCCCCTTTGGGGGCTATTGCCCCCAGCATTCGCCCAGCGCAGTTAGAAACCACTGTTCTAAATCACATCAAAATGTATCATCATACCAGTATAGTGTAGTCCATGGAAGAAAAAGATTGGAAGATACATATAGAAATATAAAAATTATTAATGTTCAAAAAAGGGGGGAGAGGCGAGATTTGGTTCAAATTAAAAAGTGGGTAATGCTGTCTATCCTCGACCACTCTAGCTGTCTAAACTTAATTTAATATTGATTGAAATTAATAGCGAAAGTTAGTAATTCCTTCAATTCTATATTATTGGTTTTCAAAAATGACTGTTACGGAGGGGGCGGTCATCCCCACCACCTCCTTAGTAAATCCGCCACTGCCTTCGAACCATTTTTTAGTGTTTCAAGCGTTCAAGAATTCGTTATCTTGTCACAAACTTTCACTTTTTCCTTCCATCTTCACAAACTTAGTATGAAACAGCATGCTTTGGTGCAGAATATTTTATCACCTTTTATATTTAGAATTTAAAATATTAAAAGAAAATTGCGGAGTTGTTATTTATAAACGCTAACAGAGCGATGTTTTGACTAGTGCTGGGTGGGAGCTAGAGCAGTTAGTGATGCTAAAAGGATGAAAGTATATTCACGAAACTAATATTTAGTAGTAAGTAGTGAAGCCGTCACTTTGCATCACAAATCCTTTCCAAAAGTTTCTGTGTTGTGGGTGAGGAATTCGCGTTAGCTCTAACATTCATTGCTCGAGAAAAACTCGCGTTATAGGCATTTTAGTCCAGTCAATAGGTAGAAAAAAACGGGCTTGCTTTACAAAAAATGGGGTCAAATATTTTATTTTTTAAATTTGTGTATACTAGTGCCAATATGAAAAAAACAAGTTATCCAACACGAAAGACCTCGGGAGAAGTTTTGGGGGCCGAAAACCCCCAAAAATTTGTGACTTTTTGTGGTATTTTCAAAATATCTCAAAAATGTTTAAAATTACTAAAAAACTTCCAGTGCAAATGTTAAAGAGGATTAAATTTCCTTCAACTTTTCTCATTACAACATTTTTGTAGAATGAAAAGCAAGCGAGTTACAGCTTCTTGAAAGTCACACTTTTTCTGAACCCCCTCAGCGAAGTGCGTGAAAGCGCATCGGATAACGGAGGAAAAAAGGAGAAACGCCGGCAGTTTGACCTTGGAAATCATTTGTCTTTCACAGCTGAGGGTAAATGCCTCCGTTCCCTTTAACTTAAACAAAAAACCCCATTCCATCCCCCCCCTTTTTTTCTCCAAATGAGATGAATCGACTCAATAGTTACTCATGTTGGTCATTTTAGGGTTTGAGCTAGAGTATGTTTTATCAATTTGTGTGTTCTGTATTACAATTTTTTTCCCCTAGAAATGATTATGCCTGACCAAGGTGTTTTTATTATTATTATTAATATTATTTGCGAAATCAGTTTGCATGAATGCGAAATACCGATTGTGAAGGAGAAGGGAATAGAAAATCGTCAAAGATGCAGCGCAAAACGGCAAAATGAAGAACATCAGCATTTTTTGATGTTCTTAACAGAAGTGACAATTCACACTGCCTGTCACAAATGCTATATCAATGAGCAATCAATCTCTTCCCTTGAAGTAATGGTTGAACCTAACATGTTAACTAAATTCCTCAAGAAAGATTTCTGGCAAATTATAACAACAAGAATTGTCTTATTCAACTTCTTGAGACATATTTCGAAGAGTGTGGCATTGAAGTCAAGCAGACTCAAGTAGATGCCGACTTACTTACTGCTCTTTCAAAGGCAAAAGAAATTGAAAAGGTTGTTCTAGTGGGCGAGAGGACATAGATCTGTTGGTGCTGATGACAATTTTAGGACAGCCTTTCAGCAACTTGTTCTTTTTAAAACCTGGAAGAGGGAATGCTTGTGAATTGTTTTTTTCCTCACTAAATCTTTTAAGTTTGACCCCAGCAATATTCTTTTCATCCATGCGTTTAGTAGGTGTGATACGACTTCGACAATCTTTGGTCAAGGCAAAATTAAGTTCTACAAAATAGTCAAAAAAAAAAAAAAAAACTCCTGAAATTAAGGAAGCTATTGAAGTATTTATGGACCCAATCTGTCATCATGATGCCTTAGCTGTAGCTGGAGAAAACATTTTGCAAATATTATATACAGGTGACGTAAAGTATTTGAACCTATCTTTGGATACTTTGCAATTTAATCTTTTTATAAAACTAGTATACAGGGCTAAGATAAATCTTACAGGGCTACCTCCAACGTGCGGGGAGGGGGGGATGCTGGACGTTATCACTCATATTGGTTCTACCACCAAATTCAAAGTTGGTTGGGCAACATAATTGATCCAGAGAAATGGGGTTGGGAACACAGAACACAAGGTCTAATGCATATTGACACGAAAAGAGATTCAGTTACTCAGAATCTTTTGAAGATTGTACCTTGTACCTGCTAGAAAAATTGTACTGGAGCCTGTTCTTGCCACAAGGCAGGTTTGAAATGCTCCAGCACGTGCAAACACTGCTGTGGCACAAATTGTGAAAATATTGCAGAAATTTCATCTTTGGATGAGACCGCTGAAGAAGATGATTTGTTCCATGAGCTTTTGGAATTACCGCAACAAGGAGATGAACAATTAAAGGAGCACACCTTCTTTCTACCCCCTACAGATTCTGAACCGGGAGAACCTGGACCTTTAAAACGGCTTCGAAGAAGATAAACAGCGTATTTTGTTGTCCTTTCTCTATTTGCTTTAAGGGTGAATGAATCTCTCTGTAATTTAAATGTATGTATTAAGCTTCTACAGTTGGATTTTCATTTTGAAAGGTAATTCTTTTGGGTTTTTCATGCCTCAGAAAGTCAGTTTCTGCAGAATTTTTTCAAAGTGTTCATTACATATTACTATTGTACCTTTATTTATGCATTATTATATCTATTGTTTGCTTATTATCACCCTAATATTTATTCATTCACATTTATATTCGAATATTGCATTTTCGCTTGTAATAGAATTGATGGTACGAATTATGTGCTTTAAATGAATGAGAAGATTATGTAATTCAATTACAAACTGCAATATAAATCATATGTTATTGGAGACCGACTGAAGATTATCTCTGTCAGACTAGAAATATTAGTTTGTGAGCGGTGGGGGAGGGTTTATTATTATTATTGTATCAGAGCATAGGATGCAAGTTTGTGTTGATTGTTTGCTTATTAGCTGCCTAATATTCATTCCTTCACATTAATATTTAAAAATTGCATCTTTGTTTGCAATAATTAGACTAGGATGTACGAATTATATCCCTCAAATGAATATATATATTACGTAATCCAGTTACAAACAGCAATATACCATCTATTATTGGAGTCTGATGAAGACTACTTCTGTCAGATCAGAAAAGTTAGTTCGTGAGCAGTGGGAAAGGTTTTTTTTTTTATTATTGCATCGTCGTATGTGCTTTAAATGAATGTGTATATATGTATTTCAGTTTCATAATACATCGTTTGTTTTTGGAGTCTAGTGGGAACTAATCTGTCAGCCAGAATTGCGACTCTGCGTCCAGCGGGGGGGGGGGGGGGGGGGGGGGGGTGAGCAAGAAACTCAAACTACTCTAACTGTTGATAAACTCTCTGAAACTAAAGTTTCTATTCAAGTTCTAATAATTATAACGCCTTGCTTTCCGTGTGAAAGCTTTTTTTTTCGGAGTGGAGGAAAACTGCCTATTTTCAAAGAGCTATAGCAAGCTTGTTATTTGTGCTACAAAGAAGTTGCAAATACAAAAGTTGTAGGAAATTTTATATTCTTTAAACTTTATATTTAAAACTTTTTTCTAAGTTGAACCATTTCGGAGATATTTTGGAAAAAACAAAAAAAGTCATAAATTTTTGTGGTTTTTTGGCCCCTAAAAGTTCTCCCGGGGTCTTTCGTGTTGGATAACTTGGTTTTTCCATGTCGGCACCAATGTGTACAAATTAAAAAAATAAAATCTTTGACCCCATTTTTTGCAAGGTAAAATGTATCTATTGACTGGACTATTTGGTGTAAGTTGAATCGCTTTGGAGCGGAAGCCGACTGTATATGAGAGGTATAAATGTTCAATTTTGATTGGGGAAAATGTAAGTTTATCATACATTTCACGACAGTATATTTTTGAGTATTATAATTTAAAGTTGGTTGTATTCAAAACGTTGATCAGAATAAAACATGAGTCTTTGTTTTGCCACAATGACTTGAGCAGAAAACGGACAACCAAGTTAGCAAAGTTAATTACTGGATTTAGTTCAAGCACTTCTCTGCTTCCCAAACGTGATGATATTTTAACTAAATACTGTTTTTTTTTCTTTTGTTTTAACAAGATTAGTCCCTTCGATGATGAGTAGTCATTTGATTGCCATCATTTTTATTTGGAGGAGAATGGAATATTATATTAACTATGACTACGAGAATTCTTCTGAAGGGCTAGAGAGGTGAAAACTTTAAAAGCAGGAAAATATGTAGCAAAAAGGGAGATCCAAGGGGTTATTCCTCCAAAAACATTTTAAAAATCAATAAAATGATCTATCCATCCTGGATTTCGGTTCAGAGTTTATTTCAGGTCTGTCATTTGGGAAATCAGGGGGAGGGGAGGACCATTGGGACCCCCTGGATTTAGGAAATATAAAAAAAAAATTAGTTTTTTTGTTCGTATTTTGTTGTTTGTTCCCTAAAAAATGTGAACAAAAACACTGCCCTCCCTTCCCCTGGAAAATTTTGAAATAACAGGCCTAAGCTTTTTGTCTAATTTTTCCATGCAAAAATTACACTCCTATATGGCCAATATCCGGGGGGGGGGGGGGGGGGAAATCGAGTTGTTAAAAAAAGTTGAAAAACTCTTGGAAGCATCTCATGTTGCATTGCAGATCTTCAGTAAATCAACTTTCTGTATTATTAACATTTATTTACGTTACATTCAGAAAGATAATAAGATAGCAAATAAAATTTAGTATGTATTTTATTTTGTATTTAATATGTTCTGGAGAAACACCGCCCCCATTGCATACAATTCTGTGGCCTACATAAAATGGTCACAAAATCGGGTGTATATATAAACCTTCAATTTAAACCCGAACCCCTACTTATTTTATTTTTATTTATTATCTTATTTTTTTTTTAGAAAAAGAAAGAAATGGGGACGGGAATAGGGATTACTATTTTCATCTATTTTGTCTTATCTGTAGTTACTGGTTGTCTATTTTCCGACTTTAAAGGTTATTTCATTTACTGAAAAATTTCCTATACGAAAAGAGATCTTTATCAATATGACAGTCAAATGTTATCACTTTTGATTCTCTATACATTTTGCTACGCAACATGAAGAATTGTGTCTTGAGTGCTCATTTATTGCTTTACTAGTTGTACCCGCACGGCTCTGCTCGGGCTATAAAATTTATTATAAAGCTCTTAGAGACAATGTAAATTTCCATTCCCACTCCAAAATGGCTGGCATTGAGAGAATTTTAGATCAATGCATGCAACTGACCAACCTTTAATAACAAACAGCATAAATGGATAGTTATTAAATGCATTTTTTTCTTCTATTAGAATAAGCATGGATGATCAGCATATCTCAGTAAATGAATCTGAAAAATAAAATTTAACTTAGAAAAATGCGATTCAACATTTTATTTATCTGGTAACAATTTTCACCAGTAAGAAAAGTGACTTCCTTGAAAATTTCTAGATGTCTCTATAAGTATATCGTTTGTAACCTTCATAATATCCAATCAAAACCTTGGTTACAAGTTAGTTCCAGTTACTGGCTGATGGTCAGTAACTCGCGGATCACACTATAATATTTCTTGTGCAATTTAAATAAATGCTTATGAATCTAATGCTTACTTAATCTGTTACTTTTCCAAGTCTAAAACTTTAAGGTATAAAATTGAGATGCAGATTTACATAATACATTTGCACAAATTTGACATTTTTACGTTTGTATTTGCAATTTATTCCCAGAATTTTAAGCTTTGTCTTAAAATTTCGATACATTCAAATATAAAAACCATTAAACGTAACATAATATATGAAGCACCTACTTTCTAAAAAAAGTTTCGTGTCTAAAAGGTAATGATTTGAGCGTATTACGCATAGCACACAATATGTAAAAATCTTTATTTTTCAAGTTCAAAATTTTTTTAGAAAGTTCATATTATGTTATCATACATAATACATTTGCTCTTTGTTATAAAGGGCACATATATGCACAAAAATGTCACACCTGCACAAATGGATTGAGCAAGGTTTTTTATTAAATAAGAACTATTTTCAGATCATCTTTGTCCTTCCTTAACATTACAAAATATTAATTACTTGAAAAATAGTTGAAATCGTTGTTGAAATTAAATATCAGGAAATTTTAATGATCTTTGTTGCATCAATTTAGAAAGATATTCATTGCGGATTAGGAAAGATTCTCCGGCTAGCACTTGTTGGCCAACCCTCCACTCCTTGTTCACCACCCATATTTCTAACAACACGAATAATACACAAGTGGACGTCCTCCCTCTAATCTCTCTCCCCCTTTTCTCTTTCCTCGACTACAATCACTGCCGCCTCGAGCACAAGCTACAAGCACTGACATCCGATACGACTGGCCATCACTTCAGGCACACGCATGCCTCAAGTTGTCGCAAAAATCTAGTTCCATCTGCAAAACTAACTGATGGCGATATTTGTCCAGCGGGATCCCCACGTGATCAAGAACAATTGGTTTTAGAGAAAAAAAATCTAGACTGCTTTATGATGAATACGAAGGAATGAAACTTGTTACAGAAAGTTTATTGTCCATATGGAATCATTTATTAGCATAAAAATGAGAAAAAAGCCGAGCTATTAATAAAATAGACCCTAATTTCACGTATCCTTACTTATTCGAGTTTTTGACGCCATCTATTAGTACTTCAAGCAACTATAAGATTAGTGGACAGAATCAAGTAAGTTTCAGAACATGTGAGCATTAAAAAAAAAATTTATGATATTTACAAAATATTTCAATTGCAATGCATCTACATCGTTTCTGTGGTTCAGAGGAAAAAATCTCAAATCTCTGTGTTTAGCTGATTTTTCATGAATGTGTGTAAGAGAAATATTTCATTTTTGACAAAAAGTACTTTTTAATATCATTTTGTGACAAATGTAGGTAACTCAGCACCAATTTACTTCATGCACCTTGTTCTTTACACATTCATCTGATATAGTAAAAAGTTTCATTGCAATCCGGCGATTAGATTTTTTTTTGTCGCTGTTTCCAAAGAGTCAAGTATAGCATGTTTTTCTACTGGAGCAGCCTTAATTTCATGAGCAATGAAAGGAAGTAATATTTCAAATATTAACTTTTAAAAATAATTAATGAGAGCATAATATACATAACTATATATTTTTAAATCAATTTTTACATTGCAGATATACAACGGAAGATTATTTAGATTTCATGTTAGTAGGTTCTATCTATGCTATATATGATGAATGATTGATCAAATGTAATTGTATTACTTGTGAAATAGTTCTTAGATAAGTGCCAAAAAAAAAAAAAAAATCATGATATTTTTATTTCTGATTTTTAATAACAGTAATATAGTAATAATCAACTTTTCTGTGTAAATTGAGTAACACTAATGTTTTTAGGCATAATAACTTCAGCTAAACCCTTTGATAAACCGAAAAATTAAAATGAAAAAAAGAAAGAAAAAAAAAACAGTAATTAGTAGCAGTAGTCACAAATAATTTAACAATCAAGGGGGGTGGGGATATTTGTATTGAACAAGTCAAACATTCTATAAAATGAATCCAAATACTGTTTTACTGAAAACTATTAGAAGAGTGTCAACAGTATTGAAAAAAAAAAGTTTCTTATGCTAAATAATGATTCAGCTTTAAATAACAAGTACTGTATTGCAAGTACATTTAAAATAAGTTTTAATTTGTTATTAATTTTGTCATGGGATTAAAATTCTATTTTAGGAAATTACTGCAAACACGTAATGAATCTTACCAGAAAAAACATATGCTGGTGGCTGCCAGTTTTAGAAAATTTCAACAGACATCCTTCACGAACAAAGAACTGAAAAGAATGATCAAGATTATATTTTTAATTTAAAAAACTGCATCAAATTTATTTTTGATCACAATGAATATTTATTAAGTATAAATTTATTTTACATGGTTTATAAATGCAAAAAAAAAAAAAAAAAAAACTTGCATGTTGATCACAAAATTTATAATGACCAAGAATGGCCAATGTACCACAAAGTTCATGAATGTTTTTTACCAGAGGTTCCCAAATCTTAAACCTCTGCGGACCCCCTCTGGAAAATGACGAACTTTGTGGATCCCCTCCCCCGCTCCACCCTCCTGGCGCACAGGCAAAAAAGAAAATGATTTGATTCAGTTATATCTATTTTTTCTAATGTACAGTTAGCTCTCGGTTTAACGACTTTCAAGGGACCACAAAAACTCGTCCTTAAGTAGGAAGCGTCCTTAAATAGAATGCTTTTAACACTGTAGTGAACCATTTGGGACTATGAAAAGCCGTCGTTAAACAGAGAAAGTCGTTAAATAGAGCGCCGTTAAACAGACAGCGAACTGTATTTTTATGTTTTTTTTTCTTTAAATTTATTTATTCATTGTTTTGTATATTTTTCACAGTTCTTGTCTGGTTTTCATATCTTACATTATTATTTTGAGTTATGGAAGTAAAATTCTATTTGAAATTCAATTAGGAATAAAAATGTTATCACCATACAACAAGTTTACTAATAAAAACTAGTGAAGTTAGTGAACAAAACCCTGTTAGCCTTCTTTAAGGGTATCAAATTTTCATATGAGTTGTATTTTTATGGCGTAGTAGGATTTTAATTATTAACAACTAGAAGCCCGTCCCGACTAGTTCGGGTTTAAAAAAAATCTTAAATAAATATCATAAAGGTACTTTTTAATTTGAAAATTTACGGTAAGCAATTTTTTTTAAATTTTTTTTTAAAGGTTTGAAACAAATTGATTTACTTCATTTCCGGATCTAGATAGACCAACATATAATTCCCACTGAACAATACAATCTTCCCATATGTAACGTTGCACTATGTATCTTATAGTTGTACGTTTGATGATGGTGATGGTATAAGACATTTTCATTGGATATTGTAATCACTTAAATTGGAAAAAGGAAATAAACAGGGACCATGGGGATGTAAGGATTATGAACCAACTGATACGCTGCTGGTGCTGTATTAACAATACTCGAAATCATATTATTCCATAGTGAATTTCATTCGGGTTGAATTCCATTGAATGGATTAGATAAATTAAAGTTGTACAATAAAATTATTGGGATATCGACTTTAATTTAAGAAGCATGAAGAGAAGTCCAGAGGATTACCCTATTGAAGAACTTCTCCCAATTGCCTGTCTTTCTTGTTAAATATATGGTGTCTTTCTGGAGGAGATATTCAAAAAGGTTTAAATGTGGAATGGTCAGTTTTTATACCTACGCTCCTGATTTTCATATACCAATCATGTTTTAATAGAATGTTTTCGTTGATTCTCTGTGGTGGTGGCAAACAGAAGTCCCCTGTTGAATGTCCGCTTCATTCACAAATTTTTCTTTTAACTTTTATATCTTTTGACACTGAATGACAATTATAGTATTTCTGCTGATGCTCTCCTTGCAATATGCCATCAAAGAGATTTCTTTAAAATGTTTGCCATAAAGCAATAGGGTTTTAAAGTTGACATAGTTGTAAACAATAATATAATAGTTGTAAACAATTATCTGAGTTTAGGAGCGGAGTCAGAAAGTTATTTGTATAAATTAAGGTTAGTTTCTAAAGTATGTCGCCGTCTATAAGACTGAGTTCTTTATATGCTGCTTGATAGGTTGGCAGGATCTTGAACTGTTATTCGACTTTGTAAATAGGTAGGACCAAGAAAATGTTTTAAATGAATTCTTATGTGACCGAATTCAGATTACCTATTAGAATGAATATTGTATTTTCTATTAAGAGATGAGTCTTTCTTAATGCCGGGGAGCCTTTTAAAGTTTTGTACTCATTTTCTTCGGGAAACTTGCTTTTTTTTTTAAATATCCCTCCATTTTTTTTTTTTTTTTTGCAATTTCCTTATGATATGATGTTTGTGATCTATATTAATTTTTTATATCGTTTTTAAATGCTTAAATACGGTCATCATGAAGTATAGTTCCGCAAATAATTTATTTAATTTTTCCTCTTTGTCAAATTCTTTCCTATCCACTATTTTTTGTTCATTGTCATTTTAACTCTTAACTTTGAAAGTACGGTAATTGTGTACAATTACTCTTTCAGTTAAAAATTTTCTAAACTAAGTGTACTTAATTGATTGCATGCAAAAATACAACTTTCAGAAACACGGATTATTATTGTCTATTTACACTACTTAAATTCAAAAACCAATTTTCCCGAAGCGAATCGCAAATTTATTTCATTTATTTAAATTTCGAAGCGTAAACATTCTGCGACTCTATACCAGCGACCAGGATATGATTTTCAATATCCTGGATAATAGAATGCTCCATACCTTACCTTCGGCAGCCTCAAGTACATGAAAAGATTTTGGCGGTTTTCCAGCTGGCATCGTAATTTTTTTTTTCACACGTGCCTATCGTTCATCATTCAGTTCGAAGGAGATGTAACTGTTCTGTCATTGCAGAGACGGAACAATTAGGGTTAGTTTTTACGCATATTAGAACAAAACAGTACGAAACATAAACTAGTAGTGAAGAGAACTTATTAGTTTTATATATAAAAAATAGTATAAAGACATATATGCATAATTTAAAGCCTATGTCACTCAGTAAGAATGCACCTTTCACATAGTGAAGAAATTTTTCTAATAGGTGCAGTGGTTCCGGAGATTACCTCGAACATATAAACATACAAAAATCCGCTCTCTCTTTATAATATTAGTATTGATTGTTCGGGCAAACCTACCCTGGCAGCATTGTAATGCTGTGATTAGGATCTGCGTAGCCTTCAAAATGTTGCCTGCTTTAGTTTACCTCAATTATAAGGAGTCACCGCCCTCTGCTTGATATCGGTCACCAGTTCCCGGAAATTGCAAGCAGTGTCATTCATTGCAATCAATGCATTATTAAGGCTTTAAATAATTATAATACTAAACAAGTATGCTTAACTTTAATAAAGAAAAAAACATCAACTTCCACTTGCACCAGTGTTCCAACCTTGCTCACCGCTCTTGATCATCAGTTCACTACATACTAACTACATCAAGAGTACAGCAGGTGCGGGTTCAATATAACATAAGTACGCTGGTATGAAGTAAGCTAATCTTATATAATTAAAAACTGAGCGTATGTATTTATGCATGTATCTATGTCCATCTATGTCCAAGTTACTTCTCTCGAATGCTAGTGAACTGACCATCGAACCAGGTATCGATAGATTCGTAATTTTCAGGTCTTTATATTTGGTTATTTAACATAACCCTCTAATAATAATTAGTGGAGATATCAAATCAAAACTATGAATTATGATACTTAGATTTCAACATAAAATCCCTATTTTTCGAAGGTTTTCCTCCATTCAAATTATTATGCAGTGCTTTATCTCAACTTTCTGTAACAATGCTTTTATTATAATTTGTAGCATGAAGAAAATCATTGAGAAGAAAGATGTGGAGGTAGCAGCAAGTCGAGCTCGACCCCCTCCCCCCCCCCCCCCCGCAAACACCCTGCTCAACCAACCAATTTGTGTGTTATTTTTCTGCTTAAGTTCTTTAAATTCTGACAGCATCAAATTTTTCATCAAAGACCTTCATCTAAATGTTGTTTTCTTAATAAAAACATCTGGGTTTTCATGCCTGCAAACTTTTCTACCAGTCTCTGTCACAAGTTTTATACATCTCACTACTGACCAAGTATGGTACGGAAATTTCCCCTTTTCGTTGAAATTTCCAAACCCCGAGCACAGGAATTTCAACAAGTGATCCAGAATTAGCTGTTAAGAATCCCAGACTCCTCAGTTATTCCCAACGGCTAACTGAGTGTTAGGACTAGTGATGTGCCGGATCGTTAAAAAAGTAGATCCGCGGATACGGATACGGACCTCAAAAGTTTTGTTCTCCAAATCAACTACCCAAGTATAAAATTTGCTAAGGAAGGTATCCCGTCAGGGTAATGGCACTGTTTCTTCAAAAAATGTCATCTGCGGCGAAAATATAATCAAGAGACTATGATTTACTATTTAAATAAATCTCCGTTAAAATTGAGGGAGAGTTGGAAGGAATGAGTCAACTTTGCATTAATGCTTAGATAGAATGTGAAAAATTATTTTTAGCTTGCTCGTTAGATGTAGGATACAGGAGCAAGAGTGTAAAGCTGCTTCTGGACATGCTAGAAATATATTTTTCTCATTTTATTTCAGTATAAATGCAGCACTGACCCATTCCAACCAACTTACCCGGACTGACGAAATAACAGAGCCGGGAACACCTTTAAAATCAGTAAATAGAGAATTTAGTATCACTTTTTTTGAAGGATGCCAAGAAAAATCAAATACAAAACAAAAATCAATATTAAATTTAAAGAAAAAAAAAACAATGTCTCCGAGGGCCGACCTTATATGGAGATAAATTTCGCGGGTCAGAACACACATTGTTAACAAATATGAACTGAGAGCAGATAGAAATTTTAAATCATTGAGCTTTTTCGTCTTGTTTTCCGACTATGAAATCGCTACCAATCATGAGTATAAAGGCTTAGAATTGCTTTTAGAACTTACTTAACAAGATTATAGCTCCTGCTGTATATAACTTGGAAGTTCCAAATAAATATAAAATGCAGAAAACTTTGTCCTTTCAATTAGCTCTTATATTTTTAACGTATGGGTAAGTTTTTACAACCATAATTGTGAAAAACGTTAAGTCACTTTTAATTAATGTCTCCGGCACTCCGGTAATTAAAGTTCTAAAAAAACGATGCTAATCTAAGCACACTTTCTTTCAAGTCAGCTTTTGAACGAAAAAAAGAACTATCAAAATCGTTTTATCTGTTTAGGAGCTACGATGCAACAAATAGAAGCACATATACACATTTTTAAAACTTATTATACCTTCCTTTTTGCGACAGGGGTACAAATTGGCCTGAGAAATGATATCTTATAATTTAAGTAGGGAATAAAACCTAATTGAAACGGAATTTAATAGTCTTTTATTCAAATATTTAAGAATTTTTAGAATAGAAAAGATCCGTTTAAGAACCGTGAAAAAAGTAATGGATACGGATACAAATCTTTATTTTCCCTCAAATATCCACGGATACGGATATCCGGAACATCACTAGTTAGGACTTCATGTTTCCCAAATTATTCCGACAAGCGCAAAGCTGATACTGGAAAAAAAAAATATATATATATATATACAGTAATAATTTTACAGCAAAGACCTACGCTCCTGTTTGGTTTGATATTAAAATGCATTACACAGTGAAAGACTGTCTGAAGTATACACTAAAGGTCATTCAAACAACAAGTCATTTACCGAATTAAAAGAAATCCGTGATCCCGTCATTCATAGAAACTGTTTTTTTTTTTGTCATCCAGAGAATATGATGTGGCAATGATATTGGACTACACACAGAACGATCGAGAATTATGCTATAGGAGAATACAAAATGTCTGAAATGAGCCGCCAGGATTCTTCAAGCTTTCATCAATTAATTTTCTAGCCGCAGATTATCCTGAACTTATTGATCGGCTCAAGTGTAAGCTAAAACGACTACCACTGTTGTCAAATATGGCAACAGAAGACTTTAAACTTCATTGAAAGTCAAAGCCTGGCCATAGCTTGAATATTTGATACCATCCTCAATCGGTCGAGAAATGTGCAAAACTTGTGACAGAGCGTTGTGACAAATCTAGTTATGTATAAATTAAATTCTTTATTAAAAATTTCAATTTGTATGCATGAGTTTTTTTTTCCACTAACGAAATTTTTTGACATTTATGCATGTGTGCAAAAGAAGTGCAATAATTGACTTAAATAAATAAAATTACTATTCTTTGTAGATGCAGAATGTATTATATTAAAAATATGAACTAAAAAAAGAATAGTACAAGTTTTAAAGTATAAGTGTTTAATCATCAATTTCTTATTCTTTAATCTATGATTTGAAAAATAATTTTTGTTAAAACATCATGTAAAACTTATTTGCAAAAACCATTAATAAAATTTAGCTTTTTTTTTTTTTTTTGAGCCTAAATATTGCACATTTAATAACATTCCTTTGATTTATAAATACAATTGAAAATAGTTGTCTTTCTAGTGTTGTGAATTTCCTTTCATAACTCTACCAACTGTTACATAAGGAAGTTTTTATGTAACAGAGTTATTGGCGATTTTTTAAAGTAAAATACTTATATTAGATGAACATTTTGGAGAAAAATATTATCAAATACTCATTACTTAAACCTCATTCATATCTATATTTATGCATTACGAATATTGCAGTAAATACAAATTGGTTGGATTTCTGACACTATCGGTCAGTTTTAGACAGTTTAGGACGGTAAAAACCACCTGTTCAGTCCTAAACCAGTTTTGAATTGTCCAAAACCCACCCCAAGGGTCCGCGGACCACAGTTTGGGAAACTCTGTTTGAAACTTTTCAATAAGAATAAAGAAAATGCTTTAAAGATTACAGTTTTGAAGCAACACACACATACAAAATGAGAATATGCATGATAAATTTACCCGATTTTTCTTCAATAAACTTGAAAAGCCAACTAAACTTCGCTGCAATTCCATAAGTTTCACATAGTTCACCTAACAGAAAAAAAAAAGGAGAGAGAATATGAACTCCATTTTTAGATAAAGCAATCTTATATTAATGAAACATTATTCACCAGCTTTTAGACATTTAGTTTCAATTTGAAGTGAATAGAGAATACATGAAATACACCGCCAGCTCAGTCAATTCCAGCCAAGGGCTGCAGTTTCGTGCTTATTAGCGCTCGTCAGCCTGGCGTAGGGGTGACTGAGCTGGAGGTGGAAAACCTCTTAAGGTAGCCAAGAGTGCCAAACAAACTGGTAGCTAATACAGAATTAGCACTGCCAAGACTAGTGACTGAAGCAACAGTTCGGTTCAACTACTTACTGAATATAGAATGTCTGATAAAATAGAATATCAAAATAATATCGAATATTTCAATAATATATGAGTGGTATTGACTGTAAACATATACTGTGGAACCCTGATTTTACAAATTCTGTCCTACAAGTGAATAAGCTGTTATCGCTTGCAAAAAATTCCATAAATAAATTTTTTCAAATGTTTTCATTATTTTACTGAAAATATTTCAATAGGAAAGAAAAATTCCATGTTGTCTAAGCAGCCCAAAGTGTTGTGTTACCCGAAGCTTCACAAAAATGTCTTAATATCCGGTGCAACTTAACATTAAGATTATATGCCATAAATCTGGGACTTTGAAAAAGTGCCATGACATCCAGAGTGTTCTGAAGCTCAGGTGTCGGGATAACAAAGTTTGACTGTATTACAAAGTTAAAAAAGAAAAAAAAAAAGAAAAAAGGGAGACTTTTTGATGTTTTAATAAAAACCGCTACTTACAACTGGTATGATTTGTTTTGCAATTGTTTCAGATGGACTTTTCAAAATCTCAATTAAGTCTGAAAGAAAAATAATTATTTTAAGTTAAAAAGAGAAAGAAAAAAAAGAAGACAAAGAAAACTACAAATAATTAGGACTTTGAAATTAAATTCTCCCCAAAACAATATACATAAATTACCAACCAATGTTTCTTACAGTCTTATTAAATAAAGTCCTTTAGAAATAAGAATATTACATATCAACATAGTTGGAAACTGTTTAATTGAAAAAACTTTAAGAGTGGGGATCAATATAAGACTCACGAGCAATGCATACAATAGCTATTTACTTTTCTTCACTTTCTTTAGAAGATTACAGATGTTTACTTTGTTTATTGGCAAATAAAACAAATTAAGTTGTATACTTTGCTTATTAGCAAATGTAGCATTGTCAGTCGCTCACTCCTTTACTGATACTTACTGATCTTGAAATACAGTCATCCCTCGCTTCTTTGTGCGGTTTTTTCTTTTTTTCAAACATAGTTATTAACCTTTTTTATGTTCTCATGTAAACTTTTTACTACAAAAGAATAACAAAGTATGTCTTTAAGTAAGGTGAGCTCTTTTGAGGGGCTGTACTTCTACTAGTTGAGGGAGTGGAGGAATAAAATCTCCGAAGAAAGTGAAGGGAATTGCATCTCATTTTAGTTAAGCACTAACTGAAAAGTATAAATCACTGTATTATTGCAAGAGGATAAATACATCTGTAGTGTAGATGGTATTCAACAATGTACTAGCTTTTTAAGTTGTATATGTAATACCTTTAATGCGGATGAATGTTGAGGAAAAATGGGGGAACATTAGAGATGAGACGGGCTGAGCCCGGGCCCGACAGCCCGAAGCGGGCTCGGGCTCCATAACTTCAAAAAGATTTTGGGCTCAGGCTAATAGCAAAGTCTTTCTTCAATCTCTATACAAATACAACTTAAATGGTCATATCTATTGGAGAACAGTTGTTACTTAAAGAGCGTGAGAAATGACATCTATCACTTTATCTCCTATTCATCGAGTCCAGGTGCCTTCACATCTGGAAAGCGAACGATATCGTTCTGCAAACCCTTGGGGTGTAATTGAATGGTCAGTCGAAAGTGAAGACAAAGTGACGCAACCCCCCATGGTGCTTAGGTCATTAGAGAGAAGTCATAAACGACTTTCTTCTTACGTTGACTGTTCACGAAATTGTTACGACTTTGAAAGGAGCATTGTAAGTAATAGTGGGAAAGATCCTGGTATAGATATAGTATTTACTGGAAGAAGATTGGTTGCAATTGGTGGCTTTTTTTTTTAAATTCGAATGAGGGTTTTCGTGCTTGTCTAGGATGAAGTGAATGCCCATTTTAGTTTACGTTTACTCCAAGCTCGAGAATCATCATCATAGTTTTCGTACTTGCTTTAGAGTATGAACGATAATAAATATATTCTAACTAAATTAAATTCCGGAGAATATAAATGTATGAAAAATGATGTTGGAAAATCTTCAATATGGATGCATTTTCGTGAAATTTTTGATTTGGTGTCAAACGTAAAATTGGAGTACTTTCAGTGCGATTCATGTAAGAGCATTTTGAAATACAAAAGCTCATCTGGATCAAGCAGACTTTCTCGGCAAGCTAAGAGTTGTACCAATGCATGTTTTGCAGCTAAACCTCTTGAAACATATTTTCAAACTCCAGCAAAGCGCATAACTTCTAATGAAAAATCGAAAAACTTAGAAAGTTGTGTGAAATTGTGCACCAATGACCTGCGACCTTCCGACGTAGTTGAAGGCCAAGGATTTTTGGATTTAGCACAGAACTTAATTAACTTAGGAGCTGCACTAGGAAAAGTAAATGTTAAAGATATCATACCACATTGTACAACGATATCTAAACATGTGCATCTGACAGCAGAAGAGTGCAGAAAGAACATTTTGCCTAAAATTAACAAAATTTTAAAGGACATTTGAGGTGCGTTGACAACCGATTTGTGGACAGAACCATACAGACAAATGTCATACATTTGTATTACGTGTCATTTTGTTGATGATGATTTTGAACTAAAACCCATGGTTTTATCTACATGCAGTTTCCCAAATATTCCGAAAACTGGTGCTAACATCTTAACAGAAATTTTGGACAATCTGAAAACAACTGGTTTTGAAACCTCACTATTGACAAATTGCACATTTATCACAGATGAGGGGTCGAACATAGTATTAGCTTTAAATTGCTGTAAAAGACTAACTTTCATGTGTCATTTGCTGAATACAGTCCTCAAGCATAGTTATACTGAAACTGCGAAGGAATTTTCAGTTTTAAATCCTCTGTGGAGAACTGCAAGTCTCTGGTGAGATATTTAAAGAAATCAGGTGCAGTGCAGGCTTTGAAGAAAACTGTCCATCAAGAAGTTGAGACACGATGGACTACTCTCAGCCATATGTTAAGATCAGTGATGGAACAACTCCCAGACATCAAAGATTTCTTAGAAAAGCGGCATGAAATTCACAGATTAGAAGACATTAGTCCGGAAGTTTTGGAAACACTTCTAGACTTTTTAAAAGTCTTTGAAGATGCCAGTGTGAAACTTGAAAGTGGTTTGCGTCCCACATTGCATCAAGTTTTGCTTTGGACTGAGTACTTCAAAAAGTTCTGTGCTCCAAAAATAACAGATTCAGAACTAAAGAAAATGCAGAAGGAAAATACGTTGAAATGGCTTGAGAAGAAAATAAAAGTTGATGATGTTCACAAAATGGCTACATTTTTGCATCCTAAATTTAAATCATTGAAAATGCTTACAGATGAAGAGAAATCAAACGTTTTGACGCAAATACGCCAAATGATGCCCGCATGCTCTCAAAACGTTCATAATACGATCATTACAAATGATAATAATGAGAAAGACATTTTTGATGAGTGGAGCGACTCTCAAACACTGCCTACTTCCACAGATGAAATTCAAAGTAATGTGGAATATTCTCTGAAGGAAGAGATTCTGATGAAAAGTTGCTCAATTGGTGGAAGACATCTCCTTTCCCTAATTTGGCAAAAAACGCAAGGAGAATCTTAAGTATACCTGCCAGTAGTACAACTAGTGAAAGAGATTTCAGCTCAGCTGGTAGTGTTTTGGAAGAAAAAACAAGTAACTTAAACCCAGATTCAGTGGACGCTATTCTTTTTTTAAAACATTATGGAAAGTCAAAAATTTAGGAAATCCAGAAATGTAAAAAGGCAAAAAAAATAGTAGTAATACACCTTTAAAAAAGCTTCAATAAAATTGTATATTCGGAAATTCTGAATTCTATTTAATTTACACATTATTTGTTACATTTTGAAGAGTGTACCCAGTTATTAAAAGAAATTCTTCTGGTGCGGATTCTCATAATAACAGCCGTGACAAGTAATCGGTAAGTTTTTCTTGCATCCTATAGCATAAAACAAATTTTCTAGGTATTTAAGTTACAGCTACTCATTTCCTATTTGGTTTCAGTACAAATATATTATATTGAACATACTTTAGTATGAAAGTATACTTTTTTTCTACAGTACATAATGTTGGATATTAAGGTCTCAAACTTAAGAAGATAATGTAAAAGTGATCATAATATTGAAAATTTATTTTTCGAAAACGTATGTGTTCGCATCTAAAATTCTTCTATTTTGACTTATTTTGAGTATCTATTCAAAGTAAAAAGAGCAACTTTAATATTTATCTCGAAGCTAAGTTCTGTGATGTAATGCAAGTGGTATTATTTTTAAACTACGTAAGAACAATTTAAATTCTTTGTGGTACTACTTTCGAGATTGTGTATGTGCAGAACTAAATAACGATAATGATATTAACAACTATAAACTTGTAAAATGTATTGTTATGCAATAAAATGATGCTCTTTTTTAATAATCAGATTTTTAAATTGAAATTTGCTTCATACATTTGTTTACAGAGTAAAATCAGAAAACAAATGAATATTTGTTTATGATATTTTAATTTGAAAATTTACATACTTCATATAGCTAATGGTAGTGCTAATGTAAATGGTTCTTTGACTTTAAAGAAAGCTGATATGATTTTCACGCAAAAAAGTACTTAAAATAATTTTATACTGTACACCATTTTTGAAAAAGAATATTAATTGCTTACGTTATTTTCACATTTCACTTTGACTTATTTTGAATATTGATTAAAATGTAACAACTGCAATACTGAACTAGATGCTAAAGTTCTATAAAATAATGTTGCAAATACTTTTAATACTTTTTCTTTATCTTTTTTTTTCTTGTGAGATTAGTTTTCGTTTTACACAAGGAAATTAAAACTTCACTTCACTTTTTTTGTAAAAGTGTATGAAACTTAAATCGTGAGGAAAAGATCCTACGAAATTTTAATCTTTATTTTCTGTGCTTTCATTATGTGATTAACTTACATATTTTTTTTTTTTTTTCAAAAAATATTAAAAGGTAAAAGGTTTTAATTGATATTTGCTTCACATGAAAAATTTGAAATAAATAGAACTGAAACTCATCTTTTTTTTTTTTTTTGTACTTACTATTGCAATTTACCATATAGCACTGCATCTCAAATAGAGAATTACAAAAAAAAAAAAAATAATAATAATATTTAAAATGTTTTTCATTTATAATTTCTAGAAAGATTTTTAAAAAGTATTAGAAATATTTGTTGTTGCAACAAAACTAGCCATATTTGATTAATGTAAAACGCAAACTGGGATAAAACATTTAATTTAATCATGTCGGACTCGAGCGTTTCAGTCGGGCTCGAATTTTGGAACAAGATAGTATCGCTCGGGCTCGGATTAGGAGCTTCCGGGCTTGAGCCATCGAAAATGAGCCCGAACTCATCTCTAGCGCACATACCGCCACTAACTGGCAATTAATTCATCATCAAACAAGTTGACCTATTTTCATAGATTAGTAACAGCGTAAGAAGTACAAGTGTGTGTGTAGTTTATTTCCAATAATTAACAACGTGATATCTTTTTAGTCTAGAATATTATTGTGTGCAATATATTGAATACGACAACTTTAATGGTGGCTATGGGTGCTGTTTCATGTCTAGGGTGCTCTATCTTAAAAACTTATTTAAATAGTCGTAAGTAAGTTTTATGTGCTCTAACAAGGAAAATATTCGGTTTATAAATACAGAATCCTACTTCTCGGAAATTCAGCTATCGAGGTAAAGTCTGGAACAAATTAACCGCAATAAGAGAGAGTTGACTGTACTCTCAAGGGAGTGAGGATTCTGCTTAATCTCAGGGACTCATTTTTAGCCTACTTTCCCAGTAAAAGTCAGAGAAAGAAGAAAAAAGCATGAAAGAATGCTTAATGCAACTTAAAAATATTGCAAAAAACAAAAAAATTTAAAAATAAATGAAATTGCTAAATAAATATCGAAAAATTAAAAATTGGAAAGTAAGGTATTGAGATGGGGGAAAATGTTTGTCCATCTGTCCCCTTCTCTCAATGAATTTTGATTGAATGGTCCGATTTGAACAATTTTTTTTGTTCGAAAGATCTCGGCCGAGACCTTCGAGATAGGAAGGCCATCCAACTAGCAAATGACGTCATCGTTTGTCGATCCACAATGATATTGGGAAGTGAGCACTTCGATTAATATTTTGGTTAAATAAAACTATTTGGTTTATTTATTATTGTCTTCTGTTATTTTAGTAGCATTACAAGTTCTACTTTTTCATTTGAAAACATAAAAAGGAACCGATAATCATACATTAAAAAATACACTGAGCTTAATTCATAGTATTTAACATAAAAACATTTATAAGTATTACAAAGTATTCAAATAACTAAACACGATTTTATTTTACAATCATGTTAAAACAAAGTGATAAATAAACACAGTTTTATTTTTCATTGGAAATTGTTTTTTAACTAATCGCATTTTAACTACTCGTATATTGTATTGAAACATTAAGTCTTAAGAAGTATTCAAATAAATAAATGAACTTTCATTTTACAATTGTACATCAAAACAAAAAATAATATTACTATTGCATTTGAATAAGAATTAAATGAAATTTTAAAAAATAAATAAACATTTTTACTTAAGAAAACGAGAAACATGACTGCAATATGTTTGAAAGACATAACATCAAATTAAAGTACATAATACCATATTATTAATGTTAACTTAGCTGAGCAAATTTATGCTTTTCAAAAGACGTGAATGCTTGGGTGCCATCCCCCAAAGTAGACGGTGCCCTACCCCCTTCAATTATGAAAACTTCAAAAAAAAAAAAAAAAACCCCCAAAACATCTCCATCTCCCTTAAAATTTCAAGGGCACAGTTATTTATAACTATAGCCGTTGAAAAGCTATCATTACTATGAGACTATGATTCCGACCCCCCCCCCCCTTCGGTGGGCACTCTCGAAAAATTACACAGGAATTCAACTTGAAAAACGTTAATTAAAGAATGAATAATACAACATCATGAATACTGTATGTTGTACATCCAAAGAATGTATTCAATATCTAAACAGCCTTTTTTTTTTGGAATTCGGCTACTTTTCCATTTTCAGCTTTTTCTGCTGCTAATGATTCTTGTGTGTGGGGAGGGGGGCTTTAATAGTTCATCATTTTAGGCTTTTGAAAAATTATTTTAAAAAGCATTAATTGATGACAGAGTAACCTTTTTCAAAAAACTTTTCATAGAATGACCATTTTAGCAACTTTCTTTAATACTTAAAACCTCATATATGTTAAAGTTAGATCAACATTTTGCTGAGTATGCTCTTTTAGGAAATCAATGTGACAGTTTTGTGACAGGGGGAAGGGAGGGGATAACAAGAAGTGTGACATCACGCGTTGTTTATAACAATATGCTCATGTTGAACAGCGTTACATGTAACGAGGAGGAGGGGGGGGGGGAATTTGTTCAAAAGTTTGCATAATACTTTATAGACAGCCCCTTAATTCAATTTATGTTACAGTTTCAGAGTTCCTGAAAGCTTATTAACAGAAAACCCAAGGAGTTCAAAAAATATGTAGTTCAAGATATTTTGCCCTTTTTAAGCATAAACAAACAAGCACAGAGCATTTGGCAAAAACACGGTGTGTATCCACTGCTCAAAACTAATCTTTCGCAAGCCCAGAAATTATGAATACCGTTAACTTAACCACAATGTGTGCATAAATATCATAAAACTTAAAGACAACAGTGAAAAAAAAACGTATATATTTTTTCAATTTACACACAGAACCAGCTTATTTGAATAACATTGCAGGGGCGTAGTTGGGGGGAAATGTTTGAGTATCGGACCCACGACCTCCGGCGTTCAAATCTAATCTTCTATCTCAGAACTACGGAAGCCCATCAAGGAATGTTTTTTGATCAAAATAACACATGCTAGCGTATGAAACAATTTAATCGAAACGGAAAATATAAGATTAGTTCCGTTAAAAGCCTGTTTCAATAAACTTGTTTACATATTAACTGAATATCAACACCAAGTTACGTTGCTTCTGATAGCAACAAGTATATTTGCAGAAAATTTTGACATATGTATATTGTCAGCTTGGAAAATCCATTTCGAATAAATGCGTGTACAAAGTTGAAAAAATAAAGAAATAAAAAGTTGCAAGTTAACCGTTTCAAATATTAAAGCAGTATAGTAAAATTACAAATTACAGACAAAGATATCAGAAAGGAAACTGACAATTGTTCGTGTAATGGAGGAAAACTTAAGTAATCTTAACTGCATAAAATGTAAATTTGTTTATCTGAGAAAAGTACTTACCTCCGAACTTTAAAATTTATTCCATGAGACGCCCAGCTTTTTTCTTCACATGCAGGTTGTTCGGAAGCGGAAATCGCTGACTCAAATTCACTCAGCAGACACTTATATTATATATATATTTTTTAATTTCCTCTACCAGGGTTCATACCCTTTAGGCAGAAAAAAATTCAAGCACTTTTCAAGTACTTTTCAAGGTAAAAAATTTTGTTTTCAAGGCAATATCATAAATTTGTACTAAAAATATTGTATGCAGATTTCATTTACTACAAACACATAGAAATAAGGCAATAATACAAAAAATTATTGGAAAGCAAAATTGCTTTTTCTACAACGAGAGACGCTTTGATGAAAGACCTACTGCGTTGAAAGTTTTTCTGAAAATGTTTGAAAAGTTTGGTCATAAAGAGAAGCAGATACCAAAAGGTTTAATTTCGAGGTTTTTCAAAGGTTGCAGCAGTCAGAGGTTTGTATATGTTCTAGAATCAGCAAATTAATACTTAAAAAAAAACCTTTCATAAGTGCTTTTAACTTTTAAGGGAAGAAACTAAAATACCCAAGTTCAATGGCATTGCCAGAGAGGAGTTTTTGAAGTCACTCCCCCCCCCCCGGGTTTCAACATTTATTTCCAATATCTATACAGTGGTTTATTACAATATAAGGGCGGTTAGGACAAAAACACTACCCAGAAAGTTATTTCAGTTTTCACTATTAAGTTCTAAAAATATTAGGTTTGCAAATCATTTATAAGTATGCAAATCAATTATTCGTATGTATTTATTAGCTGTTCAGACAATAAGGCATTTCAACTGTCCTCGAGTAAATTTAAAAATTAGGAAGTAAGAAAAGTTTATGAAAGTCCACAGTCCAGTCTCTACACCTCAAAATATACAAAAGCAGCTTAAGCAGTGATAAATACTGTGAATGCAAACTTGAGCCTATTCAGCTTTCATTGATTAACTTGCAATAGACAATAAATGTGCAAGTTCAGATTTATAGAGCCATATTTCGAAATTGAAAAGATTCACAAGAAGTTGACATATATTATGACAAAAGTAGTTTTATTTTGGGAAAAAATGGGTTATTGTTGAAATTAGAATGTAAATTTAGAAAAGCAATAATATTCAGGTGATTTGTGAGTTCATAAAAAATTACCTGAAAGTTTCAAAGAGCAAAATGGGGCGAGGGGGGGGGGGAAATAATTTTTAAAACTAAGACCCCTATTACTTGAATATACATATGTACAACAACAACTTTTGCTATGCATACAATTCATAAAATAGTTTATTAAGTCAAAATATTTTGCATAGAAATACCATGCCCAGTGCCTGTTGATAACAAACAACAGGCACTGGGCCTATCTAGGCTTGTACTGGTCAATTTATTAGATCCAAATGAAGATGAATGACCCTCCTTAAGCTATCTACCCCTTTGCTGATTAAAGCCTCTTTCGGTAAGCTCCAAGTACCCACAACCTTAATAAAGAAGTAATTTTGAACATTTGAGGAAAAGGGGAAAATTGGAGATATAGGGAGGTAAAAGCATAAAAACGAACACTACTGGATTTCAAGTGAATAATCATAACACAACCACCCCTGTTATACACCTTATTTATTTTAGCAGACATAAAAAAATGATGTGCTTATAAATAAAATTATATAAATCAACTTTATATTTAAAATACAAACTTTAAGTTAATTTGTTAGGTGCTCAACTGCTGAAATTTAAGTTTAAAAAAAAAAAAAAATCTGCTATGACCAAAAATTAGGTAAAGATAATCATTCAAAATTGCAAAAATAAATTAGCAAATAATTAAACAAGACCAAGGTAATAAATTCTTTAACTCTTTAGTTATTAAAATAAAAAATAAAATAAGCTAATCTGATGAAGCAGTGTCAAAATAACTACTAATTGCCAAAAATATAAAAATATTTACAAAATGCAAAAGGATTGAAATCTCAAACAAGGGAAGCAAATTTTCGCGAATTAAGTTTAATGTTGTCATGTTTCCCATAAAATAAACTTATATTTTACTGAAATTAAACATAAAATATGCTAATCTACGGTAGCAAATATGAAAATAACATCCGATTAGTGAATATATTTAAATATTTGCAAGATGCAAAAAGATTGAAATTTCAAACACGAGAAGCAATTTTTCGCAAAGTCTGAGTTCGTTCGACGTGGCATGTTTCCCACGAAATAAATTTATTTGTTTTTTTATTAAAATTAAATAAAAAATGTACTAATCTAAGGTAGCATATGCGAAACTAACATTTGATTAGCCAAAATATTTAAATATTTGCAGGATGCAAAAAGATTGAAATTTCAAACACAAGAGCAATTTTCCGCGAAACCCGAGTAAGGTCAATGTTGTCATGGTTTCCAAATTAATTTCTTTGTTAATTAATGAAATTAAACAAAAAATAAATTAATCTAAGGTCCCATATGTCAAAATATCTTTCGGTTGTAAAAAACATCAAAATATTTACAAGATGCAAAAGGATTGAAATCCCAAACACGGAAGCAATTTTTCGCGATGTTGCATACTGAACACATGCTCAGAAAATTGCATTGATGAAATACTTTTTTAAAACTTCTAAGCACAATTCGTTGATTTTTGGGAGAATTTAAGCACTAAGAAACTTTTTCAAGGTTTTAAAACCTTTTTCAAGGTTTTCAAGCACTTGAAAATGAACTTTTTTTTTCAAGCACTTTTCAAGGTTTTTCAAGGGCGTACGAACCCTGTCTACATTCCGGTACGTGGAAAGGATGAGATAAATCCAACAGTATTGTATTCAAAAATGTGCAGCCGAAGTTACATATTTCCTATTTCATCTATTTCAACCAGACCAAGAAGCACTATTGTTTAACTGGTAGACTGCACTGCTTTCAAAGTTTCGCGCCAAGTTCATAGATCGACTACTGGTGGCGGGGGGGGGGGGGAGAGGGGAGGGGAGTTGTCTGGCCTGTTATCACGTGGGTCTCGTCTCGGCGGGGGCACTGCATTACTATATTTCAATTTTTGATTTGAACAATATTTTGTTTAATTTTATACAGTTCAAAAAAACTTAACATTAGTGCCTATTTGCAAATTTAAGGCAAATATAAATTCTGAACTAAAAGGCAAATTTGTGTCAAAACACTTTCTAAGAAAAAGCTTTTGATGAAGAACATGTATGTTGTATAGAAAATATCTTTTTGATTCGAACTACAGATTTGGTGAGTTGGATGCATCAGAAGGCGCTTTGTCTTACTGAAATACAGTTTGGTCCGCCCAGCAAATCCTGTGCTACAATAAGATGGTCCTTTAGTACTCGCAAATAGTCGAGAAAGCTCTTTATCTTGTGACAAAATGCCAAATAAATGGACTTTTCTTATGCTATTTCATAAGAGTTCAACTTTGCGTTAGACGGGCGAAGTTTACGGTTTCCATCAGTCCTGATTTTTGACGCCATGTTCCATACTTTTATATTTTAATCAGTAAAAGAATGCTCTCATCTAAAAAAAAAAAAAAAAACAGCTTCAGAGGTACTGCCCCTGAACACCCCTCACTTCTGACCCCCCATTTTTTTATGCACCATTTGCTCACGAGAAAAAGTTTCAAAATTATGGGATATCCTATTTTCTATTTTTCTAAATAAATTCAACATATGATGCAGCTTCAACCTCTTAAGATCAAGGGTGCACCCCTCTAAACATTGCAAAGAACCTCCCCCTCCGAAAAATACTCCTCAAAACAAACCTCCCTAAAAATTTGAATGCCCCCCCCCCCTCAGTTGGGCACCCATGCAGGATGTTTTTCTACTAAATTAACCTTATCTCGTGCTGTACGTAATTTTGCATTATTAGTATACACATATGAATATAAACCTGCTACCATTCATATTTTTACTGTGAATTGTATTTTACGTTTGTGTCTAAATTTTTGGGACAGGGTTTAAGTTTACTTATACTGCAAGAACTTATGACGAAAGTTAAAGGCAACAAATTAAAATAAGAATTTAAACTTACTGATCTCGATATTGTACACAAATGTAGCTGTCATGTATACCTTATTGCTCGAAAAAATCTTCATCTTACCTGGCACTTTGGGCAAAAACAGGAAAAAGTTTCAAAGAATATACCCAATATCAATGGGGAGGGGGGGGGGAGGAGCTAGGTTTTCGATAAAACTAAATCATCCCAATCCAATAAAAGAATAGCAAAGATTTGTATCAAGTAAAACAGACTACCAGGTTGACAAAATTCGGCTGCTATATTTACGATTGATTGCTTTTTTGGCATTTTTTAAAGTTTAGCAGAAAATAAAAACAAAATTGACCATGAAGTTTATATTATAATTAATTAATTGGTAAATTTGCAAAAAAAAAAAAAAAAAAAAATGCCTTGACTTTACTGACTAAATTCTGTAAATACTGATTAAGACTGACCAATTTTTAAAATACCGAGTTTAACTGACTTTTACTGACCAGTTTTATGCACTGCGGTCTTCACATTTGAATGCAAGGGAAAAAAGTACTTTACAAAATTCAACTAAAAATATTGTGTGCTGGCACTGAATCCAAGACTCAATAATAGTTAAAAAATAATGATAATGATAAAAAATAATAAATAAATAAAAAGAACAAATTAAAATTGTTGCTTTCATACCCAAAGAGCAATTTAAACTAAGTATTTGCAATCTGCATACTTTAAGATCAAAAGTATAATGTTCTAAATACCTTAAATTGTATTTATATTTTTCAATGATTTTTGGTTTTCCAGAAAAAGTGAATAAATTCTACAGACGAACAAACATTCCAAATGTTTTAAACCACATAAGTATAGGTTAGACGTTCGTAATAGATCGTAAGCTTGACATTTACTATTTGATTTGTATACAAATAAAAATTAATTTCATCTTCATTCTTTATTTTGTGAAATTATCCTTTCAATTTAAGTATTTACTAGCTCTGTTGCCCGGCATTGCACGGTCTACCTCGAAAATAATAGTTGCATCGAGTGGCGCATTTTCAACAATCAAGCAACAAATAAAAGAAATAACAGCATTAGATTTCCCATCAATGTGTAGAAAAGAGCAATTTTATGCCTCAAAACTCAACTTTAGATGTCTAAGGCTTTTTTGTTAGTAAAAAAAATATTTTATCATTGTTACTGATAGGCCTCACTACCTGTTTTAAAGATTTCCTGGAAAATCCCCCTAAGGGGGTTAACCCTTCATAGGGGACTAAAGTACCCCTATATGTATTCTTGAGCATCAAAGGATGGACCTCTATACCAAATTTGGCAAAGATCCGTTGTAAGCAGAACTTGAATATTAAAAAGCCCTGTGGGGGGTGGGGGCAGGGCCGTACTAAGAGGTGACGGCGCCCAGGACGAAAGTTTTCTGGCGCCCCGCTACACACCCAGAAAAATCAAGTTACTTATAACATCAATGCATAATACATACTTATTTTTTTACATATTAATGAACAGAACAACCAGAGGGATATGCATAAGAAAAATTAAATTTCAAGCAATGAATCTGTTTCGAATATTTGTGAAAAATTAATACCCCAAAAACTTTTTGAAAAATGGAAGAAATGTTGAAAATCTAAATATTTACCTAGTAAAATGCTATCCCACTAGATTAAAAATAAACAATTAAAACTGAGTTGGTTATTCATATTGATCAAACTAAGAACACGAATAAATAATTTGCTGATTATAAATAGAAAATGTATTTATCGAAGTAAATTACATCAAAATTAAATTTCGATCTGGACTCATCAAATGATCAAGAGTTTTTTAGTTTTACTTGTACCAACTTAATACCAGCTTTCATATATGTTATAAACAATGATGTTATTTTGCACCAAATATTTGTAAGTTTCAGGGAGAAGCCCACAAATACTCAACAACATTGAAAATCACTCAGAATAGCGTTTTTGGAGCTCTAATTTTGAAAACTCGCTGGCGCTAATATTACGAAATATGGCCTTACAAATTGCTTTTAAGACTTGAGTTTTAGAAAATATTCGTGCAAGGGTCCCAATGCCGCCTTTGTTTAATATCACAAGCAATGGGTTTTTTAAACGACACTTACAAAAAAAAAAAAAAAAAAAAAAAAGAAGTTGAATAGCCCTGGAATGTAAAACATTGCTTAAATTTTTTGAACCATAATTTTGAACAATTTTCCTGGGTCCAGATCCTCCTATTCATAAAATCTTCTAAGTTTGTCTAAAGTTGCGTTTTTGAAACTTCAATTTTGAAAACTGGGAAGAAAGAATTGTGGGAGAAAGAATTGATTTCATTCTATAAAAATAAAAAAATAATAATAATCGATCGGAAATAGTCTCTGAGCCCCTTACGGTCACGTCAATAAACATGGCCTATAATCGCATTTTTAAAGGCTAAAATTGCATTTTTGAAACTAAAACTTTCATAATTTTGACTGGACAGCTTTTGACACATTTTTCCTATCCGATCAAAAAGAATTTTTTTTTCTTTTTTAAATGCGCTCCCTTAAAACTTTTTTTTGGTTACAGCACTGCACGCAGGGGCAGAATTCAAGCAAATTTGGTGAGAACTAGACATAGGAGAAGTGCCTTTTGTTTGATACTAAACAGTTATGTTCTCAGAAATTGTATCTGCTTCAATGATATAAAGGAAACGAATGTTTTGGAAACTTAGACAGAGGAATATTTTTGTGCCCTAGGAAAAATAGGGAATCATTGCAATGGTTCTCTATTTTTTGCGTCTGTGACAGTTTATATATGATACATGAAATAAGGGGACGCCACAAGGCACTCCTCATGAAAATGTTGTTTTCGTGTGAATGTTGTGCTCCGTATAGACGAGGGGCCCCTTGCGGCGCCCAGGGCGATTGCCCCGCTTGCCTCCCCTTTAGGACGGCCCAGGGTGGAGAGTGAAAGCTCAATGGGGGAAATCCCCATGTGGGTTCCCCAGCACCACAGAACCTCTGTGCGCAATTTGGCAAAAATCCGACATAAACTGGATTTTTACTTGGAAATTACCATCAATTGTTGCACTCGGTCACACACGTAAAGCTCTAATGTCACACATGTAACGCTAATAAAATATTTTTTGTTGCTATTGTACAAGCTTTAGATAAAAAAATATTTGTGGAATACTTACTCAGTATACTTAGACACATGCACAAAAAATACTGTTCATTTACCTTTTAAAACTTCACAGGAAATTACAAAATAGTATGAGGTATAGCTAATTTTTAGATTTTCTGAGTCACACACGTAACGCAGTACTTAAAATTTTATAAAAAATTTAAGAATTGTCCTACGAAAATAAAACTGCCACCTAAAACCTCTTACATATCTTCTGTTAATCCAGTAGAAACTGATAAAAAATATTTTTAAAATATCGCATTGGTTTTTATTGTTGTTTGCAACGAAATGGTGTCAAAAAGTTACACACCTAATGCTCGAATATGGCCCAATGTAACAGGAAAATCTCTTGTGATGTAAGTTCTTTAAAAAAAGAAAATTAGTTAAAAATATCATCAAAATCTTTCTTTGTTACTTACCTTTACAATAGTTATACTCTTCATGATCATTTTCATAGCACGTCAAAACATCTATAAAGAATCAAAACACATTTTTTTAAAAATTGTGAAGCTTAGAATTAACAGTGTGTTTTAACTACAAAATGAAATGGATAATCTTGTGGATAGGTTAATTGCTCAAAACATGTACTTCCAGCATTAATCAATAACTTTCAAAGCCCTGACTAAAAATTACTCAGGATTAATGAGAAAAATATGTATTCAGTGAAACAGTTTTGTAATTCAAGGGTCTGGAATATTTACTATATTATAGTCAAATAACATAACAGGTAATAATCACAGTAGTTTATGGGTAAATAAAGAGACCAGAAATTTTTGATGACCTCATAACCAAGTCGTCACTACAAACGAGCTCAATACAAGCAATTTCAACTATACTTATGGTATAGTTGTATGTATAAGTGTATGTTATACATTTAAATAACATTTTACTAGATAGCTTCAGATTAGCTAAAACTGTATGCTTTGAATGGAGTCCAAAATTATAAAAATAAACAAAATTATAAAAATAAACAAAATAAAAAAAATAAATAGCTTTAAAAAAAACTATGATTTGATTTTTGATAGATTTAACATTTAATAATTAGGGATAACTAGACAGAAACAACTTTTTCTTTTTCCTTTAACAATAAAAGGTTGTCATTGATACAAAAAAGGGACCCTAAATTTAAAAGTAAGCCAAAAAATGTAACCCCCCTCAAAAGGTGTGAGTTTAAACTTCTACAAAGGCTTTCTTCTGAATCAAATTAGTTGCTATGGCAATGAACCACAATGGTCTTCCTCTCGAACAACTTATGTGCAATTGCTCATCATGAAACCAGATTTTAAAAGTTCAAAAAGTAAAAGGAAGTGAATAATTATCACTATGCTCCAGGGTGAATCAACTAGTCAATTATGGAACAATTTTCAGGTTGATTTATGAAAGCTCTAAGATGACTGTTTACTGCCCAGTAGCTTTTTTTACACAACTAATAAGGTCCCCCCCATGTTTAAGTTTGTTTTTCTGTCACTTTATTCAATAAATATGTTATTTAATAATAATATAACATTGTCTTTGAAAAAACATATTTCCCACTTCTTTTCTTGAAGGGTGACTGGAGCCCATTGTTAACATAGGGATTGGTAGAATGATAGTGGCAAAAGTCAAAAAATTACATTTCGAGTTAAGCATGGATTTGGGTTCCTTTTTATTTCATCTGTTAAGAGTAATAGGCGAAATATTATTTTGCAAATTACAACAATACACAGTAAAAATTGTTTTCAGGTCAACAAATCAATGACAGCAGTCCTCAGAGAGAAAAAGCGAAGGAGAAGAAAAGATTATACATTGTTAATTGCTTAACATCGGCTGTCGGTTCAATTCAATGTTTTTGATCACGTCTCCAACCCACCCACAAATACAGCATTGAATTAAATACAAAATGATCAATAGTAAAAGATGTTTAAAAAGAAATTGTGTACAGATTTCGAAAATAGGTAACAAGAGTAACATGCTGCCCATTTGGACAATTCATAATTTATACATTTGATAAGAAATAAAATTGAAGTACACTTTGCTTAGGAAATTTAAAGACTGATCTAATTTTTTTCAAGGACCCGAGAACAATTAAGATTACTTAAGGCACTTCATTTGCCCTTTCCAGTCTCTGAAATTTAGTACTAGAATGTACAGTTTTAATGTATTGTTCTAACTTTGTAAGAGCAACTATTTTAAGTTTAAAAGAAAAAAGATTTCCCAATACACCAACTTTTTTCAATAACAAGTAGTGCAGAAAACGAATTAACAATATACAGAAGAAGTAAGATGAAAATAAGCACTACAAAAAATTCCCAAAATACAGCATTCAAGATTAAATAAACAGCAAGCAAGGTATAAAACATGCGAGTCACAAAAAATTATCTCAAGTAATATGTTACAGAAACGCGAGAACAATGATTTTTACATTTTTGCTGCAGGATATCGCAAGGAGGTGAATTTGACACATTTCGGCATTTCTCGCCCTACTCCACTCACATTTGTTATAAGTTTAAAAACTTATAATTTGTATCCACACTTGTCGTAATTTTCACTCTTTTCAAGCACTTTAAAATGAAATTAATTTTTGAAAGAACTTTTCTTTTTTTTTGGAACAAATCATGAAATTTTTGGGAGATGAGAGCCTTTAACAAAGTGGGTGCTCTAAGCTATAGCTTGTTTAGTTTATGGGTAAATCCCTTTTTTTTTTAAATCTGTGTTTTAGCTCTTAATTTGTTGAAATAATTGTCGATAGTTTCAAGTATTGTAGCTGAACGCATAGCTCAATCAGAAGTTTTCAGTTCAAAATAGTCGTTTTCAACACATTTCAGCAACACAGTGAGAGCCTTACTACTTGTAATATAGTGTATGTTCCACCCCCCCCCCCCTCCCCCCACCCAAAGAGATTCGCTATTCTCTTCATTTTCACTATACTGAACTATTCAAAAAAGAAAAAAAAATAGGATTTTTTTTTCTTTTAAGATTTTGTAAGGTGTGTTGTTACTATGTATAAAGTCCATCCAAGACTGGGGGGGGGGGGGGGGGGGGCACTGCCCCTCCTTGTCCCCCCTTAAATATGCCCATGCTTTCCCTGTGAGTGATACTAAAGCCCAACAAAATCTATATCCAGATGTCAGCTTCCTAAATTATTCCCTTTAATTGCAATCTTCAAAACTGGGCTGCAAATTAGAGCAACACCACATAAAATCACTATTCTATAACTGCATGTGTGCAAAAAATGTTTTTATAGCCTCCATCCACATGAAAATTTCCCCAAAGTTTACAATATGTATAATTAAATTATGATAAAAATTATTCTGTATTACATTAAGTATAGAGAATTTTGGAAAAAACAAATTTCATCTTTTAATAAACTTTGAAAAAAATAACATTTTTTTTTTTTTTTGGGAATTTGAGTAATTTATAACAATTCTTGATTATTGTGTAATTTTGTCACAGCATTGAAGTTTTTTTATTTATGTATTAGAATGCTATTAAAAGCCTTAACTAATTTTAATTTTTAACATCTTCTAAAAATTATGATGAACAATAATAAAAATTAACATTAACTTCTATAAACTGGGATGCAACTAGATTAAAATTTTTAAGTTGATGTGGCAAAATCACGATTGTAAAAGTCTGATACTACATGATATGAAATATAGGTAATAAATATTGGAAATAATGAGAGACACAATAATGATGTCCAATTGATATAATTACATTGTAAACAAAAGCAGGGGAGTTTTGAATAAGCAGATGCAATCAGCTTTCAAAATGTGTCAATTTTACATACAATCCTTAAAAGTTGGCAAGTATGAAAACATTGCTTTACTGCCGGCAGAATTGATTGATCAAATCATATCCGCAAAATTTCCCCAGATGGCACATATTTTCCCCGATTCTAGATCGCCAAATCGGAGATATTCTGCACCCGTGTATAACTGTATTACATTGACATATTTTCCCACTTTATATCTGCATAGTCCAGCTCATTGATTACAGAATATCATGAATTTCAATTTATTTAACATGAAAACTTCATATTGCTTTGAAAAATGATATATGATTAAAAACATATTCAGTTGACACTTAATTTTACAAACCTTTAATAAAGAAAACTTGTAATATTTTAAACAGCTTACCAGTCCCAAAATGTATTTTATTGATACAATGCTATTTGATTTTTTATGAACACTTTTTTTGTCTTAACATTAGAAAGACTGAAATTTTCTGTATACCTAGAAAGACTGAAGGGGCCAGTATGGCTCCTACCCATTTTTGGGGTGAATTCTTCCAAAAATTCTTTCTGAGTGAGTCCACATGCCCGATGCACCTTCTTTTAAGACAAAATAAAAACTTAGTATGTATTTATTTTTAGTTTCTCTGTTTTTACTCGCCAAAAAGGTAGAATTAGTTTCTCTTTCCAAGAGCAATGGCTACCGTTTGGATGGTAAGCAAACAGTACTGTTCTTTAGCATTAAGATATTTAATCCGCTGCATAAAAATGAAGTCACAGGTTAAATTATAGTGAATGGCATTTTTTTATGCTACAACAATTACAAAAAAGGAAACAATATCTTTTTTTTATTGTAAAATAGCTCATAGGGTCACTGTGGCCCCTCTTATCTTTTTAAGTATAAGATAAGAGGGGCCACAGTTTTTAAGTATAAGGATCAATATTAAAAGAACTATGAAGTGAATAAACAAATGATTAAACAAGCATTCCAATAGTGTCATATGATGAAAAGTCAGAAAGTACCATTAAGCTTCGTTAGATATTATTCGAGTTTTTGAACAATTAACTACGCAAAAGGCCACACAGGTCCCTTCGCCTTTCTAATTAACTGTAATAACAATTCATTCTAAAAACTCAATACATATTTAAAGCTTAGAGCAGTTTTTAAACAGAGCATTGAAGCTCTTAAAATATCTTCATGGGATGTTTTAAAAATTGAATGGCAAAAAATAAAAAATCAAACATACTTTCCAAAATAGATGAGTAATACAATAAACGAAATGCAGGACGGAGCAAAAAAGAAGTTAACGGTAAATAGCATATTTTACGGGATTCAAATTGATGGTAAAAATGGGAAAAGGAATGACTGCTAGTTAATTCTTCATGCAAAAGTTCCAAGATATGTGGCAGTTTCTCTAAATATGCACAATGCAACTAAAAAGGGAAAAAAAAATACATTAAATAACATTACATAAAGTGCTGAAAAACAAAATTTCAGAAGTATTCTTAATGCTCAAGCTCAAATGATACAAACATTTTATAAAATACAAGCATGCATGTTATGTATTAATTAAATTATAAGTTATAAGTACAAACAAATAATTGAATTTTGTATGGATCAAAAAAATAAATTAATTAATTAATAAATAAAAAATAAAACAAAGCATGCTACAATGCAAAATAACGGAATTCAAACATGCAAAATTATTAAAATTTCTCTTTAAATGACATTAAAAAACTTTATTTCTTAATCAGAGATGGAACAAAGCTTTGGCCATCTTGCCAATACGTCGCCCTATTTGACTCACGAGCAGTGATTCCTCTTCAGCAATTAATGTTGTGAATGTGCTTTCTAGAACTACTAGAACATACAATAGTCTTCTAAGCTATGCACAATTTTACCTTACACTAAAAAGTTGTAAGTTTAAAAGCTTGTGAGCATTAACCCGTGTTAAAACTATAAGTGATTCAACAATTAAGAATATATTTTATTCAGTTAGAAATTTTTGCAAAGAAATAAATAATTCATATTTAGTTAATTATGTGAACAACTGTAGTTGTTTAAAAACAGAGCTAATAAAATATTGCCTGTAACATTCTTAACATTTTTAGCTTTGAAACGTATGAAAACAATACTGTCATTATTTTTATTATTTACTAGAGAAGATGTGCAAGTGATGAGCACCCTTAAGGTGCCTTTCAAAACTACAGTTCATTGAACAGTTTCAAGTATTGGAAGTTATAAATGAGATCCCCTGTGATGCCATTAAAATTTATACAGATGGCAGTGAACTGGACGATCCTGCAGGTAGTGGGGTCTACATTGAAAAATCGGGCATAACGTTTCCATTAGCTTCAGTAACCCAGATTTCTCCTTTGTCTTTAAATGTGAACTTACCGCAATTAATCTGGGCATCGTAGTAATCATTAACAAAAGTGACTTTGGGAAACTCCGGATCCTATCGGACAGTTGCAGCTCCCTTCAACATCTATACAGTTGGACTCAAGTTGGAGACAAAACAAGCATCTCCATCCTTCATAACCTCCAACTTATATCAAAGCTTCATGATGTTCATTTTCATTGGATACCATCCCACGTAGACATATTTGGAAATGAGCAAGCGGATCGCTTAGCCAAGGAGGGCTGTAGTCTCTAGACACCCTCCTCCTCTGCCCTTACCTACTCAGGGCACCAGCTCAAAATTAATCATCATACATCAAAGGCGTGGAAGATCCCTCCCTCCCACTGCTGGTATTTGGCCAGGGTACTGGGCTCTTCTCTTCACCTCAACTGTGATAAAGCGTTTAAATCAGCAATTTCTCGATTAGCATGCGAACATACGAAGAGTCTCTCGTTCTTTGAGGGCAGAAAAACTTTTGCAGTCTGCTCCAAGTGCAGGATTCAGCAGGCCTCAGCCGAACACATCCTAGACTGCTTGGGTCTTACCAAAGAAGATTTATATGCTTGCCTTGTCCTTGATTTTTTAGGGGTCAATGATTTACAGGATCTTGTCTGACTCCGTCAGACATCAAAGAGACGCAACTACACCCGGGTTAAAAAATAATTATTTGTTTGTGTTGCGGGTGTAACCATGCTTTCAACAGTGAATATAATAAAAACTACTTCATTGAATGAGCTGATTTAATCGAAATTTAGTCTGCAAAAATTAAAAATTTAGAGTTGAATGGCAGAAAAAAATAACATACAGGAATCATTCCTTTATGTAACAAAAGAATATCACCGACTCCTTTAACACAGCTCTGCGCCCTGTTCACAGGTCTACCTTCCCTGAAATGTATAAAACATTAAATGAATTTAAAACATGATTTGGAAGTGCAGGGCAATATAATAAATTAAATAATACACAATAGATAAGTTTTAAAAAATAGATAGGTTAACAATTAAGTGGAATAATATCAATTAAAATACCTTCTGTGTGTTTTTTTTTTTTTTTTTTTTTCACAGCTAATCCATTTCAAATCTTTGAATATGTAAATTTCAGTTACAATATATCCTTGTTATTCAAAGTACGATAAAACAGCTTCATTTGATGCAGCCAAAAACATGCTTGGGTTATGAAAAATTTAGCAAAAATCAAGTTTTATCAATATAAAATGTATATTTAGATTAACACTTTTAAAATGGAACTAGTTTTAAGATTTTAGTCAGTTTATTTAACAAGTGTTAAAGCAAAGTCAACAGTTATTTTTGTTTCTTAAATTCCTAATTGTTTGCTGACGATAAATCTAAATATTTCTAAAAATCACATAGATTTCATATGAAGAAAATCAATTGAAAACATCTAACAGCAGTTGGTTGCTCGATTTGACACAGTTCAGTTGAAGATGTAAATGAAAGTTTCTCAGGTAAATAACTTTTGGTAATTCTGTTGTCTGTCCCTATAATTTTCTAAATGAAAAACTTTATAGAATACATCCAACATACAATAAAAAAACATTTTTGCAGCATACAAATTAATAACGTGCAAGATATCTTTTACAATTGCATTGACTATGTACGGATATCAGCTACAATTAACTAGTGAGCGTATGCATCAAAGAGGTAAAGCATCTATTCAAAGACAAATTACAACCAATTTCTATGACAAAGCATACCAATATAAGATAAGGTGACTGCAGAATTTTAGAGCCAAAACTCCTATTTCCTGGATTCAAAGGGAACAATTAGGGTTTTTTCTTCCCTGATTACAATATAATATTTGAGTCGTCCCCTCCTCTCCCCCCCCCCAAAAGGGGGGGGGGGTCTGTTTTGAAGGAAAATGAATTTGTAGTGTTGCTTTACGTTTTCAACTTTCTCATAACCTTTTGATGAAACTAAACATTGGTATCAACACAGAGATGTCCCACTCTTTGGCCGCAAAGATTTATAAGTATAGTAGATTTCCAAGGCTGTCTGCATTTTGCATCTAAGGATTACAACTACATTATGCTGTGAAACTACCATATAAGGACTTCAGATTACTACCTCTGTTTTGTAAAAAAAAAAAAATCTCATTGGAAAACAAAATAAAAAGGGGGGGGGGACATGTAAAAATGCTGTTCTTTCAACTTTTTTTTCTTACTAATAAAACCAACTAAATTTTCAAAAAATGATGTCTAACTAAGAAATAACTCCTTATTTATTTGTAAAGAAATGATTTAAATAGATTAAATACAGTCAACTGACGATAACTCGAACATTGATAACTCAAAATTTTTAATAACTCGAAAAAAAAGTATTTCCCTAACATCTTTAATGCTTTTTTTTAATGAAATTTTATCTCTTTAACTCAAAGTATTTTTTCATTCTTCTTGATAACTTAATTTTTTTTTCCCGATTCATTCAAAAAAATTTCAATCCCTCAAAACTTGATTTTCAAACTCCTATGACTTTACTTTATCTCCCCCATTTATGCATTTTTGAGAAGAAAAATGTGGGCTTTGGCTCTCGCTTTTGTTGTGATTTTCACAATTGTGTTCACCACAGGTATGTGGAAGGTGTTATGGTTTCAGCTGCTGTGGCAGTGGCTTCTGTCAGCAGTGGACAATGGTCGAGTTTCTTGAATAAACGTTCTTTCAACCTGAGTGACCAGTTCTCAGAACAAAATCCTTTCCCGTTCTAGTCTTAATCTTCCTATTTAGTGCTTCGAAGAAGCTAAAGTTTATTTTTCATTGAATTATGGCAACAAAACAAAAATGCACTACATTTTCTATTGCAAAGAAAAAAAGGTGATTGATGCGGTTGAAAAAGGGGGAAAGAAAAAGATTGATATTGCGAAGGAGTTTGGTATTCCGAACAGCACACTGTCATCTATTCTCAAAAACAAAAAAACAAAGAGAATATTCTTAAAAACTTTGATGATAATCAAGGGGATCGGAAGAAATGAAGATTGGGAAGAATCCAGAAGTTGAAAAATGCTTGAGAAAATGGATAACCCAGTGTCGGACCCAGAACAATCCACTTGGTGGAAATATATTGAGAGAAAAAGCAGAGGACTTCGGGAAGCAACTCGGCTTTACAGATTTCAAAGCAAACCTCTAAAGAAGCAGAAAGGGCTATGCATGTCATGCGGGCATTCATTGAATCAAGACCTGATGTGAAAACTAAGACATTTAATGCAATATTTCCCATCTGGAAAATATAATTGACGTGGAAAGAAAAAAGAATACCCATCAAACTCTCCTTGACAGTTATTTAGTATGACCATTATAAAGTATGGTAAGTTCTTGTTTTGTAATTGATTTTGCTAATGAGGTATATAGTACTGATATTGAATGCAACTTATCGAGAGTCATCAGTACTTTTAAAATTATGTCCATTTCAAAGTAAGTGTTTAGCTGATTTTTTTTCAAAATGGCGAATTTTGTGCAACATTTTGATAGGCTGTTACTGGAGAAAACTTTTTTGTAAAACCCTTTTAGGACATATAAAAGTCAATTAATTTCAACGACTGTAATTTAAAAAAAAAAAAGAAAAAAAAAAACTGCTATGGACATGTGACTTTTCAGAGCTACCTGCCTGATAATAAAATAGTGCGACTAAAAAGCAAGACATTTTATCATCAAAGATAAATCTGTTAAAATTTTTTAAACATGAAATCAAAAGAAAATTTTAAACTTAAGATAGTTGAATTCTTTAACAAATTCATAAAACTAAAAAAAATAAAAATAAATAAAAAAACACTTTACATAATTGTTTTAATTGTGCATAATATATGATTCAAATTGGACTTATAACACAGAAAAACATATCTTATTAAAAATATTAAACTAACCAAAATGCTAGCCTTTGCTCTAAATCTCTCAGCAGTGAACAATGAATTTCAAATAAAGGGTCAATGACTCCAAGAACTTTATCCATCGCTTCAGAATATACAGATTTTTGATCATAAAACTCATCTCGAAACGTCTGAAATAAGATTTTAGCAAATTATTAATAAGTAAAAAACACATGTTTCTAACAAAACATATACATTCTGTTATACCTCCCTTAATTTGAAAACAGATGAAAGAATACCCCACTTATAACTGCAAAACCTTCTGGAATCAAAATTCTCTTCATGGATCATGTTCAAATTTCATATTTAATGGAATTATTTCATCACAGAATGCAATAACAATAGGTTTTGAAACAAACTTTCATCTTAAAAGAAATCAAATGAAACAAAGAGGTAAAATTCTAAAATAAATCCAGTTTTTGGTGCATTAACTCAACCAATGAAATCTGAAGAAGCTTGCAAAAATGGGCCAATTTCTAACCCCTCATGAGTATTGAGAGTAACATTTCCCCAGTTACGATGGGAACCATAATAATCGGGGAAGGGTGGGGGGGAGGGGCAAGTGGGGGCTCAAGCCCAATTAGAAATTAGAACTTCCTTGCTTTTAGTACTTTTTTCTTGGCAAAAATGTCAAATTTTAACCACTCTAATCTGCACTGAAATCAGTTTTCTTGGGGAAAATATCCTGCTAAACCATGGGGAAAATATCTGAGTCCTTACCTTAATATTTTGCATATGGGCGCCCATGATGGGGACCTACAATTTACTGTATTATTCAAGCAAATAGACAATGCTCTGTTTGATATTGGGTTGTTCAGTACTGTAATTTTAGTCCTGAAAAGTAGTAAAATATGACATTGAGACGAAAAGATGTAAGTATGTGTGACAAATTAAAGATTCTTAAAGTGTGTTGAGCAAAATCAGCAGCTTCCAAAAGTATAATAATTATGAAACAATTTAGAAGACTCTTGAAAGAAGCTATTAGAACACTATACCATTTGGAACTAATCTCTAAAAGCACTATTACATAGACACAATCAAACACACCACTAAGTAAAAGCAGCATCTCACAAAATTTGCAACTTTCTATGCAGAGCAAATGTCTCTAAATATTGCTAAATAGCTATCACAGGATAGCATCAACGTGTTGGAAGCTCTCCTTATCTATTGTTTTCAGTACAGCAAAAGATACTGATTGGAATGGCAGAGAAGATGGATTATAATAACCCAACAATTACTAGTCTTGGTGGTAGTTTCGGTGACTCATTTAGCAACAAAAAGGAAACTCCAAATCCAGTGACAGCTAAGCAGTATTTTCCAATAAAGTCCTGTGTTAAATCGTTGGTGGTTTTTTATTTTGGCAGATTCTACACCGATAGTAAGTTTTCTTCCTCATCAAGTTTGCTGGAGTAAAATCAGTCTTAGAGTTCAGGGTTTATAATTTATTCATATTTTTCTGTAGGGGATAATTTTATGTTTTTTTTTTTTGAAGTGTTAAAAAAATATCCCAAAAATAGTCAATTCAAAAGGCATTTGATACATAATGTATGTAAAAACTTTTTTTCAATAATGCGCATTCAATGCAAAGCAACTTCTTAGATGAGGGCTTATGTATACCTCAAATTTTTCTTTAGGTGCAGGTTTTTTTTAACAATCCAAAAAATACCTTTGGTTAGCTGGAAAAAAAAACACACACACACCTTTTTTTTTTGCGTATACTTAATGTAAAAATACCTTTTCCATTAATTTTTTTTTTTAAAGTTATTTGGGCACTAATGTTCACCTTTTAAAACTAAACAAAAATTAATATTAAACAAAAAATTTCAAATTGAAAATCTGAACTTGGGAATGAAGTTTTCTAGCCAAGATCTTTGGACCTGAAAAGTTTTTCAATCGTAACCCTTCACATAAAAGTTGCTAAGAGGGGAGAGGGGTTTAGATAAATACATATTCCTCCATTTTGAGATCCAACTCGATACCCAAATGTTTTTGTCCCTAAATATGTATTTATTCACTTTTTTTGACGTTTTTTTTAAACGAAATATTTTTACGATATGTTTAAACCTTCTTTCAGGAATTTCTTCTTGTACTTTTACAGAAAAGTAGTCAATAAAAATGATTCTTCTGTTTCTGTATTCTTCAGCTTCGTCCTAGTATGCTTTCTTGAAAATTCTTGACTGTTAACAAGGGAAAAGAGTTTTGAAAAATGGTTTAAATCACACATCTGGTTTCAAAGTAATCACAATGTGTAGAACATTATAGAAAGGAAAAAAGCAAAAAGGCATTGCTTGTATATAAACTTTAAAAAAGGAAATACAGTAAATGAACAGGAATAAATGACACTAACAGAATTGAAGAAATTTGAGACCAATTACAAATATTGCTTTTTTATATATATAAAAAAAAAAAAACTGCCCCTCCCCCCCCCCCCGGAACTCAGGCTAAAACCCGCCTATAATGGCTCCCCTGTGAATTTCAAATATACACTGAAACAAATGGATAATCTCAAAAGATTTCTTTGTTTCTTGATTGATCAAGAAGTCACTATACATGATTTTTCCACAACCAAAAAGTCCAAACTCAGTTATCAATAAAAAGTGCACAATTTGCAAGATTAATTCAGAAAATTAGAAACACCTTTTTATAATTATTACACACAGTTTCATTCAAGAACTAAGAAATGTTTGGATCATACATCTGATTCAAATCACTTTTTAGAAAGGGAGGGCGGGTGTGTGGGGGGGGGGGGGACTGTCAGGATAGATGTGTTGTTTTTGTTTATCTTCGCTAACTTACATAAAATATTTTTACTTGAAATGCAATTTGTATGTGTAACATTATTTAAAATTTTTAAACTTATTTGAAATGTGTTTATAAAGTCACCACCTTGAAGCCTATAGAAAACATTTCGAAAAAGAATTTTACGGTGTGATAAAAATAATGAATCTTTCTTATTTCATACATCTTTATGGCCATTTTGGTATTGATAACTATCTTTATTATATCTGACATAAATGTATGGCAACCTTATATTTTAAGGAATGAGTAAATTTCCCCTCCGATTAGATAAGTGATACAGCAGAAATTGAAAGCATTTGGTGAGAAAGATAAGCAAGTTAGAGTCACAAAATAATCCCAGGAGAGTCATAGATAATCCTTTACAACTAGGCAGAAGAACTTTCAAATAATGTTATACTTTGATTACATTTCAACTGTACAATATTTTCTGAAACATCACAGAAAAGTTGAAGCACACAGATAAATCCTAAGGCATATTTGCAGGACATAAAGCAAGAGCATACTCACAACATTGACAATTTGTAAATCTTTACGATACGTTCTTTCAGTCATTAATAGTTCCTTTGCTAAACAGTAAGCTCTGTCAGTTGGTGTTTTCTATAAGAAAATAAGTTGCATTGAATGGATAAATTAAGACTAAATCTTATTATACACAAATAAAATGAAAAGGACATTTAATTTTGAATTTAAAGATGGAGCCTTGACTAATATTTTAAATTTTTAATTAAACAGAATTGTCAGAAAAGAAACATTCTAAAATTGGTACAATTTGATGTTTAACAACATGACATAAATGTTAGGAATGTACGCATACCTAAGTCATATAAAGATTATTTATACAGTGAAACTTCTCTAAAGTAATCACCTCGTATTACAGCGTAAATCAGTCATTAAAGGCAGAGGCTGCTTACAGGAGGTTGCAAAGAAATAGTCAATATTACAGTTAAATAATAGCAGGAGAATCATTAAAAAAGGGAGAATTTAATAAATCCTGATTAAACTTTTATAAAACTAATTTTGTTTCAAAAAAAAGCAGATGCACATAGGCTTTAAATTAACAAGCTCTTCTTTGGGTAAGGATAATATCTTCTTAAGCTAGGTAAGGAAGAAGTATTCTGAGAAATTATGTGTGGAACTTCTTTTTTTGAACTATACTGTCATTTTATTTCTAACTCATCATAAGGATAATGAAGGAGCGATAATAGACTTTTCCCGAGATAATGCCAGTTGATAAACAGTGCTGTATACAAAACCTTGGGGAATTTCTATAAAAATGGACATTTACTTTAGGATAAGAGTAGTGGTTACATGCATATATCCTTAAGTGGCAATGCACATTTTTATACACTATCACTACCTAACATGACTGAGTCGGCTTAACAGCACAAGAAATAATGCACCATTTTTGCAAGTATAGCAACTAAATGATAAAGTGACAAAAGTTATTTTATCTGGAAGAAACTGCAGTCGTTTCCCGAGGGAGGTAGTTTCAGATGGTCATTTAATGGTTAGTCCTAACTTAATAGAGGGAAGTTCTGTTTCATCAAATTGTGATCATTTTGACAGATGGCCAGAGGGAGAAGATTCACTGTTTTTTAGAAATTATTGATTTAATAAATTTTCCTTAAACAAACCAAAATAAAAAAAAAGGCATTATCAAAAAACTAAACAAATTTTGTTGTTTTCAAAATATATTGAACTAATGGCACCTGCATAGCTTTTCCCGTAGTAGAAAATCAAAAGGTCTTTTTGTTCGCCTGTATATTTACAAATAATGTATGATGAATTTCTCACCAATTGTCTTGCCCATGCTACGATTCCACGTTATGATAACTTGGTAATTTACTCGTACATCTTATGATAATTTTGCTCAGGAAAATGTTCTTAAAATTGGAATAGAAAAAGAACAAAATTGAATGCTTGAAAAATTGCTTTGAGGTGCACACCCCCATGCTAGAAACTAATTCTATGCCAAATTTCATGAAAATCGGCCGAACGGTCTAGGCGCTATGCGTGTCACAGAGATCCTGACAGAAAGAGATTTGGACAGAGAGAGATCCTTACACAGAGATTTTCAGCTTTATTATTAGTAAAGAAGATAAGCAAAAAAAAAGAAAAGAAAAAAAGAAAAAGAAAAAGCTAATATCTAAAAAATGTCATTGGCTAAAATTGAAAAAATACACAATTTAAGTATTGATTTTTTTCAGAAACAGAAAAATGTTGGGAGAACAAACAGATAAATAAATAAATAAAAAGACAATAAACATTTCAAACTCATGAAATACTTACAACGATAAAAATTTCTGAGCATAGCAAGCACAGGTGTCCCTCGTATAACATGGTTAATTTGAACCATGTAGTATAGAAACTGTCTTATAGGACACTTTTTTTATAAATATTTTTAACAATGTAAAACAAAATATAATTCAATCTTTTAAAGCTTGTTTTATATCAAAGCCATGTAGTATTAAATTCAAGTTTTGTATTGTGTAATATAGAACATGTGTTATAATAGTTGCAAGTTTCGTACCGTGTAATATGTAAACCGCATTGTACAAATACCGTAGACGAGGGACAACTGTAAACCTTTTAGATTTTGAGCATTGTCATTTTAAAATACTTACTTTATGAGAAAGTCGAACAGAAAAAGTAGGACTACTGACATAAAATGTAGAACTTCCAAAGCTTTGCTGTGATTCACTAACTAAACTTTCAGCCAAGGAATGCTGATCAAAGTTGTCACCTGACACTAAATTTTGTTCAGAGCTTTTATGAACATCAAGGTACTTAGAATCACCAGACAATCTTTTAAGAGCATCTATATTCCGAACATCATCTTTTCCATTAGGAATGTAATCAATACTATCTTCCATTTTAATTGGTGAGTTTGAGGAAGTACCATTCATTACATCAGCACTAACTATAATGTCACCTTTTCTCTTCATTGGCTTTGAATATAAATCAGATATTTTTTGGGATTCAACATCAGATGCTATATATGAATTAGGCTTATTATCTAGAATGTTATTATTGTCTTCTAGCTTCACATTTGCATAAATTCCTTCTGAACTGTACAAACCAGATGTTTCCTGAGAGCTTTCTGTAAAAATAATTGGGGAAAAAAACAATTAAATTAAATCACACAAAAATGTATCTTAAGTCTCTTATAAGTTATCTTAACATACTACATTAGCATTATACAATATAACCAACACAGATAATTAGATTAAAAAAAAAAAGTAATTCATATATTTCCATGTTAACCCAAAATTTCAAAATAAACTCAAAATTCATCAGGCTTCAGTCAAGAAATCATTTATAAGTTAACTTTGCAACTTTATTTAGTGTAAAAAAGATTTAAAAACATTTAGACACATTGGGACTTACTAAAAATATGGTACTTTTAAAACTATTTCAAACCATTTTTTTACTTCCTTTTACAAAAAAGGAAGTATTGTATTCGCGAAAAAATTTTCACTCAAAAATCGCCCTTAATTTCCATTTTGCTCACCCCCAAATGAATGTTGAGTTTTTTTTCGATTCGACCACATGCGGAAAAGTGCCTAAGAATGTATAGACACGCGAAATATCCATTTTGACCATCACCGAGGTAATTACAACGACTTTTCTCGTGACATCTGTATGTATGTGCGTATGTGCGTATGTATCTCGCATAACTCAAAAATGGTATGTCCTAGAAAGTTGAAATTTGGTACATAGACTCGTAGTGGGGTCTAGTTGTGCACCTCCCCTTTTGGTTGCTTTCGGATGTTCCTAAGGGGGTCTTTTGCACCTTTTTGGGGGGAAATCATTGTTAATATCAATGCAAACTTAAGTGGTGTTACAATTTGGCGGACACTTGGCGATATATCGCCAGTCTTTTGGTCGCCAAGTTTTGTCGCCAACTTGGCGGAAAATTTGGCGATTTTTTTTTATCTGGTTTTAATTTGGCCATCGTTTTTAATATTTAGAGATTAAACTATTGAATCACATTAAAATTGCCAATAATGGGAAAATGACATTAAAATGGAGTAAAAGGAAGTCATGTGAGGCACACATCAGCTCGTTTTTGCAGATTTTAATTGAGAATAAAAAGAATATTTACTGAGAAATAAATCATTGAAAACAATTATTTATTAGTAGTTTTCAATACATCTTTAACAAAAACAAAGTAAGTACAGTCAAACCTAGTTATAAGGTCCTCTCTGCAGATTGCAAAAAAGAGAGATCACAAGAAATTGGTAATATGTTTGTGTAATGAAAGAATCTAGATACATTATATTTTAGTAGTGTTAAAACTAACCAAAAGTACAAAATCATTTAACAGAAAGAAATTTCAATTTTGACTTATTGCTACATTTTAATTACACAAAATAAAAAATGATAATTACACAAGAGATAGTTTTTTTTTACTTTTTTGAGTTTTTCTTCTTACACAAGTAGCACGGTCTTTATCTTGGTATTGACATCAATATCATTATCGCTTTTCTTTCTTAGCAATCATTAAATATCCATCTAATGCCTCTGAGATCACAATAAATCATTACAGGAAATGCCTTGCTATGATTAAGGAACTTCAAAATGTAATTGCTTCTTACAAGAAAAGTTTGTATATGTTAAATTTAAAAATCAAAAATTTATTTACTTGAAAAAATCAAATCACCTTCGATTTCTCACACGCATGGAAACTACAGAATTAATATATAGAATTCTGCATTAAGTCAGCCATGACTTTCGAAAAGTAAAAAATATGTGGCGGGACCTTACAATTACATTTAAATGAAGTAAGAAAAATGCAAAAATATAAAAACAAAACATTAATTGTTAAATTTGTCTGCAGCTTTTTAAAACTACTAAAGAGAGATTTTATCGGAGATATTGAAAAAAAAATGCCAGTTACGGCTAACTTACCAGAAATCCAAATGTTTTTGCATATTAAATAGAATTAAAAATGTAAAGTTTAAAAAGAAGGATCAGTAAATGTTTCACAATAAGTTGAAAATAAGAAAATGATTTTAAAATTTGCCTGAATAGCAAAAAGATATTCATCACAGAATAATTAATATCAAAGCAACTTAATGTCACTTCATTTCTGGAAAACTCTAAAAACTACAAAAATCAATAACGTACAGCTAGCATTAACAAATTGAAAATTCAGGAACTCTGTAGTATCAGCCACAATGATCTCACTAAAACTCATAATGCAGAGACCCAGGTTTCCACTTCTTAATTTTGTTAAAAATTCTTAAGACTTTTACACAAATAAAATCAAAAATGATAAGGGAAAATAACGGAAATAAATGAACAGTGTGTTGGAATACTTGTACGCTCATTTCAGAGTCTGGCACATCCCGAGCAACTAAAAAATGCCAAATAAAGAATCTCCTCGTACTCCACCATTACTTTCTTCACAAGTAGACAGCTAATAGTCAACATGATAAAAAGTAGCAGACAAATAAAAGTGTGGGTTTTCCCTTGTTGATAAAGGAGCATGCACGCTTGTTGCATACTAGGTCTGTAAACATAACCCTTTTTTCAATGCATTTTGAGTATCTAGATGCAAACAGCAATCAATCTGTCCCATGTATGCATGGCCTGATCGGTAAGGTGTTGAACTAGTAACCGAAGGGACCCGGGTTCGATGTGAGCCGGTCCAAGATCCTCCATGTTTGTTAATGGTGACTGGGGCACATTAAATTATGGTAAAAAGGTCCTCCAAGTGAATCAATACCTCTGGAGGTGCTGGACAAGAGATTGCTCGGCTTCTGGTCTGGATCAAAAGAACAGAGCTGTTTTCAGGGCCCCATCCAACCGATTGAAATCAAATAGTGGCTAGTACGGGGGGGGGGGGGGGGGCAGGAGTGTGATACATGATATGTAGGAGGACGATGATGACCTGATCAATAAAGCTTTGAACTCATAACTGTGGGAATGGGGAAACCTGGAGTGTAGAATAGTTTTCTATGTATGCAGTATATCTTGCAATTTGTACCTCACTAGATTATCTACCCCTTTTCAAAATCAAAACATCAACAGTAATAGAAAAGTTTGAAAAAAACACTAAACCAGCATAAATATGATAAAATATACTTAAAAAAAACAAACAAATGAATTATCAAAGGAAATGACTGATTTACATCATATTTTTTATATATATATAATGCAAAATAATTAGAGAGAGAGAGAGAGATACACAAGTTATATAAAAAAAAATTCTGATGAAAGATGTTTAGATGAGGGTTACACAAAATTAATAAAAACAAAATAAATTGAACGCTATCTAGGTTTCAACAAAGTAAATATTTTAATTATCATTCTATTTTGCTTAATTTATACCCATTAATTGACTGTATCATTAGTAAACACTCTCTATTAATTACATTACGTTACAGTAAGGTTCAAAGCAGAAGTTCTGCTCATAGATTGCTTAAGATAATGAAGTAAAGCAAGGAAAATGCATTAGTAAAAAGTGAAAAGTTAGGCAGGAGGGGAAAAAGGGGTTGCTAAATGTATCACCCAATATGAAAGATGTTTTCAGTTTTTATTTCATGCAAATATAGTGTTAAATAGCACACAAAGAAGAGAAACACTTCAGAAAACAGATTTGTTTAATAATATATTTCAACAATGTAACTTATGCATAGAGAATATCACTAATATATAAACTCCTAATTACAACAACACAGCTTTGTAAACTCTATGTTTAACAATTCACTTGTTAGTATTGTATGATGGCAGTACTGACAATTTATTAGAGCACAACATGTTCATAAAATGTTTCAGGGAGTAACATAAACCATTTTCTTGAAGTAAGGCCTTTTATCTTATTATTGAAATAAACAGTACTTAGATATATGTCACACAAAATTATCAGAGCAATGATGAGTATTATTTATGAACATATAATTAATCTATCTATGTACAGAGTGAGCAAAAATGATTTAATTAGGCATTGATTGCAATACATGCCTTATTGTATTGTTTCCATTTTGTTCTATAGCAGGGACCAAGGCAACAAGGTACATTGAAAAAAAGTCACATTACATCGTTTTTATTTTATTCTAGTGGACACAAAATTCATGATTCTTTAAACATCTCTTTAATTCAATGTTTGTTTCATAACTTTAAAGACTATTATTGTCTTTGTTCGTAACAATGTTTTAAAAATATTGTATTACCGGGGGATGGGGAGAGAACTCCTGAAAAAGTTTGCATGTCTTCAACCAAAATAATACAAGAAGCAAGCTGGGACAGAAAAAGGAAATCTTAGAAACTAACCACTTTATAATGTTCCCAGGGGTGTTGTAGTGGGGCCTGACATCTCAGAACTTTTCTACTAGGCGGAATGCCATTCCAGAATATTATTTCAAGTAATATTTACTTTTATTTTACTTTAAAATTTTAATTGCTTTCTAAAACAGACTAATTTGACTTTAAATTCAAATTTTGTTTAAAACAGGCATTTATAAAAATTGTTTCAGGTTGTACAATAAAGAAAGTTACTTGAAAATGTGTAAGAAAAAATAATTGCATACAAAAGAAGGGGTGTTGCATTTGGCTATTTAGCAACAGTTGACATTTTCAAAAATGTCAATGTCATTTAAAGAAACTAATAAATAATGCATCATTTTTAACTATTGTACTGGAAGTATTGCTAATGCACAGTCATTTTAAGTAATTATATTGGGTAGTATTCAATCTTTTTCTGAATAATCCCACTATTGATTGCTAAACAAAGAACGCAGACAATGACAGCTTAATTTACACTCTGCTCCATTTTTATGCTTTGGTAAGAAAAACTAGAACTGCAACACCGAATGTTCTTGCTCTTAAAGACCATTGTATTTTTCAAATAGTTTTGACTAAGTGAATAAAATAAACTTAAAAAAAAAAAGAATATTAGACACAAGCATGCCTAAAATACTTAGAAAAATCTTAACTAAAAAAAAATCATCCTAGAAAAAATTATCTAGTTAGGAAAAAATGCTGAATCTTCTTAAAAATAATATACTGGAATTTTTGGTCACAGGTTTGTAATTTTGATTCTCAACAGGAAGACATTTTCTATGTAAAACAAATTTATTCAGGTATAATGTAAAAAAAAATCAGATAGATGTATTCAGCATTTTACAAGACAGAAAATGATAAAATAGTTACTTCTTTTATATAATTCACATAAGGAAAGTTAAGAAAATTCTTGAGAATAAGAATTAAACACCAATTTAGACTGATTATTGTAATTACTAATAATTACCATATCAAAATAAATAAACAAATAAAAGAAAAGAAAATATTTTAAACCAGTTATTTTTCTTTTAATTTTGAATGAATTTAAAGTGTATTATAACATTATCACTACTAAACTAGAACATCAGAAAATAGTACAAAAACTTAATGATATGGCTTAACAGCATTAAACAAATTCCTTTAGGAATAAGCAGCAAAATGTTTGGTCATCACTTTTAAGTGCTCTAAGTGAAAACTAAAACTAAAAACTTGAATTAGTTCAAGAGAGGATTACTAAAAATAAAATAAATAAAATAAAATCAACTAAACATTACTGTGGCGAGACCAGTGGTTGGAAGTAGCGCGCTACAAGTAGCGACGCTACTGTAGTAGCTACATTTTTGAGTAGTTTGTAGTGCAGCGCACTACTTTTTAAAAAAAGTAGTGTAGTGAGTAGTTAACTACAAAAAAATAGTAGTTTGTAGCGATTTCTGGAAACTACTTTCAAATAAACTGAAAAAAAAAAAATTCAATGTTCAAACGAATTTGACTGGCGCAAATTTTACACAAGTACATCAGCAGATGCAATGAGAAATAAGACTAATAAAAATACGAGCTAACCTCAGGTATTTCATTTTGACGCCATACCTGCTACCTGTTCGACGCCTTTAGTTTGTTTGCCGTTGTAATTTTTATATTTCAACAATATTTACATTGACATTACTTATTTTCGTGAAAATGAAGATATCGGTGATTTCGTGAGTTGAAAATTTGGTGAATTTTATATGAACAGACCGAAGATTGAAAAACAAAAATATTTTAGCGAGGCTTAAATTTTTGACAGTATTCACCAAATAAAAAGAAACTACTGAAACTGTTATAGAAAAGGATGAAATTGAACTGTTCTGGAGGACTTACAATAAATGCGAGCATTACAGTTTATGAGAGTATGATGTATGATAACGGACATTTTTCTTAGTATCTTCTGATGAGCTAATTTATCAATCTTTTTTTGTTCAATCCTCTTACGGTGTGTTTGTGTATTAGGGTGTCCCGCCCCCCAAAAAAATCGAAAGTTGATTTTTCAAGTCGCACACTTTCTTATATTTTATCCTTTTACGTCAAAAAAAAAAAAAAAAAAAATCATATAATTTGAACAACGGCAACAGGTGCCGATTATGTCTGAAAGTGTGAACCAGCACTTGTGTAGTACTAGGTCAAATTAAAGTAAAATGTTTTTCTTAGAAACTCAAAATTTCTGTTGATAAAACGTTGCTCCTATACCCCACATATGCACCATAAAAATATTTATTCGAAATAAAAACCATTTAGATATCCCACACGTGGCCTAACATTTATAATTTTCTTCAAAAAATTAAGTTTTTGATACATATTTTCAGATATGTAAGATTTTATGAAATTATCAAGCTGAAAAATATAAAAAGTAAAGTAGAAAAGTAGGGAATTAGCGTTAAATAGAAATTTTTGTTTTCCTGCAATTTTTAAGTCTCCCACATAGTACTCAAAGATATGGATTTTTTTCAGGTTGAGTTAAATTTTTCATTTAAAATATATTATTTTTTTATTATTCGTTTGTAATTGTTGATCTGTAAATGTGTTCGCCAGTAATTTTTGAACTTGATATTCTATTTAGATTTATATGTAATTTTTTGAAAGATAACTGAAAAAAAATCAATTTTTTAAATAAAATTATAAATTTTAGGTCAAGTGTGGCATATTTAAATGTTTTTTAATTTGAATAAATGTTCTTGTGGTACATGTGGGGTGTTGGGTATAGGGGCAACGTTTTATGAACATAAATTTCGAGTTTCTAAAAAAAGTTAATTTTTTTTTTCGATTTGGCCTAGCATACAAGTACTGTTTTACACTTTCAGGTGCAAGTCGACACGGGTTGCCATTGTGCAAATTATATGAAACTTTTTAACCGACTTCAAAAAAGGAGGTTATGATTTCGTATTGCGGCTTTTTATGTATGTTTTCGAATTATTCCAACACTACTGGACCGATTTGAAAAAAAAAAATGTTTGGAAGGGTATACTTCCCAGATGGTCCCATTGTAACTTGGTCTGGATCTGATAAGGGGTCAGGCAGGGGTGCCCATCCCCCCCAAGCTCAATGGCGCAAATCCCCCCCCCCAAATTTTCTCGCTTTCGAATTGGGTTAAACATAACAGTTTTTAGAGTGTTTAATTTCCAGTCAAATTCATGGAGGGGGGGGGGTGGAGCGCTAACAAATACCATTTGAACTGAAATGTTGTTGGATTGTTGACCCGCCTTGCCTTCCCTGATTTTGAAACGTGGACCTTAAGTAAACAAATTTTGGGTACCCATGAATTTTGCTAAACCTTTTTTTTTTCAAACGTATGTATGATTACAGGGACAACTTTCTGGCTTGGGATGGAGTCATTACTAGATGTATACAACATGAACCGTGAAACGGAAATTTATTGTCAATTAAATAGGGGTCCGGGGAGTTTCTCCCCCAGAAAAGTTTTAAAATTGTAATTTTAAAACCAGTTTTATACGATCTCTGGTGATGTTAGGAAAATAAAATAAAAGGTTAGGTGACCCCTTCCCGGTAATTTTTCAATATTGAAACTTTAAAAGCGCAATTGTAAATAGTCTACCGTTGTGTTAAGGAGGGCTTTCCTTTGTTTTCAAAATTGTAGTTCTAAAAACGCAGTTTTATACTATCTGTGGTAATGTTATGAAAGAAGAGATCCTAGGGCTCGCCTCTGGAAAATTTTCAAAATTAAAGTCTTGAAAACGCTATCTATGGTTGGGAGACAAGCAGTTTTCTGAAATTTAAGTTCTAAAATCGCAATTGTAGCCACCTTTGTGACGTTAGGAAAAAGAGTTTTCGAATGCTCTCCCGGAATTTTCTCGATATTGAAGCCCCAAAAACCAAATTTAGGAAGACTTTTTAATAATGTTGACGACAGTGGGGAGGAGGGAGAGGGGCGTTCCACTTAAATTTCCGAACTTGTAGCTTTAGAAACACTTTTGATATATCTTGATAATGTCAGTGGCAAGTAAATTTCGGTGCCATTCCCCCGGCAATTTTTTGAAATTTATACTCGAAGAACGCAATTCTAGGCTTGACTTTGATCGTGTTAAGGAAAGAGGGGGGAATCAGGGGCTCTCTCCTATAAATTTTTCAAAATTGCATGACGAGAAACGCAGTTTTAGATGACTCTTGATAATAAAGAGGATGTCATTCAGGCGTTCAAATCTTCTGATCCAACTTTGAAATGGACACCAACTCCATGTCGTCTGTGAAGCTCCTTTCATTGGAAAAGAGACACGGTCATTAAATTTTGGAAAGAGCACCAGGGTTGTCATTATTTCAAAAAAATGGGGGGGGGGGAGGTACGCTTTTTGCGGCCCCCTAGTTTTTTCAAACGCATGTTCGAATGTGCAGAGAGAGAAGATTTGGCTTTTGGTTTAGCAGGGATAGTCATATTACTAGACCTTAGAACTAGTAATATAAATAATCGTTAGGATAATATTCAATCGGAATTAGGGGGTGTCGGAGGGCTACCTTCTTGCATTATTTTGCAATTTGAAAACATAAAAACGCAGTTTTAAACTATATTTGAAGTTTGGGAGGAAGGGGAGAAGAGTTCCAGAGGATAGCATCTCCCGATAATTTTTCCAAATTTAAGTTCCCAACACAATCGTACGTTATATTTAATTATGCTCAGAAGAGGGGTCCAGGGGCTCTCTCTCTCGGGAATTTTCAAGACTGTTATTTGAAAAACAGTTTTAGACGATCTATGATGATGTTAAGGGAGGAAGAGACTCGAGGTCATCATTCTATAATTTTTCAAAATGCAAACTTGAAGCACGCATTCCCAATTGTGAATTATTTCTGATTATGACACGTAAAGGGGTGTCCGGGGGCTCTCCCCCGAACGAAATTTGAAAATTGTAGATCGAAAAATGCAGTTTAAGACAATCTATGGTGATATTAAGGGGATGAGAGATACGCCCTCCCCCATCGAAATTTTTTGAAATTTTGAAGGCTTAAAAACGCGATTGTTGATTTTTTTGTAAAATTTCTTGCACCGCCAGTTTCTTAAAATCAAAGCTCCGTAAACGTAATTTAAGCCAACCTTCGATGAAAGGAGGAGGGAGTTTTGAAGGGGCTCGCGACCAGAAATGTTTCGTAATTGATGCTTTAAAAGCGAGATTTAAGACATTTTTCGATGATGTTGGCGAGAGAGAGAGAGAGAGAGGTATTTTCTCGAAAACAATTTCGATCCGTAGAAACCGCTGTTTGGGTGGAGAGATTCGGAGTCCTCTCCTAGCAAATTTTCAAAATTGAAATTCAATTAAAGTAATCGTAGACGATTTATTAATACTGCTAGAGGGGTAGAAGGTTTTGGAGATCTCTCCCCTGAAAATTTTTCTAAGTTGAAGCGTTAACAATGTTATTTTTGAGGATCTCCGGTAATATTTGGAGGGCGACAGTTTCGGAACAACTCAGGGAGTTTTTTTTAGATTAAAGTCCGAAAGACGAAATTTATTCGACCTTGAATGAGGATGAATGATTAATTGAGAGGGCATTTCTCGGAGGTTACGTTGGGAGCACTCTCATGGTTTTTCGAAATTGCAGTCCTAAATACTCAGGTGTAGGCCTGCTTTAATGACGTTAGGCTAAAGAATGGGGTTTGAGAACAATTTTTCCGGGATTTTTTCAAAACCTAAGTTTTAAAAACTCACTTCCAGGCCAGCTTTGGGGACGTAAAAAGAAGGGTTTGGAGTTCCCCACTCTTTCTTTTAGTCTGGCTACGTCCCTCCTATCTTCATCGTAAATTTTAATTACTGATAAACATATTGTGGTAATATTTTCTTCCAATTTTCCTTTGCCAAACACGATTATTTGTTTGGATTTTCCATAGTAAAACTTTCAATTCCCCCCCCCCCAACTAATATTTTTTGTTTTCTTGCAATACAAGCGTTTGCAGCCTTGAAAAAGGACTTTTAACATTTTGAACGGATGTGGTAATTTTCTGCGATACTTTAGGTCTCTATTCCACTTCATTTTATTTTAAATATGCCACCTGCATCTCTTGATTAAGCTGTGATTTAATTACGACTTTTTCTTTCAAGAATTTAGAACTTTTGGTGTGAGTATTCATTACAATACATTGAATCTCTCTTTGCATTTAACTGTTTTATTATTTTTTTCCTCTCTATTTCCCATTTATTTCGGCGACCCATACATTTTTCTCAACTTAGCAATGATTTTCAGGACAATATTTTTCATCAAAAAAAAAAAAAAAAACATAAAGGAAAGTTTCGGCGAACCCTATCCTATGGGCTGTTCTAATGAAGTTGTCCTATTTATTTTTGTTTCTTTCTTTCTTTCTTTCTTTTTTTTAAACTGAAGAACCATAAAGCATAATTTTGTATAACCAGGGCCGTCGAGAGACAAAGCGTGCACCATGTTAGTTTTGTCGCCTTTCCTCCCTCCCATTATGCTAATTTTACTCTATGCACAATACTTTAATTTGAGCCGAGCCCATAGTTTCCGACTAAGCAGACATACCCACTTTACGGCCTAGTGAAGAGTGTACTGTACTGAATACTTTATTTATTTATTTTTTTTTTTTTTTGGTTAATAAAAATGTGTGAAGCGTACATTTTCGCGACTCTTAATAAAAGAGAATCATGGATGTTCCCAAATTGTATTTTAAAATTACATTTTCCATTCAAATTTTACAAAAAAAATACTTTTTGTTACTATTATTTTAATTGTTCATTTATAATTACCATTTTAATTTTTTAAAACAGCGAAGAGTTTCCCTTTCTCTTCTTTCGTTTTCATCGCTAAAATGAAATTGGCGGCCCCACTTCTGAAAACTGGGGGGTGTAGCACCCCCCCCCCCTCCGCCATCTTGGCGACGACCCTAAAGAGAACGTGAAAAAAGTATTATTAATGCATCTACTTCTTGTTCAGTAAGTTCAAATATTTTTTCTTTCCAAAATTCAAGAATTTCATGTTCTAAAGAAAAAAATGTTCTGGAAAAAAAAAATCCCCCCCCAAAAATTTTGATGGCGCAACTTGCGCCATAATCCCCCCTTGTGGGCACCCCTGGGGTCAGTTAGAAATCCAAGAAACTTTAAATTTCATACGTCACGGTCACGTGGTTTTGCTGTGATCGGTGTATTTTCACACCTAAGGTTTTGGCTTTCTGTTGAACGATATTTAATTATCGCGGTACATGGATGATTAATTTTCGCAACGCTGCGCTGCCTGCTAATTTATTATTATAGGTGTTACTAATGTATTTATTACTGCGTAGCAAAGCTGTAAATTAAATATATTTTGCTGCTTTAATAGTTGAATCAATTTCCTAATTATTTTATTTACTAATAAATAAATTTATTTAGGCACTAAAATATAATGTTCTTTATTTAATATTCCAGTTTTTAAATATATTTAATGTTCAATTGCGGCGGAATTGAATACAGACCACCCCTCCCCCACGATTTAATTTATATTCTTTAATAATATGCATTATAACTGTGTATGATTTCTGAAGTTTGACCAATATTCTAGATTTACTATTTCACGATGCCGCCAGTTCAATTTGAAATTAGGGTTATATTAATTAGCAGGCTTCCAAAAAAAAAAAAAAAGAGCAGGTTCTGAACTCGTCCGATTTGTTTTTCCTTTGTAAAATGTTCCATAAATACTCGAAGACACCTGTACTCAGGGGCGTGCACTGGGAGGGGGGAGGGACACCTGTTGGCCCGGGCCCGAGCCTAAAGGGGGCCTAATATTTTTATAACTAAGGGTGAAATATAGGGTTACCAATATGGAGAGGGGTCCGTAAAAGTCATTTATGATGGGCTCCAAAATTTCTATGCACGCCCCTGCCTGTACCGGTAAGGAAAATTCTTTTTTGTTTGAAACGGTATACTTCCTCGGCGGTCTATTGGTCATCAAGTTCAGGTTTGATGAAATTGACGGAACTCTTCAAATATCATACTCACATTTAAATCGATTTGTACTTTATTAACTTTGTATATCGTCTCACTTAGTGAACCGTTTTTATGCTTTTTTTTTGTTTTGTTTAGTGGTGGTTTTGTTTAGGGGTGATCTAACTTAGGTTCCAAATCTTTCATTTACCCTATTTGTTCTTTAGGGAAAACAATAATTTTCATGCAATTTCAATCACAAACGATTAAATATAAAACCCATTGATAAACAAAGGCCATAAAACAAAGGTATATACTTTCTTTACCTATAGTTAAAGAAAGTACTAAAAATATATATTATTAGGAGTAATGCTGATGAAAATTTTGAATTAAGGATTCTCTGAAGCAAACATAAAATTCATTCTAGTGGAATTTTTAAACTTCATCTATAGTGGGGCTATGTGAAGAAACATGCGACTTTTATCACGAGTTACATGACACGTATTGTGAAACATAAGTTACAATTTACAATTTACAGGATGGCGACAGGAACTGTGAAAAAAAGTTCCCTGACTTTTCCCTGATTAAGTTCACCAAATTTCCCTGATTTACTTTACCAATGATAATGGTTTTCTTTCTTTGCTCTACTTGAAATCCATTGTATATCTGTATAAAATGCAGTATTTTTAATGTTTTAAGCTGTGTAACGTTGTTGAACTAAAGATATATTTTCAAAAGATGTTACTTTTTTTTAATAAAATGGTTAAAAAAATATATCAAGTCAATCTTTGGGGGGGGGGGGGGGGGACCTACAAAACAGTACATTAAATTTTTCTACAATGGAAAGATTATAGAAAATAAAAAAAAAAAAATACTTCACTTCCAGAAACCACTTAGCATGACAATTTTAAGAAACTATTAAAATTACTCTTAAAAACATATGTGCATTTAAGATAGAACTAAAAAGTAATTAAAGTCATTTTGTACTAAGTTTTCAAACAGTATAATAATTGTTGCAAGAATAACAAGTAATAGTGAAAGAATAGAATATTTACGCAAAACAGATGAAACCATTTGACATCCATTCATAGGGAGCTTTTCCCTAATCAAGAACATAGGTGTTAATGAATGAATACAGCATTCTAACAATTAAAAAAAAATTTACTTAAGTACACAAGTTAACTCTGTTTAAAATCATTTCAGTATGTAATGAAAAAAAAAATCTTAGATTGCTTTTGTAACAAAAAACTTTGAAATGCAAGAAAAAAAAAGAAAAAAAAAAAACAATTAGTTAATTTCAAAACATATAAAAGAATACAACTTGGTTATAAAATTAAAGAATCACTTAAGTCTGAAGAAAAGAAAACCTTTATAATCTGCGGTGGCAACAAATAGTATAACGGCAAAAAACAAAGTTTTTTTAATTGAAAGTTCAGTTTTAGCAATTAAATTGAAAATGCAAAGAAGTGATAACTTTTAAGCTTTTATAGTATTAATTCAAAAACCAAAGATTTCTTCTTGAGATCGTGATTGCAGTACGCTAATCACTTCAAGACAACGGAATAAAGGCAAAGAAGCTAAGGCATTAATGAAGGCTTCCTCTTTGCCTGTATGGTTGTTTATTTTGCGTAGCATTGAAAGCGTAAAAGGAAATTTCAAGCTAGGTAAAATAAACAACCTAACAGACACAGAAGCAATCTTAGGAAGTTCATCCTTTGGATAATAAGTAAGATTCAATACTTTGACGTTGAGGAAAAAAGATGCACAAATATGCGGCAGTGTATAATCACATCTCATTAATTTTACTTTTTTTTTAACAGATCATTGGCAGAAAATGCGTAGGGAATTAGAGTACTTAATTTTGTAAAGGGAAAAAAAAAATTTTTTTTCTTCATAAAATAAATTTACCCTGATTTTTTGTTAATTTTTCAAAATTCCCTGATATTTCCCTGACTTTTCCCTGATTAATAAAGTTCCCTGACTTTTCCCTGATCTCCCTGATTTCCCTGATCTGTCTCCACCCTGCAATATTACAATTCTAAAATTTAGATTTTAAAAATTTAAACTTAAAGCGATTTCGTTTATTTATTTATTTTTTTAGTGATTCGTGCATTTGCTTGCGGAAAGCAAACTTTGATAAAGTTGAACAACTAATGATGAAGACAATTTTTTTTGTAATTAGTTACGCATTTGCAAAAGCCTTTCTACACAGTCGTCGAAAGTTTTCGAGACGCTCGTCGTGTTATTTACACCACTAACAAGCAAAAATTAAATTACTTAAAAAAAAAAAAAACGCCTTCAAAAAAAAAAAAAAAAAATACCCAGGAACTAAAAAGCAAAAAATAACTGATTACACTTACATTCTATTTTCTACCCAAACATAGAAATGAAATTCATTTTACAATTCCAGTACAAAAATCAACTGAACTAAACACCGAATTATAAAATAAACACTGATTTAAATTGATATACGATGAATTATTTTAAATACCTAACTAGTTATATACGATCTCTTAATTTTGAATAAACTTTTGAAATCGGAGCCTCCTATAAGCTACTACCTAACGTAACTGAGTAGGTTTAGTTTTAAAGACTATTTCGCGTATAGTTAATTCAGGATTCGGTGGACTGTCAGTTGCGTTATGTAGTTGTTTAAAGGCGGCCCCGATTTCAAAAGGTTATTAAAAATTAAGAGATCGTATATAACTAGTTAGTTATTTAAAAGAATTCATCGTATAGCAATTTAAATCAGTGTTTATTTTATAATTCGGTGTTTAGTTCAGTTGATTTTTATACTGGAATTTCATTTAATTAAAATAAATTTCATTTCTATGTTTGGGTAGGAAATAGAATGTGAGTGTAATCAGTTATTTTTTGCTTTTTAGTTCCTGCGTATTTTTTGAAGGTGTTTTTTTTTTAAATTTAAAAGTAATTTATTTTCACGATTGTTTTTACACAAGAGGAAAAATACAAGAATGTATGCAATTTGAAAAATTAACTTTCATTTTTTGAGGGACAACCTATTGTGTATGCTTTGTATTTACTTATTTTTTGGAAAGTAGCGAAGTAGCGACTACATTTCAGAAGTAGTTTGTAGTTGCTACATTTTGAAAAAAGTAGTTGTAGTTGTAGTTAACTACATTTTTAACAAAGTAGTTGTAGTTGTAGTTCGCTACAAAAAAAATGTAGTTTTTCCAACCACTGGGCGAGACACAAAGCTGCATTTGAATATCACAGTATCAACATGTTAGATAAAGTGAGCACATTGGTTTGAGATGTTGAAATAAATAGATGAAAGATGATGAACATCAAAAAACAAAAAAACATAAAGATGAATGTTTTGAGAAATGTAAGAAATACATTTTATAAAAATCTAATTGAATACAGAACCCGCAATAATTCTTATATCACAATCATGAAACTAAATATTCTAATACAAAGTAGAGTAAAATTTCAAAAACATTTTAAGATTTAAATATTGAATGTATAATTTGTAAGGAATAAAAGAAACAAGGAGTGAAGAAACTTTTTAGATTACAGTAAAAAACTAGAAGTAAAAACGAAGAATTTACAAGACATATTTTAATTGCTGTACATACTCATTCATAAGTTAATTTGTCTATGCATCATCCCTCTACTTCCCAAGAAAAATCAGGAACCTTTGGTATGCTCTTCAGAATCAAGGTTTAAAAAAGAAGGAAAAAAAACTTAATAAACATACTTGTGATCGAGAGTGCGTAATCACTTACATAATGATGATTTTTGCCAGCTGTTGCTTTTATTCTGAATTAATATTAATGAGACATTACTTTTTAATTTCTTGTACTCTTATTAGGTCCATTCTGTTGAACAATGCCTATTTTTTACAAAATCAATAAAGGGGAAAAAATTTATTAAAGGGAAATTTGGCATTTTCTGCACTTTTTGTAGTGTATAGACCACCATAATCAAAGTTTTAATTAGAGACTGAACATTTGTAAAAGTATCACAGATAAAAACTTTTTAGCTATCATAAATTTTAATAATGTGTCAAAATTTTGCACATTACTAAATAAAAACATTTGATTAATAGTGAAATAAAAAGTTTATAATAAAAAGTATTCCATTTTACAAGAAAAATTATGCTCAATATGCTTAGCATTTGTCATACAAACATTGCCAACTAACACCTTTTAATCTTCATGAGTTTCAGCTCATATTCGTTTTCACATTTCTAGAATAGAAACTTGTAGTATTTCCATTCCTAGCACTGAACTTTGAAAAATTGGATTAATTGTTTACGTATAAAAATATGTGTAATAATATATTATCTACATGCTTTAGCTAATTAAGAAGATAGTTAATTTTTAGAAAGTGAATTTCTTAGAAAAACATGAGCATAATCAGTATATATATATATATATATATATATATATATATATATATATATATATATATATATATATTGTACAACAAGCCATAAATTGTAGCAGTTTTTCCCATAAAATATTTAAACTTGGCTCCGGTTTGCCCTGTTTTCAAATGACTAATCTTTGAACTTTTGATATAGCTTGAAAACATATGAATCATTTTAATGTCACTAAACAGCGCAAATAGGAAATTTTTGAGTTACATTTGGGTGGTTCTTTTGTTGGGAAAAATATTTATGCAAAAGCATCCTTAAATAAAATGTTAGCATTACATGTATCCACGTAATATATGATTGCTTATCACTTATTTAAGCAGGTATTTGCATTCTTACTCTAGTAACTTTGCTGTTGGTTGGCTCTTACTGCTGTAACACTATGATTTATCCGCTGCTATATACAATGTAGGCATTTGTGAACACAAATGAGTTTTTAATGTGAATTACACTGAGAGAAGCAAATAAGTCCAAGACTTTTTGAAATTTACAATTATGTTATATGATTGTAATGATAATAAATTGATCAATCGGACCTAATAAATACCTTGCGTATCAAACGAAAAATTTATGAGAACTATGCTCTTAAGCACTCTATCCGCCAAGAGAAGGTAAAATTTATGGTCATAACAAGCATTTTAACATAACAAGCAAGTGCAGTACATATTGTGTTTGAACTAAAGAGAAGTGACTTTCTTTTCTATTTTTTGCTCTTTATAATTTACTACTTTTGTTCCACATTTATTTATTTATTCACAGCTTCAATTTCCCCTACTCCAATATTAATTTCAACAATAATAAGACAATGCTTTAGCACCACAAAGAATTTTCAGACAGGTCATTTTGAAATTGGCAGTTTTAAGAGAGTTTGTGCCAATGATGATTTTTGTCAAAAGTCATTTTTTTACATTTCACATTTGCTACTTTCAAACAGCCAATTTATAGATACAAAATTTCATGTAATTTACAGCTACAATAAAGCCTTGATACAAGAACTGTACTTAAAGGATGCAATATAATTTTTGCTACAAAGGGACAGATTATGTTATTGAGAGGTGATATAGAATTAATTTAAAAGACAATTTTTGGTTGATTCAGTATGTTTGTGACAAAAATTATTATCCTTTTTAAAAAAGGATCAAACCCTAATTAGTAAAAACTTCATTCCCAGAAAAAATCTAGGAATAAGAATGTCTGGAAAGAAACAGTTCAACATTATAGACTTAACATCAAAGAAAATTTCCCATCGTAAAAAGGAAAAAAAAGGAGAGTTTTTTTTTCTTTTTTTAAAAAGTTACTGAACATTGTTTGAAACGGAATTATTACTGCAAAGAGATGGGAAATATCAATCACTCTTTTGAAAAACAACATCTCACAGATGTTTAAAACTTCAAAGAACATTGTTCAACATAGCTTGCTTTTGACGAGCTCGACAGGCAGAGAATAGTCAGTTGATCATGTGACAGTCAAAGCATTTAAATTGACATCATCATTTGTCATGTGATCAACCGACAGGTAAGCTACCAGTGGATCAACGAACGCAACCTGATAGACAATCTTCGTTATTTTGTTCACAAATTCATGCAACTTAAAAAAATATTTCTGTTATAGAGAGATTTATTAATGTATCACATTAATAATGCTTCAAGGATTTATTGTACTTTCATAACCCTTGTTTGAAAGCTGCCATTAAAAAGTCACACACACACATACAAAAAAATGTGTGAGAAGAAAACATAACTTTAAAGCTAAAGATAAGTTTTATATGCTGCAATTTATCTTGATTATTTATGAATTTATCTTTCAAGTTATATTCATTTACTTAAAATGCATTTAGCATTTTTACTAAAAGTCTACAACTCCAAAGCAAATTATTAAATGAATTCACGTAATGGTGTATGAAAATGATAGTAAAGGCAGAAAGAAATAAAGAACAAGGATTTACCAAAAGAAGGTAAGTAATTCTGTGGAAAATAGAAAAATTCCATAAGATGATATAATTTAAAAAAAAAAAAAAATCTTTAGATTTCTTAGCTTTATTAAACTACACTAGCACAAAAAATCCTTAACTTTTTAACTTCAATTTGATAAGCTAAGTAGTCTAGGTTAAATAAAAAAAATTAAAAAAAAAAAAAACCCTTAAAAGACAAAATAAAAAGTACATTTATAAATTCTATGACATAGAATAAACAATGATTTGTAGTGATAAATTGTTTTTTATCTCATGTTATACATTTGTTGATATTATTTCAACAAAAACCCCTCACTTTTTCTTTTCTTTTTTCAAAAAAAAAAAAACTTTTATTTATTTATTTTTTGAAAAAATAAAAAAAAATGTAGAAAATGAAAATTTGAGCATTTAGATTTATTTAAGAAATTAAAGCTATGACAGTAGATGCTCTACAGTCTTACCTTTGCTACTATCTACTACAAGTTAGACTTGAAAACCAATATTTTTTTAGCATTAATTAATTATTGATTTTAGTAAGTCAATAGTTTACATTTTTTAAATTTATATTCACATCAATTAGTGCCACACTGTTGGTTTTAAAAGCTCATTTATTTTCCATTGCAACTGGTGCATTGAAGTAAAATGAAATTAAAAAACATTAACATTGTGATTTATCCATTTATCTAACAAACAAAACAAGTGAACTCATATAATAAGACTAGATGAAATAGTAAACAATAATTTATATTATTGAGTTAGAAAAAAAAATCAATTTCACATTTATTCCAGCCCTTATTTGGTCCTATAAATGTCATTTTAAAGCATTGCTTTAAAATGTTATAAAACTACAATGAAATTTATTGCTGACAGAAAGTTTTAAAACCTATTAGTATCAGTACCCATAAATTGTTTAGTATACCTCAGCATGCACACACAAGCATAACTATATATGAATGCACTTAAGAAAAATAAATTTAAAAAATAACTGAGCTAATAGTAAGAAATTTCAAAATCATTTTTAGAAAAGTATATAATGAATATTTGTTGCTAGGAATAATTATATAAAAATGCAATGTGCAACAAAAACTGAATTTTGTTCTTTTTTCTTTTAATTACTTTATTCTGACACAACCAAATCTATTTAAAATTGTCCCTCACAAACTATCTAACTAAAAGGAAATTCTAAAAAAGCAATAAAACATTTTCTTTTGCTTAAAAACAATCAATGAGCATGCAAACCTTTTCCCATCACAAATTGCAATTGTTTCATACATGAGTTTTGAGGTTGTAATGAACCCCTTTGTCAATGCATGGGGAGATTTAGGATGTAATTATTTTTACATGTTAACATGCTATTGTTCTACCCCTCTTCACCAAGGGTTGCATAATTCGAATGCTCATAACTTCTTAAATTAATAAAGGGATTTATTTAAACGCAAAACATGTGTAGATCTATTTTAACGGTTTGTGCTAATAGAATGTTAGCATACTAAACAACTGCAATGCAATAATAGCAACATCAAATGAAAAGTGTAAATGAGATTCTAATAGTTAAACAGAAAATGATAAAGAGAAAGATAAAAAATAAGCTCATGAAATTCCATAGCAAACAAAAGTATAAAAAAGGATCGGGTGGGGGGGGGGGAGGAAAATGCATAACTTTGTTCATGTACTGTAAAAACAAATCATAAATTAAAATAATTTGAGCTAAATTTGAAAAGAAAACACAAAAAGTTCTTTCTATGAATTATGAGACTCAGAATGTAAATTATGTTTTACTGAAGAACTTTCCAAATTGGGTGCTTCAGGTGGGCGTCCAATTTGAGAAAATTTATAAGTGTTATAGGTATAATGAATTGAATTATCAATTACATCTTCATGGTTATTGCCAAAGTATGCAAAATTTTGATATGCATCATGCTCAGAAGAATTTTCTTGAAAAACATCATCAATAAAATGGTCTCTACTTTTATCACATTCTGAATCATTAAAATGAGATTGTTGATTGCTATGCATTTCAACCTCTACAGTGCTGTAGGTGTTAGCTGAAAGTTTGGAGATTTCTCTGCCTTTAAAAGTACTAATAGAATCAGATAAGTTGTGACTTATGCTGTCAGCAATAACTTTCATAGCACTCTCTTTACGAGAAAGGTCTGAAGAATGATTTACATGCATGTTAGTTTTACTGCATGTGGCCTGCGGAGGTAATAAGTCATTTAATAGATCTACATTAAGAGGAATATTATGAGATTTTACTATTGAATGGCATAAATCATTAGTTACAATAGAAGAGATTTCAGTCTCGGATTTTAATTTTTGTTGTAAAACTTCTAATTTTATTTTATTTGGAGATTTCAATTCTACTGAATCATCTTTATAAGAAAAACTTCCTATAGCAGGAAGCTGATTCACTAAAACAAAATCTACAGTCCTTGGATACGCTTTACATGCACTATCAGGACTGTCTAACAATAAATGCCGATTTGCACGAGCATATAAAGTGGGACTTGTTTGACCAATATTAATATGATTAGAAAAAACCCGCACTCTGTGTCTATGTGCTTTTCTTTGTTTACTATCTTCATTATGGTTTTTTGGACTACTTTGAGAAACAGATGCATTTGTAGTTGTAAGGGGAACAGTACCTGTATACACTGAATCAATGGACTTACCCTCACATTCATTGGTCCCATTTGTTAGCAAAGCAGTAGTCACATCAAGGCCCAAGGTTTTATTGTTAGCAACGCTGTCAGAGTTAGTAAGCATGCATTCATTGTTAGTTTTCTGCATTTCTTTCTCTAAGACATGGTATGAATCATGCGAAATATTGTCATCAGTATCTTGAGCAAGAAAGTCAGAACTTTGAAAGCCCTCCTGTTCACATTCAATATCAGGCGATACTACACCATGACCTGAAGAATCAAAATTCTTAGAATAGTCACCGTTTAATGAACGAGTAATGTCTTGGGCCACGTGAGGTGTTGTTGGCTCGGAGGTAGAAAATGTTTTCTGCGGTGGAGCGGGTTCACGAGAAACATCTGATATGGAGCCGCATGAAAGACTTGTGATTGGCAATAAAGGCTGAGGTGATATAGAAGCACTGCCAATACTTCTTGATGGAGAGGATGGAGTTCTCAGGCTGGTAGACCTATTTGAGATACAGCATGAGAGGATCAAACATTTAAATTTTAAGATTTTAACTAGTACTACAATGAAAAATTTTAATTAAGCTAAAACTCTTGAAATGAATATTCAAGGGGATCTTTTTCACGTAACTGTTTGATAAGTTTTAAATGAATGCTTGAATGACTATTGATTACGGACATATATGAATCAATCAAAATTAATTTGTTCATACACTATAAAACATTTCAAACATTGTTTCTGATATTTGGTGCAGCTCCAAAAAATATACTTGTACCTCTTACTGTAGTATTTTCCCCTAAAGGAACTTACTACATTATACTTTTCTCATGTCACAAGTAATTACTTCTCTGAATATAACTTCTCTCCCTCTCCCCACCAAAAAAAAAGTCTCACAGCATTTTATTTTGAAATTTAACCAGCAAATATAATGCAGAACAGAATTAATATCACAAAATTTTCATACACAATGGCATGAATATATATATATACAGGGTGTCTATAAAAGAACTCCGGGGTTTTAAGACAAAATATTTTAATAAAGTAAAAAACGTACATACATGTTTTATACATGATTAGAAAGCTTACATTTTCAAGATTTTTTAACAACTTAGTAAAGTTCAATGTGAGCTCCGTTAGTGGCACGGCACACGTCGAAACGGTATTCTACCTCTTCCCATGTCCTGGCGAGCATGTCTGGGGGAACGGACACCACGCAATTCACTATTCGTTCCCTGAGATGGCGAACATTTCGAATTTTCTCTGCATACACAAGATTCTTGATATGCCCCCAGAAGAAAAAGTCCAACGGAGTCATATCAGGGCTCCTTGGTGGCCATGAAATAGGTCCTTCCCTTCCAATCCACCTGTTTCCCAAACGAGCGTCCAGTGACTCACGCACACGCAAACTGAAGTGTGGCAGCGCCCCATCTTGTTGGAAGTAAACTAAACCTTTCTCCGCCTCAATGTCATCCAACTGAGGATAAACATACTCCTCTAACATGTCACAATAGACATCACCATTGATATTCCTTTTGGCAAAAATGAAGGGACCTATGACTCTGTCATGCATAAGAACACACCAAACATTCACTTTGGGCGTGTCACGTTCGTACTCAATAAACTCATGGGGCGGCTCTGAGCCCCAAATTCTGCAATTATGCCTGTTTACAGTTCCGTTCACATGAAAAGTAGCTTCATCACTAAAAACCACACTTTTTAAAAAATCATTATCTTCATCAATTTTATCCAGCATGGAAACAGAAAAGTCGAATCTCTTAACCTTGTCTGCCGGTTTCATATGGTGTAAAAGTTGAATCTTGTAGGCAGTTAAACGAAGTCTTTTATGAATGACCTTATGGACTGTTGATCTTGGTAACCGAAACTCCAGACTGCGTCTTGTTACCGATTTATTAGGGCTTCGAGTGCATGAAGCTCGGATTCTGTCCACATTCTCTTGAGACACACGCGGCCTACCCGGCGACTTTTGCTTCAAAACACTTCCTGTTTCCTTGAACGCACTTAACCACTGACGAATTGTTTTGTCTGTAGGCGGGTCAACACCATAGCTACGTCGAAAGTTTCTTTGTACAGTAACAACAGAATTAGTTTCTATGAGCCAAATAACACATTGAGCCTTTTGTTGAGGCGTCGCCATAGCGCGGCAGTCCAGACGACACTGACTGCCTGCCGCAGCCGCTACGTCATTTCAAGGTCAACGCTCCGCAGCGCTGCCAACTGTTGAGAGAAACATTCCCAATTGGTATGAGTAAAACTCTTTGAGCTGCTTGTTTCAAAGGAATTGATCAAATTTCGCTATCTTTTATAGTTTAAAAAATATTAATTTTTTTAACCCCGGAGTTCTTTTATAGACACCCTGTATATATATATATATTATAAAAAATTAAGCAAACAGAATTACAAATATTAAACAAATTATAAATAACAAATGATGATAAAAAGGAAAAATGCAAACAGCTATTAAGTAGGAATAGAAAAAGAGTGAATCCAGAGCTCATCAGCCGTAGAGGATTCATTAATTATGGTCAAAAGACCAAAATTTTAACTATAAACTAGAAGAGAATGTTTAAGCTCCAGTACATGTAATATAGAGTAACAATGGGCAAACGCACCACTTGCAAAGCTAAAAACAATAAACTAGAGCTCAAACAATGGGAGCTAATTTTAGCTCTACATTAGCCAACCTTTTTCTTTTAACACCTCTTTGTTGCAGATACATTGATGACCTTTCGTGTATAAATTTTTCTAATTTTTCTGAACTCAGCAAAACCATTTATCATAGTTCATTAACGCTCAAATAGACCAGTTCTAATCAAAATAGCTTTAATTTCTTGGATATCAACATACAAATTGACTCAAATTGTTCCACTACAATCTATGATAAAAGACGCGAATTCAATTTCACAGTCAACAGCTTACAAGATTTTTCCTCCTGCTTAAGCAAAAAGGTTTATATTGGCATTATTGTTTCGCAAGCTATCAGAATAAAAAGAATTTGCAATACCATTTCTGCATTTAAGCAAGAAATTTCAGTATTGAAAAACTTACTTTTTAATAATAACTTCCCTAAAAATCTAGTTGAAAATATTTGCTTAAGTATAGCCTTCGATGAGCATTTTGCTTCTTTTGAAACTGTTTAACTGTATAAATGTATGATACAACCGTGACAAACCATTTTTTATGAATCACCGGGGTGGATGAATTTTTACACGTGGGAAACAGGCGACTCGGTATGTCTATGGATTGTTTTGCTGGATATGTTTTTATCTTTATTTTATTGTTTCGTTGACAACTGGAATGAACTTTATCAGGTTGAATAATGGATTTGGCTGTTTACGTGGATTTCAAGGTAAGACAATTTTGTTATAGGCAGGTACTGTCCCATGGATGGCTAATTATCGGAACTTGTTTTCCTAATTAGTTGAGGCGAAACCCCCTGCTATTAGTTTTAGGTTTGAGCTCTAGTTTATTGTTTTTAGTTTAGCAAGTGGTGCTTTTGCCCATTGTTATTCTATGTTGCATGTACTGGAGATTAAACATTCTCTTTTAGTTCATAGTTAAAATTTTGGTCTTTTGACCATATTTAATGAATCCTCCACGGCTGATGAGCTCTGGATTCACACTTTATCTGTTCTTATCTTATCTTTTCCTACTTAATAGCTGTTTGCATTTTTCCTTTTTATCATCATTAATTATTTATAATTTCTTCAATATTTGAAATTCTATTTGCTTAATTTTATATATATATATATATATATATATATATATATATATATATATATATATATATACACAAATGGACACATTATCCAGTTATGACAGAATGAGTAAGCAAGCTGTTTATAAACAAATATTTGTAGGAAACATTAAATAAAACTATAATTTCAACAAGTTTAGATATAGTTCAGCAAAAATAAAAACTATTTATCTGCACCTTTGAAAAGGAGGTCTCTTGAAATAATTTTCTCTCACAAACTCGGATACTTGTTTTTGAGTTCTGCCACTATACCTAAATTTAAAAAAAATAATAATAATAATAAACAAAACATACAAGGCTTTTAAATAGTATTCAAGCTGAAAATATGTAACTTTAAGTTTGGTTTTGAGCAACATAATTTATTTTTAATAATTTTCAGGGGCAATGGCTTTGAAGAGGAAGCAAATGTTTCAAAGGTATGTGTTCAAATCTCGACTGGGTCACCATTGTAGAGGATGTAAATGTATCACCGAATCTTGTCACAAACAAATTCAAATCAGCAGGCAGTAAACAACCATGATTAATCTGGCCAACACATACAGTACTGTTACATCTTTCAATACCATTGTTAGAAAATTAAAAACTTATCAAACACTCTCTCATGTATCTTTGAATTTATCAAAAATGAGGTGTTGCCATTCTGTCATTTTTGCAAAAAAAAAAAAAAAAAAAAAAGAGAGAGAGAAAAAAAAGACCATTAATAAATAAAATAATACAGAATATATAACAATTTAGCAAATATGCATCATATAAGATTAGGATTTATTTTTTTTTTCATTTGATAGGGACACCTCAGCTTTCCAAACAGTTTCCTGAAATGCTTTTGTTAGATGTTTAATCTAGTTCATCACATCTAGAAAAGTTAAAAAGCTTTTACATTTTGCATCATCATCCATTTATTTATTTTTTCACAAAACAAAACAGAGTGATGACAATTATTCCAAATCTTTTAAAACAAAACAATATATGGGGTTGGTTGGGGAAGTGGGTCACTGGAGTAAGCATCCCTTTATAACTGAAATATGCACATGGTATATACTTTTTCACATTGATCATTTCATAGTTCATTACAGTGACTGGTTTTGCATACATTTGGATTTTGTGGAATATTTTTCTGGGTCATAGAATTTAATCAAAAAAAAAAAAAAAATTAATTTGAATTTTTGGCATCTTGATTTCAAATTATGTTTTTCGCAATCACGAGCATGTGTGTTTGTGTAGGCGCATGTGTGTGGGTGCGTAAGTGTATGTATGCATGTGTGTGAGTGAGTGTTGTGTACGTGCGTGTGCGTATAGGTGTTCGTGTGTGTAGGCGTTCGTGTGTGTGGGACATGGACGCCACCGCCCAGCAAAAGTGGATTTCGGGGGACAGTGCTCAGGACCAGCCGCGCCGCCGCCGGTGGTGCTGCAGGCCTGGTCCAAGCTAAAAAAGGCACGGACGCCAAAAACGGTCAAGTGAGAACAATAAGCAATCGCGATTGCTCAAAAAAAAAAAAAAAAAAAACCTGAAAAATATTTTTTAAAGTGTTCAAGCAACATTTTTCAAAAAAAAAAAAAAAAAAAAAAAAAGAAAAAAAAAAGTTTTCTGGTTAGTTATTATTATTTTTTTATGATCATTAAACTTTTGTATATAGTTTAACTTAAAGTACATACTGCAACAAAAATGTTTGAATAAAATATTAATAGCTGTTTGAGAGGAGTAGTCCCACTTACCCCTTAAATTTTCGCTATAAGGGATAAGTTGGTCCCCACATAATAGCGAGGAGTTGAAAATCAAAAGCAACTCTGATGAAATATTTATTAGTGAAATACAAGACAACTGTGATGATCAGGTAGGAATTGATGGTTCAGCTACAAAAACTGCTAAAGATAGTGATTATATATTTGTGAAACTTACAAGAAAGAAAACCATAAAGATTTATGTAGATCTAATGTTGGAAGTTGATGATACAAGTGAAAAAATACTGTTGAGTTTGCAAGAATGAATAGAAATAGTGACTTTTTATTGGCCTGGTGCAGATGATGCTAGAATTATAAAGGTTGAAATAATGTTTCTTCCTAAGCCAACTTTACATAGACGCAGCCATTTAGTGTTTCCAATTTCTTTCTCAACTCATATAGTTATGGCTCAATAACCAAAATCTATCAACTGTATTACGTTTATTCAACACACCTTTATATACAAAAGTAAAATATACACATATAGGATTTCAATAATTTCACAAATGAAATTGTTTTGTTTTAAAATTTTGTGTGATACAGATTTAAAAAACACAAGCAAACTTTCTTTACCCCTTTTTAAGTTTTGCTTGATTTAAATTTAAATAAAAGGGGTAAGTGGACACCCATTTGATTTTTTAAGAAAAAAATTGCTAAGAATATTTCAAGCATTATTTTAGAAAATAATGATTAACTTTTGTTCATTAATAATGTCCAAGATAAAATAAGACAATAAGTTTAAATTTTTTTGTTTTAAAACTTTAGTTTATATAAGGTTTCAAAAACAAACTGTTCACAAAAGGGGTCCCACGGAACTGATGTGATATACCCCACCCTTGACGACTTTTTCCTGTTGGCGCCAAGAAAGTGTCGTCAAGAAAACGATGTATGATGACATATGTCATACATCGTTCTTAGCGATGCTTTTTTAGCGCCAACAGGAAAAAATCATATAAAAAAACATGATCAAAGCACTTCAGAACAAAGTATATATAAAAACAACATAAAATGAAAACAAAAAACATCACGAATATAGACTTCAAAAATACCAGAAACTAGAAAGTTTTTATACACAAAGAACAACTACTAGAAAGTATTTAAAATGCTTAAATTGACAAATTACTATAACAGCTCACCAATGAAATATGTACCAATAGAAATAAAAGCTATTTTCCAACATGCATTTCATCGAACAAAACTTTTTTCATACTCTGCTAAAAAAGAGCAAAGCGATTCAAATTGCGATGTTTTAACCGGAAACATCCTAAAAATCAATAACTATTTCAGCCAAAAAAGCACTTAGTTACTCAAATTTCGATGTATGAAAAGTAAAAATGTCTCAACAGAACATTCTAAACATAAATAAACAATACAAAAATACCATACATTTATTTGCTATCCAGATATACTTTCAAAATACCTATTATATTTTACATAAAATAACACCTTTATATTTTTATAAAATGCTGGAGTCAACTTATTTTCAGGAATTCAGTACCTAAAGGAGGCACGTTAATAGAATGTCTAAATAATTCATGGCATCAATAAGAATTAACTTTTAGAACAAAATAACTGTACTATTTTTGTAAAATTAATTTACATACAGTAAAAATAAAGTTAAAAACTACAAGAACCCCCTCAAGGATTTGTAAAAACAAAGAATTTCAGAAGTGAGAGTTTTTTTTTTTTTTTTTTTGAATTCTAAAATAAAGAACTTACCTTTTTATGGCATAAATCCTCACACTCAGTCTAAAACAATACATCATATGACAATGGCATGTTACAGATACACACCACGTTGGAGTTAACTTTTAATTAATTTTCAAGTTTGAAGAAACTGGCATTTTCTAATGTTTTTACTTCAAAACACAACTACTGAATTAAAACTAACACAAAGTAAGCTTTCCTGTAAGGTATATTGCACGAAACAACATGTATCTCTCCTGCGTGAAACCGAGTAAACAACCCAAGTAAACAAGTTTGAAACAGATTTAAGATTACCTTCGGGTTACCAAACACAGGTTAGTTTCGACAGGGATGTCATGCTTAAAAAATTATTGCGTCATTGGCGAGAAAAATATTTCAATTTTGTGAAAAAAGTGGATGTCGCCAAATGGGGGGGGGGGGGGGTATATCACATCTGTACCGGGTCCCACTTAGCCCAACCAACCCTATTTAAGAATTCACATAAGCATTTACTATACGTTAAACAAAAAACAGAAGACGAAAAATAAAATAAACTTTGACAAAAACCTGAATGAAGATCCTCTGCTAAATATTTTTGGCTTTTGTCGCATGCCTTGCTTGGCATCTGTGCAACGAAAAAATGTGTGATTTTCAATGCATTTTTTCCAGAAATTTTTGCATTCATTTCGTCCATCGAAAAAATACTCCACAGTATCTTTGTAGTATCCCTAAAATTTAAATGGAAAGTTTATGAAAGAATGATTATAATTAAAAACAAAAATCTTTCAATAAAAAAAAATCAGTAATACTCACATATCCTTCAGGATGAAGCTTTATTAAAAACTTTTTTCTTTTGAAACTAAGTTTCCGTATTTTAACCCAAGAGAAAGTATTTATTTTTGTAAAATTTTGAAACACCAAAACTCCTAGGTGTGCAACAGCTAAATTTAGAGGCACTCCCTCATGATCCTGAAAAAATTATATATTTTACATTTAAACTAGTCACTTTACATTTTACATTTAATTTTACACATAAATATGGAACAGGAAAAAATGACTCAAAAATCAACATAAAATAATGCTCAAAAATTAATTAACCTTAGCTGGGGTCATTCTGATGCCATACAACTCACAACGTCTTGCAGTTTCCAACAAATTAATATCAGCCTCTGCTGGTGATTGACCACTAAAAAAAAAACACCTTTATATGAGTAAAGCCAAAATATGTTTTGAAACAAATAATTTATCACAAAATTAGACTATAAAATTTAGAAGGAATAAATCTCATTTTTTTCTACCGATGAATTTAAAACAAATAATTTTGACTTAACTACAAAATTTAACTATAAAAATTTATGAGGAATATATCTCATTAATTTTCCAGAAATGACTAAATACAATAAAGTTACAAGGTATGTGTAATAAATGTGAGGCAAAGAACCTTATCACTTAGTGTTTTTTGTTTGTTTTTGCTTAAGTATTTCAGTTATTCTTATGTGTGATTACAAAACTGTTCTGATTGTTTAAGAATCATGGACTGATTCAAAATATCACATTAAAAATTGCTTCCTGTTTTATAAAAATGGACTTCAAATAGCAAGGGTGTTTGAACATTTAAAAACAGAGCAAACGGAGAGCATCTCACATTAAGTATTGAAAAGTAATTGTTTTTACTGAATTTCATATCTTTAACATTAGCCTAGTGATGGTATAGTTTGTAATAACCCGCTACTAAGATATATATTCAATACATTTGTATTACACTAAATACAGTCAACTCTCGATAACTTGAAGTCCCATGGGATCGGCTAAAACCTTCGAGTAATTGGTAGTTCCAGTTATCGGAAGCTCATTCTCAGCCTTCTAAATAATATTTTTTATTATATTTTCCAGGTATAGTGCATAATGGATGGACTGTAACACTTATAGTTTGGATAAAATTAATTATTAGTGCTACGCAAAAATTACAGAGTGCTACACAAATCTTTACAGAGGATAAATTTTATTAAGATACTTTAAAAAAGGTAGTGATTTTTGACTGCTTACATTTTTTATTGAATCTTAAAACATCATTAAATTTGTATGTAGAAGGGCAAATTTTTTGAGCAATCACGATTGCAAATTGTTTCCACTTGACTGTTCTTAACGTTTTGTTCCTTTTTCAGATTGGACCGAGGCTTCTGCAGTGCCACTGCCCATCGCCCTCTGCAGGCAGGCCTCCTCTGGTCCTGAACACTGTCCCCCGGAATCCAGTGGCGTGCATGTCCTACACACACATAAGTGCACCTTTACACACATACACTCACACCTTTGTGCATACATGCAGGTCTATGCACACACTCAAGCCTTCAAAGAATATTTTTACAAGCTTGGTTCTTACCAATAAGAGTGAGATTAAATAAATAAATGATTTCTTGCTAAAACACTCAAAAATTGTAGTCAAATCTTAATACAGTCAACACTTAATAGAACGACCTCCTATTGCTCCGACCTTCCGTCATAGCGATCGAGGCATGAAGTCTCATTTCCTATTCCATAGATGCAATGTTATTTTATTGTCCATTAGAGTGCCTAAACGAAACCGTTCATTCCAATACAACGTCCAAAACTAAGTTTCAATTTTTGTATTATCCTCTGGACTAACTATTCGAAAAACTAATCATTAAACATTTTATGTTTCTAAAGGCAAAATGTTTCTATTGAAAAGAAATATTTGTTGGTTTTGAGTTAATAAAGTGATGAAAACTGCACACAAATTGTAGACGTTACAAATTATGTATAATTTTTTTTGAGAAAGTCAAAAAAATGGGAAAGCTTCTTGTATCCTACACATTTCAAAAAGAAAAAACAAACAAAAAAACTAAAAACTAAACTTTTTAAACTTATTTTGTTAGTTTCTTGATTCTCTTTTAAAAAGAAGCATATGAGAAGTTATTTGTGCATTTAAAAAAAAAAAAAAGACTAAATAACATGCAATACGTTATAACGACCTCTTGTTATAGTGACCAATTTTGTTTGGACAACAGGGGTCGTTATAAATGAGCGTGGACTGTATCTTTATGTTTAAATTCTAAAGCAGCAAAAAAAATTTAAATTAAAAATTGAGGGAAGAAATAAAGGTGGAAAAATAAAAACTATTTACACAAAGTTGTATACCACTTATTTCCGATCTCAATTTGTTAATTTAAATTTTATTGGCTGCTTTAGAATACTTTTAAATATAAAGATGTTAAGACAATTAAATATAATGATATTAAGATAATGCAATTTTTGAGGGTGTAATAAAAAAATCATATGCCGACCAGGAGCCTCTGTCCGCAGCTGGCTTTGTATGCCAACCTCCTTACGACACCTGCAGTGGACGGTGGCTCAAAGATGCCTGCGGCAGGTGACAATTGATGACTTTAATACTTTTACCCTTAGATGCCCGGCCCCTTGAGATTTAAAGGAGTGAGACAGTGCAGAATGGCTTTCCCTGGATGTCCTGCATTCAACAGTACTAGTATTGACCTGGTAGACATTCACAGCCCAGAAGAGATAGGGTTACAGAGACACACACAGCTTTTAATTGCATATATTTTATTTAATTTTTTTAGTGTGAAGCAAGCTTACAGAAATGAATCGATTATTTCAGAAAGGGCGTAAGTCCAAGGGATTTCCATAGGGCTTATGCCCATTCCAGGGCTCCCAACACATTTTAGCTTCAGAAAAGGGTAAAAGAGGACCATTTTTAATCAAAAAGGGGACTAAAGAGGACCAGTTAGGATCAAAAAGAGGACCTTGGGAGGACCACTCATAGTTAAACCCATGAAGCACCAAAAGGCAAACTAGTTGCCAGCTGCTAAATTTGTGAAGATAATTCGTTAATTAACTATAATAACGAGAGATACAATTCTTTTATCACCAGTGAAACTGATTTTTTTTTTATCCATTGATAAAAGTGCATAACATTGGGGGGGGGGGGGGGGGGCACTTAGTTCAGCACTTAAGGCAGCCTCTTTAGAACTAAATAGGCATAATGATACATTTTGACTTGAACAAGGGATGCTGGTAGTCTTACTGAAGGATAGGTGAAGTTGCACTTCATCTTTATTTAGTTTAAAATTATTTTTATGTTTTTTCTGTCTTTTAATGCTTCTTAATATAACGTTATCATACACTAAACAAAAAAAAAAAACTTTATTCTCTTGTTTTTCCCAGTCTCTAATTTTGTTCCCATCTTCATCAGTTTCATCTAACTATTTGCTGAGAAATTTGTACTTCCTCATGACTCACACTGAAACCTAAAAAATATTGTTTTGATTTTCAACAAAGCTACAACTGAGTTTATAATAAAATTATTTTATATTTGAATTTTAAATTTAATTTCTTTATCACACGGTTCATATCCTTTAGGGAGAAAAAAAATTAAGCACTTTTCAAGGGTAAAAAAAATGTTTTTCAAGGTACTACCCTAAATTCGCAATATAAATATTACATGCAGATTTCATTTAATGCTAACATATAAAATAAAAGAAAGTACTATAAAAAGTATACGAAAACAAACTGCTTTTTCTACAAGAGACACTTTAATAAAAGATTTACTGTATTGAAAGTTTTCTTTAAAATGTCTGAAATGCTCAATCACAAAGAGAAACAGATCAACTTAGATTTAAAAAAAACTCCATGAAGTGCTTTGAACTTTTATGCGGGTGGGGGGAAGGGGGGACTGATTCCCCTCTTTAGCAGGCATTATGACTGAAAAAAAATGTACAAAAATTCGCCTTTATAAAATTTTATATTTCAACTTTGTTTTAAATATACAAAAACTAAGTTAAAATGTTATGCACTCAATTGTTTACATTTAATATCCCCCCCCCCCCTATAAGAAACAGTAATAACCGAAAATAAGCTAATAATAATTAGATTTAAGTTTGCAAGTTAAGGTTGCAAAACTAGAAATATGAATTTTAAAAAAAAATTATTTATTTTTTAGTTATTTAAATAAAAATTAAAACGAGTTAATCTAATGCAGCATGTCAAAAACAACTTCAAATTGCCAAAAATATAAAAATATTTATTAGATGCAAAACGATTGAAAGCTCAGATAAGCAAATTTTCACGAACCAAGTTCAATTTTGGCATACTTTCCATAAAATAAATTTATTTATTCTCTACTAAATTAAACACAAAACATGCTAATCTAAGGTAGCATTTGGTAAAATAACATTCGATTGGGCAAAATATTTTAATATTTTCATGATGTAAAAAGATTGAAATTTCAAACACTAAAACCCATTTTCCGCGAAGTCCAATGTTGCCATGATTTCCAAAATAATTACTTCGTTAATTATTGAAATTAAGCGAAAAATAAGTTGATCTAAAGTAGTATATGTCAAAATTACTTCCTATTGTCATAAACATAAAAATATTTACAAGATGCAAAAGGATTGAAATTTCAAACGCAAGAATCAGTTTTCCGCGAAGTGCGAGTAAATTCAATGTTGTGATGGTTTCCAAACTAATTCCTTCGTTAATTATCAAAATTAAACGAAAAATAAGCTAATCTAAAGTAGTATATGTCAAAATAACTTCATTGTCATAAACATCAAAATATTTACATGATGCAAAGGGATTGAAATTTCAAACGCGAGAAGCAGTTTTCCGCGAAGTCCGAGTAAGTTCAATGTTGTCATGGTTTCCAAACTAATTTCTTCGTTAATTATTGAAATTAAACGAAAAATAAGCTAATCTGAGGTAGCACATGTCAAAATAACTTCCAATTGTAAAAAAACATCAAAATATTTACAAGATGCAAAAGGAGTGAAACCTCAAACACGAAAGCAATTTTTCGCGATACTGCATATCAAACCTATGTTCAGAAAATTGCACTGATGAAATATTTTTAAAAGAATTACAAGCAATCTAAAGTATGCTTTAGATTGCTTTTAATGATTTTTGAAAGAATTCAAGCAATAAAGAAACTTTTCATACTTTTTCAAGGCTTTCAAGAACTTGGAAAAAAAAAACTTTATATTTTTCAGGAACTTTTCAAGGTTTTTCAAGGGCGTAAAATTTACGAACATATGCGGCTGGAAAAAAAATGGCGCATGCGCCACGAGATTACTTCCGAATTTATTTGCAAAAGAGGTGGTTCATAGCAGCGTTACTATTACAGTCAATGCACGACACAACAGTCTCAAGAGCTTGGGATTCAATGAAAACTTTGAGATGATTATTCGAGTTATCGAGATCCAAGATCGGAAAGTTTATTCGTTATTGCAAACGTGAGGCTGCAATTTCAAGAAATATCGGTAGCACACTGCTCCGCGATTCGACGTCATAACTCTTCCCCCAAACCTCTTTTTTATGGATTTCCATGCTGCAGTGGTTGAAGGAGGAGTAATGACGTCAATCTAAAGCGAAATAATATGGGAAAGTCAGGTTAAGGCGCCGCGGCCGCGTGTTTGGGTGTACAGTATCTTTGAACACAATGGAAACTTTTAAAATCTGATTTTTAAGTAAAAACAATATAAAAGCGGACTAATCGGACCAAAATGTTAAAAAGCGGACTTTGGCGGGAAATGCGGACCATTTGGGAGCCCTGCCTTTCTGAAACAATTGATTCAAATAGTCTTCAGATTTAGAGAACATTTTTAATATTTTATTTTCAAGTTTTATCATTTTGATATTTTGTGAGAAACTGAGGCAGTTTAATTACTGAAGAAGCCTCCTAAATTTCATCTCCACATGGTTTACTTTTAATATCAATTTACCTAACAGATAAATAAGTGTGTACATGTGTTTGCTTTATAAAAGTTTCTATACCTTTTTTGCAAACTACACATTTACAGTAGTCATTTTTATTTGTGCAGTTTCAAGCATAGATTTGCTTGCAGATTTTTAGGCTGTTCACACCTGTGTATTTGATCTAGCTTTCAGACTTGAAGTTTACTGCCAGTTACTTTTGCATTTCCTTTTTATCTATCCTTCCAGTCACCACCATATTATTAAAGCATACTATTAAAAAGTCTACAGACAAAACTATAGAAAATCTTTTTTTTTTTTTAAGTACACAAAAAATAAAAACTTACATAAGTTTTTTATGGTTTTCCATTATTTTTCTTTCAAGTTCAAAATCTTGATAAGGAACAAATTTGAAACTTGACAAATATGAAGTGTCCACACACTTTTCTGGATTAAAGTCACCAAAATCAGCTAAAATAATAAAAGCTACATCAGATAAACAATCCCTACAACATTATTTTATACGCTGTTTATATTTTACATAAATTTTAGAATCAATAAAATAACACAAGATTTCTGTGCTCTTTTACTTAAATATCTGAAAATTACATTAGTTTTAATTTGAAAATCAGAAAACCAACCTAAATTTAAAAGAAACATTTTACGGTACTTTTCTGTAATAGGTTGACAGATTTTTTATCTTTGGTGATTTGAATTTATTTATGGCTATTAACCTAGTAGCAGAATATTGTAAAGGGTAAAAATTCTAATTCAAAGACAGTCTGCAAAGTATAACATTAGATTAGTCATAGTGACTTATTATTAATCATCATCAACAAAAACCTGAAAATAAAATGCAAAATTTAAAAATTACAAGTAAAAAAAAGTTAAAAAAATAAAATAAAAAGAACTAAGTTGCAGGTTTAGCAACTTCGTATTTAAAACATGGTAAAAATTAAAACAAATCATGTAAAAAAATTTATTTTGGTTTGCACGACAGACACGTTAAAATTTGTTTTTAAAAGTCTAATATTATGGAATGCCGCATGTTCTCGATCAAAGTTGCTTCTAAAAGTTTTCAAAAGTTTTTGTAGCCTGGCGGAGAACCATTAAGAATCGTAAATCTTCTCACAAAAACCACATTTAAAATATTAGCATATGCAACTCAAGCTTCAGATAAATGTGAATCGATTATTTCAGAAAGGGCATAAGTCCAACTAATGTAACTTTCCAGGAATCAATAAAAAGTGATTATTTCATTCAGAAATGAACTAAATTTTACGAAGATTTTTATGACTAATCTAGCCACAAATAGGATCATTACCTCACCTTAAATTATGTTTCATTTCATCACTGAAATTAATTACAATTTTCTTTTTAATTTCGACTTATGCTGCCCTTTCTGCAATAAGTGTCCTGAAAGACTAGTTTAGAGTGATGAAAATGTAAATGAAATGAAACAGACTTATTTCTAACTGATTTATGATTAAAAAAAATAATAATAACGTGACAAAAATAATTAGGGAAGTCTGCATTCATAAATTCATTATTTTAAGAAAATACATTGTGTATTTTCCTCTTTCTCTCATCTTGTTTTAGTGAAATAATAAAGTCTGGTGTACAAAAAAAAAAAAAAAAAAAAAAAACTGAGATAAAAAGCAAAAGTTTTACATGTGTATAAAACTATATTCATATTTGTATTCATCAAATGCAGCCTCCATGGAAATATTTTTTTCTATCCTTCTCTTGTCTAGTTTTCCGTACCAAGTTCGATGTAAATATTAGTATGACTATGTTCAAAACTGCACTGAATAATCATCTTGATATTCATTATTTCTTTCAACAATATGAAAAGTTTTCCCTTCATACTCAGTATTGGCAAAGGTAGTTCAGCCAATAAGCCTTACTTTGCAATATTCTCTTGAAAACCGTCTATAAAATAGCTAGCCTGAAACCGTTCCTTTTATGTTCTATCGAATATTTAAGCACCATGAATGTTGACAATTGAAAACATTTGTTGCCCAGTAGAATCTTTGTCCAAAATCTTAATTTGAGATATAAGTCCTCTTAAAAAATGAAGGCACCTGTTTAGCAGTTACAGATTTCACTGTTTTCAACAGATGTGATGATGTACATTGATGTAATTTCAGTATTTTACTTGTAAGAGATTGAATTTCACATGGTTATAATCTGTCATAGCTGTTGAACATTCGCTTTGTTGTCCCAAGATCCCGGTCGCAAAGGACAAACGAATGTCCTCTCAGAGGAAAGTCATCAGCAATCTTGTTGAATTTCTTCAGTGTTATTTCTAGAAAAAGTCTCCTGCAGTGTTGTTCTTATTTGGACCAGCATACATTTCACTGAAAGCATACAGTTTTTTCGCAGGTCCTAGAAGAATATTAATAAAATCCCTAAGAAATTAGCGATTTTCATTCGGATTCCATGATTTCGAATCCCTCCCTAGCCCACTGAACTGACGAACCTACTATTGCTGAAATTATGCTAGATGCGTGACAAAATCTACCGCGGAACAAAATCTGTATCATGTCAAGTCGTTTACCATACCTTGTAACTACGTGAATTTTTGTATTTGCCATCTTATGAGTGTCCTGAACAAGAAAATGCAATGTTCCCCACCCCCAAAACTTGACATTTTTTTTGCAAACGGAGAACAAAAAAACGTCAAAATTGATCAATTTGAGTTCACGAATAACAACGAATTCTCTCGACAGATGGCGCTGCACATATTCCATTTCTGGATAAAAATAGTAGTTCACTTGGGATTTCAATAAAGAGTAAGGATATTTTATGTCTTTTTACTCTTTTAACAAACATATTTCATCGAAATCTGACTAAAAAATGTGTTTATATCTTGTTCATTTTTGATCAATAGTTTTTTTTTTTTTTTAAACAATATGGCAGCAACTAAGGAGCAATGTGTTGTTTGTTATTGAGAATTGAAACGGGAAACTTAATTTTCCTCCAGTAAAAAGTTTTGCCAAAGAAATATAAAGATAGGTGGCTTGAATTAGATTTATAAAAATATTTTGTAGTGTACTGCACTAATTAACATTTAAAAAAATTACAGAAACTAGTAGCTTGATACACAAAAAAAGTAGATAGTAGTGATTTCTGGAAACAACTTTTCAATTAATATTAAAAGAAAAGCATTTTATCAGCAGCGCAAGAAAAGGGATGGTGTACAGATCCAGGCCCCTAGCTAGAAGTTCAAAGTTAATTAATTACATCCTACAAAATATAAGTTCAAGATTTAATTATTGCTCCAATGAAAGGGTTTAAGCCCTAAAAACCTCCCATTCGGCACAGCTTTGATAGCAATGTTAAATGTGGTTAATTTTATCAACTAACGTATATTGTTTAAAATTTTATTTAAAAAGTTGTCATTGCGTTCTTATTTTCTCAAATTCATTGTAATTTTATGTGTAACTTTTTGTAACTTAAAATAAATATCTTTTATGATTTGTCAAAACAATGCGTGTATGTTGAATTATAAAATTAATATTTGATTGCAAATCCTTTTAAAGTATCAAAAATATTTTATAAAATGTACATTAGAGTAGTAGCAAATTTCTTTTTGACTTCTACAGTCATTATGTTACCCACATTATTACCACACAGTGGCATTCGCATTTGTCCATGCCAGAAAATATGCTGAAGCAAGAATGTTGTTCATGGAAAAAGACTTGGTATTTCAAACAAATGTTTCTACAAAAATGACAAACTATTTTACTTTGTTGTCTATGTATGATATGGCAGCAGTAAAAGCAGGATTAAATGCAAGGATGAAAGTGAGAATGAGCAATGCTCAAGTGACACTTGCGAGTGACTTAAATTAGTAGCAAATTTAAAAGTATTAATGATTGATATTAGAAGAAGTGGTCTAAATACTAACCATGGACTAAATACGGGCCACCCGCTGAAAATGAGGGAAAGAGGTTGTGCTCAGTCACAAAAATGGTACCTAATGAATCAACAAGCAGAGGCAAAAGCGTAGTGAGCAAATTACCTTGATAGCTAAAGCATGTGCTTTGTCATTAACTGTTTTATAAGAAACACTCGCTTTGAAGAACTCAAAACTTTTCGAGGCTTGTACAAGTTAGTTTATATCTTTCTAATATGTAGAGTGAAGTAAGTGGTTTTTATCTTAAAAAAAGTAGATTATATGGGCTTTCTTTCAGTGTACTTGATTTGAAAGATTTGTTTGTTTAGTAATGGTTTAGTACACAATAAACATAAAGTACTGTGCGGTCTAAAAAACGAGCTACTCATGTTGGTCCAAAAACGGGCTAGCCGGTTTTTAGACTACCATTGGTAGCTCGTTTTTAGACCACACTGTTTTGATACTTGAAAGTTTTGACTTAATATAATGACTTTAATTAGTCCATATGAAATATCTCCAACCCCCACTATTGCAAAGAAAAAGAACAATCGTGGCCGCAAGAGTGCCAAGACTTGCATCATCACCGGATCACCCTACAAAGATGAACTGGTAAAAAGTGTGGAGCATGCCTTGAACAACAGTCGGAAAATTGGGAGTAGGGAATCAGTTGCCCGTGAAAAGAGAAATCATCCAAAATCTTCAAGTCAAGGATGAAATTCCAACGGCAGCAGTCGGACTCGAAAGGAGACCATACTGATCTTCCTACAGATGGCAACGAAAAGGATGATGAGTTGGTCATCTTTTTTTTTGATAAATCTGATAATAGCAATGAAGTATGCATATTTTATCACAGATTCTTTTTAGACGACATTACAGGAGAAGTGTGGATTCTCTGCTGCAAGGCTAGACACCAGAGTGTGTGGATGGAAAATAAAGGTTCACTACATTTGTAACTTCTGCAACTAAAAAATGAAATAAATGATTTTTATTTTTTATAAAAATATCTAAGATGATATTTAAAAAAATTTTTGATTTAAAATTTCATACTTTTTATTTATTTTTAAAAGATAAAATATTTTTTCCTCAAATGTCCCGTATTTGGACCACCTCTTGAAAAATATGATTTTGCCTTTTTCGTAATCATGAAGTTTTAAAACACTAAAAACTGGTGTAATGGTTTTTGAACCCTAAGATCACCTTCATGAATGTTTTAAAGAGTTATTGGTTCTAAAATTATTCCTTTAGCGTGAACAAGTAAATCAGTAGGTAGAAAATGAAAGTGGTGGTCCATACTTGGACCACTTCCTCTAATGCTAGACATTCAGGTATCAGTATGGCCGCTGGGTAATTTTCAAAGTTTTACTTTTAATTTTAAATTTACTGTTTTACTTTAACATTTAATTTTTATGATCATGATATATTTGGTATCAAAATGGGTATGAAGATTTTAAGGCATTCACTTGCTAGAAGTCTCCAAACTGTTTGACAAAACTTGTAATTAACTACCAAAAATTTCAAGGAGGCATTTTCAGCACTTATTAATTTTAAAATCTTGCATTTATCAAAACAATATATATCTTTAAATGCTAAAATTCAAAACGAGAGAATAAAAAAAAAGTTGAAATTTTGAAAGTGGAGCTATCAGAAATACGCAAAAATAATGACACTACAGTTTTATTTTGACTTGATAGTATCAATTGAGCTTCATACGGATACATTTAGAAGTTTTAAATTACTTTAAAGTTGAAAAAAGCACAAAGTTTTCAAAGAAACGCGAAGAAATTACGAAAAATTGCTACCAGAACAACTCACATTCAGCGACCTCTAAAAAAAATAATGCGCAATTATTTTCGTGGAAACATTGTATTGTTCTGACCTATTATGCTTCTAGGCCTGTGGAAAACACTTTTCTTTTAGTTACCGAATGTGGTAAACAAAACTTGATTTCTAGGCATCTTTCAGAGTTCGTCCTGCGGTCTAGGAGGAACTCTACGAGAGTTTTTCGCGGGTTTTCAAATGGGACTTGAATCAAAGAAATCGAATAATTATTTTGGGTAGAAAGAGCCATTTAATGCCCTTTTTGGGCTGGCCCTAAAATTAAAATTCAAAGGATTCGGTTGTTTACTGGTGTTTGAACCCCCCCCCCCCCATGTTCCTTTTCGGGTGCCCATGTACCTCCCTGCCAAATTTGGTCGAGATCCGACGTAAACTGTGGATTTCTATAGGGAACATACACACACACACACACATATATATTCTCTGTTTTATCTATATATATAATGTTTACCTTGTACTAAATAAGAAACAATAACAGCTGTAGTATTGTCATTGCATTGTAAAAGGCCATTTCCAAGGTCTTTTTTCAACTGAAGAGTAAATAAGTACCTGAAGTAGAATGTTTCAAGTTAGCATGAAAACATCAGATTAATTTAAAAACAAACTTCAGAAATAGGAGAAAAATTGTTACTTGGTGAATTCATCTTCTAATTGAACAGGATCTGGAGTGTAGAACTTTACACAAAAATACATGGATGGAAATGATGTTGAAAGTTGAGAACACAAAGGTTTTAAAAGATCCAACCAGCACTGTTGCAACAAATTAAAACATTTTAAAATTAGAAACATAAATTATAAATACAATGAATTATTATTATGGATAAAATATTTGAAAACTGAATCCATAACATGATTAAATATATTTAACGCATAAAATCTACAAACCAATAACACGTTACTAAAATATGTTATAATAGAATCCTGTTTGATATTTCTTTCGCAAAGTCCGCTGATGTGTAGCATGATGCATATTACGAAATATATATTAAATATTTATTTTGAAAACATCATGATATTTTGATAGTTATTTTTTGAACTATAATATTTTTGTTAAAGATTAAATGTAATAATTACAATGATATATTCATTTATTATCAAAGAAAATCAAAAAGTAATGCACTATATTTATATATTATTAATACAATGTAATACTATTCCTTTTCCATTTTAAAATTCATAAACTTATTATAACAATTTTAAGATAGATTAAAAATGCCTAGCTGAAAATTAAAAGTTGGACAGAAAAAAGGGAAATGTTTTACGGCTGGACACTGATTTATGCATATTTTTAATTCTAAATTATATAATTTTGCAACAATAGCTAACAAAAGAAAAATGAGAAAAACAGTTACTCCCTAAGTAACTTAATTAAAAGCAATAAAAATGTATAATATTAATTTTAAAATACATAAAACATTACATAGTACTTTTTGAATAAAATAATTATACAAATGTAATAAAAGGTTCTAATAATTTTTTTCATGTTTTAATTTTAAATGATAATTTGTACTTATGATATTGTGATGCTTTTTGCTTTTCTATGATTTTTTACAGCTCACATGAGCACTAAAACAGACCTCATGAGGCTTTAGGGTGGGAGTAATAATTTGGGTGTACGTGTCTTTTTTTAGGGGGGAGTAAGCGAGTACTTTACTTAACGAGTATGATGATAATTGCAAAGTTTTTGAAGAATTTGTAGGCTTATTCTAAACTTCAGATATCAAAATAAAGATCCTATTCAATATATTAAAAGATGCTCTATATGCCTAGACTTACTTTTTCAAGATTTTAGGAGGACTAATATGATGGAGTGTCAAAAATGAGGGGAAGTTTGGTGGGCTTCAACAGTTGGTTTTTAGATTTATAGCATGAACAGAGTTAGATTCTTGCAAATAGGATGACTAAGTCCCTTCCAAAGTCAACAAAAGAAAAAAAAAACTGTCCAAATTAAAAGATGAACAACATTGTATGTACAGTCATACGGAGGGTTACCTCCAGCGTACATTTTTCAAAATTTTTTAAAAAAAAATTTTGATGGTGAAAAGATTTAAAAATAAAAAATAAAATAGAGGGGAGAGTTACAAAAAAATGGCAACTTTTGGCATCTCAAAAATGGCACTTTTTGTTAAAGTTAAAAGAAAAGGGTTAACAAAGGAAAAAGGAAAGGAGAAAAAATGAGGTTCGCTCCCAATTTTTTCAGGACTGATGTTACTTTTAGGTAATCATTGATGACAGAAGGTCACAAGGGGGTATCTTCCAGGAAGTTTTCACATTTAACTCAGAAATATTGTCACCTTTACAGATGCTAAGAGAGGGAGGGAGGAGAAAGTTTTTTTAATTGTAGACTTTAAGACACAGTTTCAGGTAACTTTGGTGACTCCAAGAGAGCAGAGAAAAATTTTAATATTGAAGTCTTAAAAAAGTAATTTTAGGCTGTGTCTGACAGTCATATAGGAAAAGAGAGGGCTTTCATTTCTGATGTGCTTTTGGAAACTGAAGTCAATTTTAGACTATCTTTGGAAGAAAGGGTTTTGGGAGACTCTTAAACCAAAATTGCTGAATACAAAATTTTAATCTATCTTTGATGATGTTACGGGAATAGGGAAGAAATTTGGGGTTCTCTCCAGGAATTTTTCAATGTTGAAGTCAAAACTGCAATTTTAAGCTACCCTAACGTCACTAAACAAACCGTTGTTTGGTAACAGCAGAAGAAAGAGGCAGGGTAAGGCATCCAAACTTCATCTCCCAACACCTCCAAAAATCACCTACAATTGCCTTTTTGAAACTTAAATTCCGAGAAGTTTACTAAAGGGAACCTTGAGGTCCTATTGACTCAGCGGTTAAAGCACTGGATTAGCATCACGAAGGTCCATAGATCAAACCCTGTCACCGACACGCATCGCTCAACCTCCCCATCCACATCTGTATGCCAATATGTTAAGTATTGAGATTGTATATAAATCAATGTTGTAAAAAATATACTTAAGTAAAATGTTAAATCACCATAATTACTCAATGATAAAAAGAATATACATATAAATAAAAATATTTTTTTTTTTCGAACTTGAACAAATAAAAAGTTTATATGCTGCTAACTATTTAATAACCAAACAAAATGATTCAGATAAATGTGGAAATTACCTTGCTTCCTTTCTCGTCTTCAAATTCTAGCCCAAAATAATCAACTTCAATCAAATTCAAGAATTTACACACTTTGTCAAACAACGCTTGTCCACTATTTTTAGCCTAAAGCAATTTTATAAACAAATAACAAAATATGAGGATTAAAACATCACTTTAAAAAAGGTTTTATTATTACACTGAGAAAGAGGTCTCAAGTTATTGATTTATGATACAGTTGACACAGTACATTTAAATATTATTCTGAAATAAATAAAAGGATAAAGAGCAATTGAATAAAATATTAAAGAACTTTTTCCTTTTTTAATTCTCTGCCTTACTTATGTCAGAACCTTTATGAGTCAGGAAAAAGGGGATAAGATAAGAACTAAGCAAAAAACTTAAATAACACATCAATGTACAGGAATAAGCATTGACGAATGCAATGCTTCGGATTAGAAATCAAATAACAAATTAGCTGAAACATATTTTGAATTACAAAGAGCCTGCAGTACTTTTACTTTGACTTCAAGATAAGTTTAACTAAAAATGACAGATGAATTAGACATTATACTCCATCATCTAAGAACATCAGACAAACATTTCTGATCAAATATGAAAGCTGCAGAAATATTGCTTTATGTTACTTAACGTTTTGTTTCATATCATAATAAAATGTTACACTACAGATTCCCCCCCCCCAGATTTAACAGTTGGGCAGGCAAAATAAAATAAAATAACAAATAAAAAAATAATCATAAATTTACAGAATTTGGAATACCCCATGTAAATGAGATTTTTGCTGACATCATGTGACTACGACAGCTATTCAATTTCAATTAAATTATGTATAAATTAAAGAATAATTGTTACCTGCAGTTGAAATACATGATTGGAATCATCTAAAAAGTATACTGTAACATTCATAAATTTTCTTCCCTTGCTAGAAGAAACAGATTTGGTTTGGTGTCCTTTAGAATTTTCGGGCAATGTATGATGAGGTGATGACATCTTGAATTTCAATGCAGTAACTATCATCAAAGAATAAAAATACCTATTTTAAAAACACATTAATATTCAACATAAAAATAAAATAAATTATAGTAGAACTCCAATTATCTAAATCAATCAAGACTGAATTCCATTCACATAACTGGATTGTCTTTTAAAAAACCTGACGTGGGCACCACAGTCCTTTTAAGTCTATTAAATAATAAATATTTTTAATAATTCAAAAGCATGCACTTATGGGTGGGTGCATGCATGTACTTATGTATGCGAGTTAAGAGCAATATCTCTTAAATGAATTGCTGTTTAGACATTGTTTTATACACACTAAAGTATAGTAAACATAGAGAAGTGGGTGTGATATACCCCCCCCCCCCCCTTTGGTGACATCCGATTTTGTACATTACCATCATGTTTGGTAAAGGTTGCATAGAAACTACTTGCGATATCATACGTTATTTCATCTTTTTAATGGTTTTTCAAACAAAACAAAACTAAAAGTTTCATTGCGGAATTTTTTTTCAAACAATTAAAGTAATGCATTAAAATATAAAATAATCTGCAAAGTACCAAAAAAATAAATAAATAAATAAATAAAATAACTAAATAATGTAAAAACTGATTTAATGATTTCCTCAATTTAATGATACATTCCACTGGTCTGGATTTGACTGTATTAAGTGTCTATGCTCCTCGATTTAACAATATCTTTGATTTAACAAACTTTTCTCAGTCCCTTGGCAATTGTTAAATGAAGGTTATACTGTAGTTTGAAGACAGTATTGCAACACTAAAGTTTATTACATTTTAATCAGGGCCTGATTTAGAAGTTTTAGGGTTGTAAGCACATCAAGCCTGGGGGGGGGGGGGGGCTTGACTTGCAGACATGGGCGCCTATATGCAAAATTAAAGAGGGGTGGGGGCTCAGATATTTTCATCATGGAAGCTGATTTCAAGACAGATTAGAGTCATTAAAATGACATTTCTAATAACTTATTCATTAATGGCTGGAGAAGAAATGCTTTTATATTTTTGCAAAGAAAAAGGTACTAAAAGCAAGAAAGTTCTAATTTCTAAGATGGGGGCTTCAGCACCCACTTACCCTCCTACATGGGCACCCTTGCTTGCAAAACTGAAGAACGTGTTCAGTCGCACATCTTTTTGTCTTCGCAAAGGTTTCCCAAACCCCAAGAAAAGTGACGTACCATCCAAAAACACTAACCCCCCCCAAACCCTGCCCCCTCCCCAAAAAAATCTGATGAAATCTGTACTATTGATTTTTTTTAGGTTGACCCCATTGACATTCTTTGGCTATAGGCTGCAGTAAACCAAGGGTGTAAATATAGATATTGTTAAGAGTTCCGGTGCAGCTTCAAACTTTCTTGAAATGACGACACAGTTATTGAGAAAACACAGGAGAGTTATTTACAGGCTATGTACAGGAAGCGTAGTTACAACTGCTAAATCAATCATCAGCAATTAAGCAAATATCAATTAACACCGTAAACTCAACGGTTACACACGTATTTACATCCAAATACGAAAAAATACAGCTAAAAGGCTTTGCAAAACAGAGCTAATACATGCTCTCCAGCATACCGCTGACACATTCACAAGCAAAAACTAACTTGAGACTAACTTTTTATCATGACAGGCTTTGGTTACATAGTCCTATCCATTTGTTTTGGAAACTATTAGGAACTGGGTCTTGTACACTTGCCATGAGGATTTGCCATCAAATGTGGCGAGCTTAATTGAAGGTTGTGTAGCCGAATGCACAACATCAACAGCACTGCTTCCAAGCGTCACCAATTTCCTTTCCAGGTCTTTAAACTCTTCTTTAAGTAGATGAAATTTTCTATCTTCTTCTTCTTCCAATTTATTTTCTACAGCATTGAATCGGCCTTCAACGATACAAAATTTTTCTTTAATAGCATCAACTCGATGCTCTATGTCATTAAATTTATTTTCCATCAGTCTTTACCGAAATGAGGTCGTTTTTAATTTCTTCTTGGTTAGAAGTTAAATCCTTTTTCAGCACCGTTAAATCACTTTTTAATTGTTCTTGATTAGCCACCATATCACTCTTCACAGAGTTGATTGTGTCAAGAAGTTGTTTTAATTGATCATCCATTGCGCGAGTAATCACCATAAAAATAAAGTTCAAATCCAAAGTCTTCATGAAAAAAATGTCCAAGGTCACAGTTATTTCAAGAAAGTCCTGAAGAAGCCCCACATTTGGCGCCAATTGTTAAGAGTTCCGGTGCAGCTTCAAACTTTCTTGAAATGATGACACAGTTCTTGAGAAAACACAGGAGGTGTATTTACAGCTATGTACAGGAAGCGTAGTTACAACTGCTAAATCAATCATCAGCAATTAAGCAAATATCAATTAACACCGTAACCTCAACGGTTACACATGCATTTACATCCAAATACAGCTAAAAGGCTTCGCAAAACAGAGGTAATACATGCTCTCCAGCGTACCGCTGACACAATTCACAAGCAAAAACTAACTCGAGACTAACTTTTTATCATGCGGCACGGCTATTTATAGACATCGAAAGAGTGCTTCTCAGATATTCCAGAAAATCATACTCCCTTCTACCACTTTCCTATTTCTTTCCATTCAAATTTTATCATTCAGAAATGAGGGGACCGTAGACTTCAGCCGAATGTACGGGAGCTGTATATTCATTACAAGAAACTATTTACAGGTTACGTTGCTACAATAATTTTAGATGAAAGATAATTTAATAAACGTCAAATTTAGCTAGATTACGACAAATTAATCACAAAAATAATTACTATTTACAGAATTTGTGACAATATGTATACAGTTGGCTCTCCGTTGAACGACGCTCTACTCAACGAATTTCTCTATTTAAAGATGGCTTTTCACAGTCCTAGATGGTCCACTATAGTTTTAAAAGCATTTTATCTAAGGACGTTTTCTACTTAAAGACAATTTTTTGTTGTCCCTGGAAAGTCGTTAAGAGTCAACTGTAAGTGTTTTGATAATGTACTTGTAATATGAAACTTACAGAAATAAATTACAAGAGATTCAAACATCTTGAAATGTTGTAAATCAACAGAAACAAAATAAATACCTTTTAAGCAGTAATAATGCACTCCGTACTAACTTGGAGTGACATCTGAATGGTCTCATTTTACACTAGATGTCACTCCAGATAATTTTCTCACTCCATGAAGGAGAGTTAGTTTTCCGCTGAACATATGAACCTCGTTAAAACAGAGGCAGCAATGACTTTAATTTAAAACTTCTTCTTCGCTGGTGCTACAGCATGTAGCAGGCCAAGACTCTCTTGAATTCTTTCCCACCTAACCCTTTCCCCAGCAATGGCTCTCCATCGGTTCGCTCCTACTACTTCTAAGTCCTTTTCTACCCCATCCAGCCACCTGACAAGGGGTCTCCCTCTTCGGCATTTTCATTCAATGTTAGAGAAGGTGACTTTTTTTGTGGAGAATGCATCTGCATCTCGAAATATGTGGCCCAGCCACCTAATGAGAAACGTCTTTATAACCTTTAAGATGTTAGGTTCACCATACTTTTTGTAAATTTCGTGGTTATAAGCTCTTTTCCAACATTTATCTTGTCGCATTGATCCAAAAATCTTTCTTAAAATTTTTCTCTCAAAAATCACTAAAAGTTCTTCTTCTGCCCTGTTGAGAGCCCAACATTCACTCCCATACGGGACAACATGTCTTATCAATGTTTTATATAGACTTAATTTAGTTTTAATGGTGATGTAATTTGAATTTAATTGTTTTTTAAAGTCATAGAAGCACTTATTAGCCATGGATAGCCTGTTTTTAATCTCAATATGTAGGTCATTGCAGCTTGAGATCATTGTGCCCAGGTATATAAACTGCTTGACATTCTCAAATGTGTAGTTATTTACCTTCAAAGGGGCTGTATCTACATTTCTGTTTGATGCAATCATAAATTTAGTTTTATTTTTATTGATGGTTAGACCCAGCTTACCTGCTGCATTCTCAAGCGAGATAAAAGCTTAAAAAACAGCTTGCTTAGTTTGTCCAATAATATCAATGTCATCCGCAAAAGCAAGCAGTTGGACTGTTCTTTGAAAAATGATTCAGCTAGGATTAAGTTTTAAACTTACGCTAGAATAAAAAATATTTAGAAAGATTTCATAGTGCAAAACAAATGAAAACATTGATTAGGAAAAAAATGTTTTGTAATTTTTTGAGACCCAACCAAGCTAGGGGGCTCCAAAGCGCATGCTCTACAGGCTTACACTTAAATTTGCCCTGCTTTTAATGATGTCTAATGCATTTTCACATTAGATGTAGATACATGCATATAGACGCAGTTTTGTTTTCTTTTTTTTAAATAATATTTAGTAAAATTTGAAGTTTTAATTGGCAAATTGAAAATTTTCACCTCCCACAGATTTAGGTTCTGAAGGCCTCTGGCATCTCCAATCTTAAATTGGATAAAAGCTGTTGGAATGCATATAAAGGAAGAAAAGGACAATATAATAGTGCCTCAGGGTAAACAAAGAAACACCTTAAATAATTACACCCCTAGTTTTTTGCAAAATACAAATACAAAAAAAAAGCATTTTACAGAGATTATTCTCCTAATATCAACCATTTTAACATGATTCAATGGATAACTCTCTATATATGTGGCTAGTAGTGCCAAATTGAAACCTGATTCGAAAAATATTTCTTTTTGCAAAGTTTTGTCGCCATCTTGGACAAAGTCGAGGATAAAACTTGGAGATCAAAAGCTTACACCGGTATTCTCCACTCCGGTTAAAACTCGGACCGAGGCTTAAACCTCGAAGTTGAAAAACTACTCTATTCTCCATCCCGGTTTGGCGTTAAACTCGGTCACGGAACGCCCACTTCCAGAGCTCGGCTTGTAACCGCTACTTCGACGGTTTAAAACTAGATTTCCTTCCCATCATTCCTTTGTGAGCAAACAAAATGGGCGACGGCTGTTTGGATTATTTTGAGTGATTTGCAAATGCTAGAAACTATTGATAAACATTCGCTAACTTGACGTCAGAGAAACAAAGATTAATTACAAAATTTAATCAGAATTGACATTCGTTATAGGTGTTATCAAAAAGTACGGCCGAAAACATTAATGCAATGATCAACAGAATGGTGCGAAAAAAATCATTTTTTTTTTATTTCCACGCCACTGTAGCGCGGAAAAGTTGCGATTGGTAAGCATTTTTTTTTTTTTTAAATCTGATTTATTTCAGCCGCACCGTTTCTTCGTATTTTAAACTTTCGCCTCAATTAACAACAAAAACGTTACAAAAAAATACTGCATGAAAAAAATAACTATTTGGGGATGGGGGAGGGATTAGATGCCACTTCTGAGAGAATATCTTAGAACACTTTCGTCCCTTACAAACTATCCTTTATCAAATAATTTCTGGAACACGAAAACTTATTATTTTTTTTAATGCAGCATTGCTCCAATTTTAAAATGCAGGTCAAACAATTTTTAAACCGCTATAATAGTTTTTTAAACAAATTCTTCCCTGAATTACAGTCATATAACGTCACAACGGAGCTTTTATAATTGCTAAAGTTTTGTTTTAAATTTGTGAAGAATGTGGCAGAATAGCACTTGCCATTATTTTTATGAGTTTGGGGAAAATGAAAAAATGGTCTGAAGCAAAATAATAAGGAGTGCTCACCTCGGCTGTGGGAGGAGGGGGGGGGGGGCGTCATGGCGCAGAATATGCCATGAAATTTTTCGGGGGGGGGGCTGTTCAAGGAATAATTTCTTCTTTTTTTAGAGGGGTCATCCAATTTGGGGGGTCTTTGAAGTGTTCGGGAGGGAGGGGTGTGCCCTTGCTCTTAGGGAGGGCGGGGGCACCCCTGGAAAAATCAATTACTTTTCTTAAACAGTAGTACCTGTTGCAACTTTTTTACTCTAACAAGGTATCTTGTCCAATTGAGAGACTCTGAATTACATAAATCATTCCAAGACAGAAAATGACAGAATGAAGTTGAATGTTCCACAAAATTTCAATGCGCAACACAATAATACCTAAACGAATTTAAAATTCTCCTTGTTTCAAATAATTATAAATAAAACGGTTCAGGAGATTTTTAACTGCAGAAGAAATTACTATTACTAGCTTCATGAACACATTAATGTGGAAAAATATTCTCAATGGATGAAATAACATTTGATTTTATGCTAGGGAATGTAAATATAGAAGCAATTAGAATGTGACTTTATTTTTGCATACAAACACGCATGTAATTACAAGACAGGGGATGAGAAAGAGCTTTGAAAAACAAGTGATTGTAAAAATTAAGGTGTGAATGATAACAAGGAATTTTTACATGGGCGTCCATATGCAAAATTTTAAGAGGAGGGGGGGGGGGGACTCAGGTATTTTCCATATGTTTTAGCAGGATATTTTCCCGCGGAAACCGATTTCAGTACAGATTTTAGAGCGAATAAAATTTGACATTTTTACTTATTCAATAATGACTGGAAAAGAAATGTTTTTACATTTTAGCAAAGAAAAAAATACTAAAGCAAGAAAGTTGTAATTTCTAAAGAGGTGGGGGGGGGGGTTCTTGAGTCCCCACTTGCCCCCCTCCCCATATGGGTGCCCTTGAATTTTTGGATGATAAAAATATAAAATTATTTTTTCAACTTTTAGAAAGGACTATATTGTTGGGAGAAATAAGTTCTTCACATGGAAAACGAATGCAGGGCAAAATTCAGTTTATGAATTTGCCCTGTGTCGTTTATATTAATAAGTTTATGGATTTTAAAGACAATAAATGTTAACAAATGTTTCATGAAATGGAACAGATGGAGGGGGGAGGGGATCGGGTTCTAAAGCTAATACATTGTAACAAGTTTTTAATAATATTATAGATTATTTTTCTTTTCTATGTTTTTAATTCTTTTCTTTCTTTCTTTCAAATGCATTTACAACATAGTAGAAAATATTAAGCTTCTATATTATTCAAAAATGTTTACTTCACACACAAGAAAAAAAAAAACATTTATGACTGACAGATTTTCAATATTAGAAAGAGATTAATATATTAATCAGTAGCGTGTCTAGATTGGGGGGAACAACAGTCTGGCCCGGAATTGCATCCAAATTGGATTTCAAAGTTAGTAAAATAAATAAATTTTAATTAATTCTCTGAAGTTTTCCCTTTTTTTCTTAAATCATATTTAATTCATTAAATGTCAACAAAAACAAAGCACAATATTGCGCTTGGACGGAGCTCGTTACATATGCGTCTAGGGCAAATTTTACATAAAATTTATTCCTAATTATTAAACTCGTTTTTTTAATAGTTGCAACGCCAAAATAAAAATAAGTTGTTGTTTTTAAAAAATAGCACGAACTTAATATTTACATAAAACATCTTTTGGAAGGAGGGGGGGGGGGGGGTTTCGTAAATTACAGCCCGGCCCAGATGAAACCCTTGCCAAGAATGTGACTATATTATTGAATTAGTTTTTATTTCATCTTGATTAATAACAAGATGAAAAAAAAACATTTAATTAATAACAAGATAAAAAACTTTTTAAGTTTCTATACAGAAACATTAAAAAAATGCATTGATGTCTTTAAATTTCAAATTGAGTCTAATAAAAAAAAAATTGCATGAACTAGATAAATTTTGCTACTCCCGATTCTAATTGTCAATCATTCTTCTGCGCGCGAATTTACTACCACGTGGAATGCAGTCATGTAGAAAATGTCACGTGAGTCACTCTACCCAATGGTAACAGCCGTTTCATTTCTCCTTCAGTTAAAACTCGGCTCCCCTAAATCGTGCTTGAAATGACTTGAAGAATACGCACCGCGTTCGAAACTAGTTTTCCCTTACTTCTCGGTTTTGAGGAGCCGAGTTTCATCTCCGTTCTGTGACAGTATTGAGAATACGGCCGTTAGTGAGTTATATCATCAACTTATAATGCCACTTAAAACTGCATTGAATTAACACTGATTTGCCCCAAAAGATGTGTAAGACTACTTTTGAAACATTTGAATGTAACCAAAAGGGGAGATGCACCAACTAGAAACCACTCAGAGTCTAAATACCAAATTTAAACTTTCTATGGCATACCCTTTTTTCGCTATGCAAGGTGTATGCACACACAGAAAACTCGTGGTAAATAACTCATGGATTGTTAAAATGAATATTTCGGGCATCTATACGTGTTTAGGTACAATGCACATGTGATCGGGCCGGAAAAACCACTCAACATTCCATTGGGGATGAGTAAAATAGAAATTTAAGCCGAAATCTGAAGGAAAAATTCTTTGTGATTACAAAACTCACTTTATTATGTAAAAGGAAGGAAATAACTATAAAAACACATTTTGCGTTATTTTCATTTCTTTTCAGTGAAATAAACATCCAATCCTACTTTTTTTCTGTGGAAACTTAAGCAATTAAGTAAATTTTTTACTTTCATCAGCAAATGAACAAATGTGGTAACCTACGTTTCAAACGTAGCCGAAAGCCCACTCTCCTTAATGCTCAAAAAAAAAAAAAAAAAAATTGTCCAATCGACTCCCATCCACAGTGTTTATCCCCAAGCATACTTCCAATACTGTCTTCGACCCTATTTGGAATGGTTCATAATTCAATTTCACCACAGGAGTTTCTTTAGGAACTAAAGGGAAAAAAAAGTAAGTGACTGAGTCTGTTCTTTTTGTGTTGCCACTTCTTCAAACTAGGTTGCCAAGTGGACACCCTGAATCTTGACCTTTACAGAAGACCATATTTTGATCCGAAATGGAGGATACATTGGCTCCCTAGTTAGAACTCTGAACTCAACCAAGATTTTTTTTTTCATTGTTATGATTTCTCAAAAATTATAATTCTGCTTGACATTTGGTATTTAGGAATTAATTAAAATGTTTTTTAGTTGAACATATTTATTTACTAACATTCGCTTGAGAGCAATACGCAATGTGCGATAAATTCTCAAGCTTGGCTCATTCTGTTGCGAGTTCTTGGCAAAATTAATTTAAATGGATGAAAAAATTAATTAAATTCAGTCTTAAAATTCATTTTTTGATTAAAATAAAATCAAGATTGCAACAATACCCCCCCCCCCCCCCAAAAAAAAAACTTAAAATGCATGCAATCGGTTACTGAAACATGTTTTTGATACTTTTCTTTAACAAAACAAAAAGAAATTCACGTAGGAGATGCGAAAATAAAATTATTTGGAAAATACAATAAGGGAAAAAAAAACCACCGGGAGGACGATAGAAATCTCATCCTAACTCCCAACAATTTTAAATGTTTAATACCAATGACTTATTGTTAGGATGAAGTAATATATTGCATTTACTTCTCTCACGAAAAATGTAATTTCAAAACCATTCTATAATTCAAAAATATTTCACTATATCCGGTGCCAATCAATTTACAGTATATTTATTAGAGACGTACCGAGTAGCACTTTGGCCGAGTAGCCGAGTACCGAGTACTCGGCCTTTTACTACTCGGCCGAGTACCGAGTAACTCGGCCTTTCACTACTCGGCCGAGTTTCCCAGTACCAATTATGCTGAAAGAAGGACCACCGACACACACCGATGAATTTTGAACTTATTGAAATAGTAGTATAGACCTCCTTGTCCATATAATAGTTTTTAAACTAAATTCCTGCTGAAATTTAACTACAAAATTTTGCAAAAATAATGTTTTTTAAATTAAAAATGAATAAATAAAAGGTATGACTTATCAAGTTGGAATTAAAACAAATTATACAAATTTATTCATTATAGGTCTAGTTCGCTAAACATAAATAATTTTTAAAAGCAAAAAAACCAATGCGCAGGAACATTGCAGACACGTTTTTCTGTGTTACAAGGATTGTCTTTTCAGTGCATAACATGTGAACTAAAGACTAAAGGCATACGACAAAAAATTGGACTTTTGCTGGATGCCTTTAAATCAACGAGCTCACATTTTGTGCATTGAAAAAGAAATTCCTCGTAACGCCAAAACACGTGTCTGCAGTGATCCTGCACTGTGCTTCTAACGTTGTTTTATTTCCTTTTATTTTTAAAGCTAAGGTATTTTTATATATCTTATAACTAATTTTAGTTTGTAGCAAAAATTCCATATTTGCACAATTTTCAACAAAAAAGTTTTATTAACTTTCGAGACATTCGAACCAAGATTTATTTCATTGAAGTATTTCAAACTTCATTATTCTCAAAATTTAAATTTGAATTGTAAATGGTTGCAGAAAATTATATATGCTTGAGCTTTTTTGTAAATTGTAATGTATTCAATTTTTTGCAACTACTCGGTATTGGCCGAGTATCTGACCAAAATTTGGCCGAGTACCGAGTACTCGGCATATTGGCCGAATAGGCCGAGTACCGAGTAGTTACCGAGTACTCGGTACGTCTCTAATATTTATCTTGCGATCAAAAAAAGGGTTTCAGCAAATAAAACATAAAACACTTACCAGAGTATAATCTTGCGAATCACAAGCTTCAAGGAGTTTTGTTAAGTGAGAAGGAATATGTTCTTAATTGCTTAACAATAACATACTCGATTATTTGCAGAAAACGAAAAAATAAAAAGAGGAAAGCAGGCAGAGTACGAGTAGAATAATAATGAAACACAAACAGTAGTTAAAGTAGAAGTTATGCTTGCAAATTTTATTAGAAAAAAAAAAATCAGGACATTGCTAATCAGCCGTTTGTAACGCCAGAAAATTTTCTTGGCGACAAATTTTTGTTGCTATGAAAATGAAACGAATGTGGGTGGGAAAACCACGCCAAACTGCCAATTCCTGTACAGGAAAAACGGCTGAATAGACATTAAGTAAAATTTCTTGTAAACGAAAAAAGACTACAACTTTTTTAGACTTAGCTTCGATTGTTTTGTCGGTTTTGTTTACAAATCGAAATCGGGACTTCACGAAAATTGTGTTGTTGTAAATTCGAATTGTTATTTTTTGATGAATAATTGTTTGTTAAAACGTGCATAAAACCATGTAGCTTCATTATTGTCTCACTAGCAATCAATGTCGCAATTCGAAAGTGAACTTAATAACTCTCAGTGTACAAGTATGTACTTATTTATTATTAATTTTCAATTTCTTTGTGATTTATAATTTATCTTTTGCAGTGCAAAAGAATGAACTTTTAATGAAGCTGCAATGTCCTTTGTTCCCTTGACAAAGGAGCTCAACAAGTTTTTTTTTTCCTTTTTCCGCAGCTCCGAAATGAAAATAAAAATAAAAGGAGCTCCTGAAATAAAAGGAGGTACGTTAATGTACCCTTGTCAGTATTTGCGCTTTTGGATTTATTTAAATCAAAAAAGTCAGTATTAATATTTTAAATCAATTTTTTGAATTTAAATTGTATTATTTTGATTTTTGTAAACTGACTTCAAAGATTTTACGTTTTTATCGTGTCTTATTTATAATATGACACTCTGAAAAACACATTTAATTTGGCTAATTTAACGGGAGTAACTATTTTTTAACAATTGATAGTGGCTGCATTCCTATTAGAGCAACCTTTCAAGAAACCTTTTATTCCCAATCACAGCTGACCGAGGGACCACTCTGCAGTGGTCATTTCAAGGGCATGAAGATTTCTCAAGACAAAACCAGATCCTACCCTGTGTCAATTAACACCTAAACCCTTTTTCAACTGTCAAGCTATCTTAGCTGCGCTTTTCAGTCTTGGCTCGCCACCAGATAATGGCAGTATATAGAATATCCATTTTACCTGCTTTCAGACACTAGAACTCGCGAAATCCGTTCTCTAAATTTTTGGAAATATTTAGAAATTATTGCACTTCTGTAGATAAGACAACAACAACAGCATGATCGTACGATATACTTATAATTTTCAAAAAATCCTCCATTGAACAATTATACGTTTCAAAACCATATTTGTGTATTAAGTGTTCTTTATTTCATTTTTCAAGAATAACGGAAATTTTGTTTGATTCTGAAAAAATAATAACTTCCATCACACAATATTGAAATCTATCATACGCTAACATAAGATATACCGAGAAAGACCCGTGCAGCTATTCAAATTGAAGCTGAGATTATAAATACAAATTATTTGATATTGAGAACAACTTACTTGAACAATTAAATACTTTGTTTAAAAAAATCCTGATGATTTAAATCAATGATTTCTTTAAAAAACTCACTTGATTTAAATCAACAAACTTTTACTCTTGTTGAATCAAAAATTCTCCTTCGTATTTTGTTGGACTGGAATCACTCAATTGTGATCAAAATCACTTATTATGGATAGTTTATTTTTTTTCAATTGATCAAAATATAAAACCAATTCAAATTCACGTTTTTATAGATGCTGTGCTGGAGAATGAAAAAATAATTTTGAAGCCTTGTAAAATATGCAATCGAACATTTAACCCTTTATCCTTGGTAAGAGAAATCACTTTAATTCTCAATTTGTGCACCAATATAAATGCATAACCATATTAAAAAAAAAAAAATATATGTAACTTGTGCTTTTGTTTTTAAAATATTTAAAAAAAAGAGCTTGCAGTAATTGAACTTTTTAAAAATACTCTTTTCAATTTATGTTAAAATGTTTTGTTTCAAAATAAGTATTTGTATATACTTTAAAAGATTTGTATTGAACCATACTCAGTGTTGGATCTTCAGTTTTTCCAAGCCAGGGCAAATCTTGAAACTGCCATCCTCGCCCATCTTTCTTCAAGCATTTGTTTCAAATTTAAATGAAAAAACATAGAAAAAGGGTGAAGTTACTGCCCTGGACAAGGGCCCAAGCTTGCTCGCAGTAGATCCCCGCCCCTGATTGTACTTTTCTTACCTAATAAACTAAAAACTAATATTGATCATTCATTTTTGGATTAAATAAAATCTGCTTATATTTAAAACTTTATAAAGGTGAAGCTATTTTTTTTTTCCATGTTTAGATTTATTAATAAAATGTGTGCATTTTCATTTCTTCTTTTCTAAATTTTGGCACTTTGCTTTTCCCTGCCTCTTTTGCAGCTACTTTTCCACTAAAAGTAAGTATTTGGCTTGGCCACTTGTTTACATTTTACTTTGATAAAAAAAGACAAGTAACGTTTATGTCATTGCCATGTTTGCTCCTCTTTGTCTAATTTTACATTAAAATGTTTACTAATGCACAAGGGCCCCCATATGGGGGGGCAAGGGGGGACTAAACCCCCCTCCCCCATTTGAAATGAAGAATTCCTTGCTTTTAGTGCTTTTTTCTTTGCAAAAATGCATAAAAATTTCTTTTTCAGCAACTAATGAACAAGTTATTAAAAATGACAACTTTTAATGTGTCTAATCAGTACTGAAATCAGATTCTATGGGGAAAATATTTTGCTAAACCATGGGGAAAATTTTTTGAGCCCCCCTGAAAATTTTGCATATGGGCGCCCTTGCTAATGCATTGTTGATCACAATCGTGCAGGTACCGCTTAGTATATACAGGTCTGAGACAGTTTAGGGTTGAATTTTTGTACACTTTTATTTTTTAAAAATTTATTGGATTGACATATTTATATTTTGAATAGGAAAGGCATGAGAAAGCATGTGAAAAGTTGAAGAAGTTGAATAACAGAACTGTATTTAATTCATTTTTGCAAAGAGCCAAGGAAACGAATGGGATTCCTCTGATAAATGGGAAAAAAGTTTGTACATTTTTAAGTTCCTGTATTTTTCAAATTCATTTTCATCAGTTAATGAGATTTATATATGTGTAAGCATTTCTTTTAAAGGGTGGTAAAGAGGAAAAAGAAAAAGGTAAAACAAAACATAAAGAAGAACGTGAGAATGACCTGCAGATATTTAAAGCAGATAAAACAAATACTTTAAATAAGGGAACATCACCTGGAAAAAGGACACCAGGTAATTTTCCTTCGATATTATTAGTTAAAGACAATTTTTTAGGTGAAAATAATTTTGTGAATTCTGTTATTTGCTAATGATTAATTTATGCTCACATTTGTCAAGGCAGTAAAATGCTGAACTCTTATGAATAATTATAGATCCATTTCAGGAATATACATAAAAACAATGTACAATCAAGCATCGTTTCTACATCTTGTTTTCAATGAACTTACATGAAACGACGTGTAATCAAAATATTGACTAATCACTTTGATTTTTGCAAGTTTAACCCAACTAGTGCAAATATAGCAATTATAAGGTTCTTGTGAAGTTTTTTTTATGTAACTAGCATAAAGTGGTGTGTAATCGTTCTATAGTGAAGACATTAACAGAATGTGTAAGTAAAACTTTTTTGTGAAATACTAGGGGCTTTGTCTGCCGCTCACCGACCCTCCAAGATTGCTTTTGCAATCTTATTTGGTTTGCCAATATTTAAAGCACCTGTTATTAAGACTCAGATTAAAATACACTTTACGATTAGAACAAAATAAAAATTGTGCTCCCCTTCCCATTAAAAATAGAGTTTCAGTTTCAGTAAAGAACTCATTAAATTTAGGAAAATATTAAAATTCCGCTCTATCTCAAAGATAAAAAGAACTTGATAAAACTATGTGTAACAAAGTTATATTCAAAAAAACACTTCAAAGAGCACCCCTTCCCCAGGCACCAAACTTACTTGTACCAAACTTCACAGTTTAGGAGCCTCCTAAATGTATAAAGCATATTATATGTCCTGTGCACATTATATTGTATCTCTTGTGTATTATTTTGCACTTTTTGTTTTTCCTAAAAGTATGAATGCCAAGTTTTCAAACACTAGTCAACTATGCTTTGTTTCTGTGATTTGTTTCTGTGTAATGTTACTATGTCAAAGTCAAAACAAAATTCCCAAGAGTGATCAATAATCTTACTTTTTTCAATGAATGTATGATTTAAAAAATAAATTATATTAATGGCTAATTTCATCAGGTTATCAGCTTTATTTTAACATTTCTTTGATCCTAGTAACTGACATTTCTGTTATTTATTTCTATTTATCTAAATCTATCATATGAAAATTATATTTTAAGCCAAGCTTAGATAGAAATAACATACACCCAAACCCTGTTTTTATGCAGTGACTAGAGATGGCATAAAAAAATCGCACAAAACAATTGTTCGAAACTTCACGATTCGCTTTAAATGGTTGTTTTCGCAGCACAGTAAAAAAATATTTTTATTTATGCAGTGGATAGGGACCACATAAAAAAAGTCTCACATAGGAAATAACCCAAAAATTTAAAAAATAATCTTTAAACAAAGTCAAAATAAACCAAGTGATGATAATTTTTGCTGAGTAGTCGGACAAAATTTCCCGAATAAGGAAATTTTTCGGAAGTCACAGTGACTTCCCATTGGGGTTGTGTGTCGTCACTTGAAGATACTACCTCGCACTCATTTTAAAAATAATTTTGTCAATTGAATCCAAATCTGATTGAAATTTTAATATACCGTACAAATGTGCACAAAAAAAAAAAAAGACTGCAGAAAAACAGGTTTGAGTGTAAATATAAAAAAAAAATTGATATATGCCTTTCTTATTTAAGAGACTGTTGTATTTCTTTGACAAAGTATTTTATCAGAAAAAATTGTTAACTTTGACAATAGTTATGTGCATTAAATATTATTTTTGAAATTAGTTTGTTATTAATTTAAAAATATCTCTTAGGATATCAACAGTGCCCATCATGTAAACGTTTCTTCAATGATAAAGCTGCTGATCGTCATATTACTTGGTGTCAGGAGCAGCAAACTAGGTTACCAAAAACTCCTCCAAGTTTTGAAGCTTTAGAAAGACTTAGGGCTAGAACTAAAGTAAGTATATAATTTTTTAAAACCTGTTATTATTTATCATGTTTTGATTAGACTAAAATTTGAACTTGATTGAATTTTGTGCTTACAATTGGATCATATGAGACAGTGAGAAGTAAAGGGATGCAAGTGAACTATTTTAAGTTTCAAGCAAAGCACGTTTAAAGATCAGATCCTTAGTAGGCTTTCATTGAAATTTTTTTCTGAATCGTGCTGTACAGCAGCACCTACCAGGGCTACTAGTACTATCTCTTGCCCCAGGACAGAGGAGAGGTTCACCTACCATTTGTGTTAGTTATCTCCAAATTTTTAATTTTGCCACTTGCATCCCTTTGTTTCTCACTACCTCATATGTAAGGTGATGGTGTTATATACTTAGATTTCTGGCATGTGTTGACTATGGAAAAATTTAAGGGCTTAGATTGTGACACTGAATGATGTACTTTGTGATGTTATTAATATGTAAATATAATTTATTGCTTAATTTAGCTTGTTTTGCAACTTCATTATTGTTCTGTAATTTTGTGTATTAAATTTTGTAACTACACCATGTATTTTTATGTATTAATTTAAGAAAGATGAATGTGTGTATTGCAAATGATATTTATTGAAATTGTATTTTAATTTAGTATGCACAGCCACTGGATTTCTTTTTAGTGCCTCTTTGAATTGCAACCAATAGTAATTTTAGAGTTTGACTTTTTGACTTCTAGTAATGGAGACAAAACCCCTGCTTTTAGCTTTTAGGTTTAGTTTATAACTTGCAGTTTGGCATTTTCTGCTTCTGCCTAATGCAATACTATGTCATTGCTACTATTTAACAACTGTATTTGGTGACATAAATGGAGAAAATGTATGGACGGAAATACCAGTTTTATTTGTTCGATTCTGTGCACAATAACCTTACTACTTAAGATGTTGAAATAGTTGTACAAAAACAGCCTAATGATGCATTACTATTACCAAAGTTCGCCGTTGCTTTAAAAATTCATGTGCTTCCCTATAACATCGCTATCAGAATGACCATTTTTGGTATTTGGGACATAAATGTTCTTTCTCTTACTAAAAGAAGCTATGACAATGTTTTATTACACAAAAATTGAAGATTACTGACATGTGTTTCAGGGTTTCAAGGAACCCCTTTTTTTAATGCAATGAAGTGTGAGCTTTAGGATGAAAAATTGTCTGAGAAAAGTAATATGATGGAACAGAAGACAGTTTAAATAGTAAAAAATTGGAGTTTAACAAAACAAAACAAAATGAAAGCATAAAACCAAAATTAATTACATAATTCTAACAAGAAAAAATTTTAAGTTATAAAGTTCCAAAAAATCCAATAAGCAATAAATATAGTCATATAAATGAAACTGCTTATGAATAAATTAGCAATAAATTTACTGTCCAGAAAAATTATGTGATGAAGTAATTGTAACATTTAGAGACAGGCAGAAAGAAAGAAAAATAATTGAAATTAGTTGGTAACAAAACAAAACATGTAAGCTGAATGATAAAAAATAAAGATAAGAAAATGTACAGTCCAATGCATTCTAAGAACTGCAACTGTTGTAGGGACTGTCTGCCCACCTTAATTGATTTCATTGATGAAAAACTTTCCAAACAATCTCAGAAGAATATTCTTAGTAAAACTTTTAACACAAAGAATTCTGTTGTTTTGCCATTCTTTCCTGTTATTAATTTTCAGGTCACTCAAATTCTTAAACAATTCTAATTCTAAGTGTTTTCTCCTGTGAATAAAATTTTGTTCTCTTCGCTTAAAGATTCTACTCACCCTCTTAATTGTTGGAGAATTTATAAAATTAATTGCAACTGTGGTCTTGCAACATTCAAGTGACCCAACGTTCTTTAAAATTTCACGTGAAAGAACATCATTATGTGAAAAAACTACAGCCAAAATAGTCTAGCATTGCTTAACCTCGTCGGGTTTCAAATCACTCCTTCAATTTCAACTCTTATAAAATTATCCAAAAATGCCCAAATTCATCGGTTCTTTGTTTTAGGAATGTCTGACTTCAATTTCTATAACTGATTTTTGAACTCTAATTTTGATGTGAATGACGCATTTCCTAATCTGTTATTTGTCTTTATATTTCTTTATTTTTATATTTTAATCATCAGAACATGTTTTGTTTTGTGATCACCTAATTTTAATTTTTTTTCCATCATTCTGTTTCTTTATGCCTTTCTCTGAATGTTACAATTGTTTCATCACATATTTTTTCTTAACAGTAAATTTATTGCTGATTTTTTCAAAAGTGGTTTCATTTATTGGACTACTAGCTATACTCACATGGCTCTGCTCGTGCTATAAAGTTAAATAAAAAGCTCCCAGAGCAAATGTAAATTTCTCTTCTCACTCCGAAATGAAGAGAAAGATTCCATTGTCTTGTTTATTAAAATGTGCACACATAATTTTGTCTAAGCTTCAAGAATATTTGATAAAGTGATAAAAAAAATATCTTGATATAATAATGACAACTGTCGGTCAAAACTCCCTCTTTATAAGAAAATAGCATCTAATTTAAATAAGCTTAGAATCATTCAAAATCATCATAGAAAAGCGTAAAAAGTTAAATAATATGATAATAACTTGAAACTCTCTCCAATGCAAAAGAAACTGCCAAAGGGAAAAGCAAAGAAATAAAAATAATATTAAACTTAGATTTACCGTCTAAAAATATTAATAAACAAAACAAAAATAATCAATAAAAATAAACATAATATTTGTACACGCAAAAAAAAAAAAAGATAATATTTAATTTGAGCAAATGAATTTCATTGGACCACACAGCGAAGGATCACGTTACTCATTATCTGCCAATTGCAAAGAGAGTAGATTTGGACAAACGGAAGACATAGGGCCATGTGACCATTAGGATGGATCGAAAAAAACAAAATTTTGAATCTTAATTTGGAATACCTGCCAAAATCTGTGCAAGTGTAAGTACAATACACATGTAAAATATTATCAAATTTGAACAACCCCTTGAGGGTCCTACCAAGGCTTGAATTTCTCCAAAAAAATAGGAAAAAAGGTCAATTTTCTAAAATTTTTATGAAAACACTAAAGTTTAAAACTTTTGTTCAAATTCCATTAAAATGCTTGTTTACAATACTCTTTTCATGTATCTTCAAAATTATTTACATTCTTTGTCGCACTAAATTCGCACACGCGAAATTAACTAAAAACTGCCTTTTTTTAAAGCTTAACAGCTCGGCCTTCCCATCTGTCCAGCCATATGTATTAAGTTAAAATGTATCATTCATTTTACATTAGGAGTAAATTATCGGTGTAATTTATCAGTTAATTAAAAAAACAAAGTGAAGAGCATTATGTAAAAATAATGTATATTTACGCTCACACAGTAGCTCCAATATATAAGCAACTATATTTCACAAAATAGGGAATTTCAGAAATTCCTATTAGAGTCACAAAACATAGTCAGTTCGTCACATCCATTCATGAAACCACTTTGAAATCTTTTTTTTTTTCCGGTTCAAATGATCACATGATGCTTCGAGTTAGTATGAAGCCATGTCTTGCCTATTGACCAAAAACAGACAAAGAAACTTCCGTCACCATCTTAAGAGGCCGCATCAGACAGATTCCCGGTTTTCGCATCCCTATGTTAACCTACGGGGCAGAATGTTTTCTCATTCTTACGATAGCTCATTGGGAAATTGAGATTTTCAAGCTTTTCTTTTTTTGACTTAATCTGTGACGACTATAGAGTGCTTCTATTTTTGTGGTTTTTCATTAAAATAATTCAAAAATTTTTTATACAAACTTAACGTTGAACTTTGAGAAAAGGTGAATTTTTGACGAACCAGGAGGAGTATTCGGATTTTTAAAAAAAATAGAAGCATAGCGTATAATCTCAGCTTTCTAAAGATGTTAAAATATTTTCGATAGCTTTAATTGAACAACAGTAATCAAATAAATGGTGAGCCTATTCCAATTCACAAACTAAAAATTTCCATCCCCCTTTAGGAAGGTACGAGATTCGCCTCTACGCAAGTGATTTATTGCCTTTTCGGGGAAGCGGTCAGCACCCCACTTGTGGGCGTGTTTCTTCTCCACCTGCTGTCCACAGATCGACTGTCCAAAATAGCTGTCTGGAAAGCATTTTTTTCCTTCGCTTGAGAATTGCGAGGAAAAAACCTGGCAAAAATGACGCTCTTAAATAATTTTAATTTTGCTTATTTTTTAATAAGTAATTGCGTTTTTTTGTAAAATTATGTATATAAACACAAAATTTAAGCTTTAAAAGTATTTTAACCACGATTTACATGCAGTTGAAAATCTTTGGGGGGGGGAAAGATTGAGAGTTTACATGCTTCTGTCGACGGGATAAAATAAATTGAACTCACCCATTAAATAATTTTTAATTAATTTTGTCACAATGTAACTATATATATATTTTTTTAATTATTACATCATATAAAAAAGAAAGAATATTTGAATATACCTAGAAGAAAATTTGAACTTACCCTTATCACTTTTGTTTGCTTTTCGAGTATTATCGGAATTTAAGGACAGTGCGAAAAAAGATATGTAACTCAATGGCTTTAAACCCAAGGGTATATATTATCGCGATTTGTCTATTACTTCTTTTTTCACTGAATTAGTAATTAACATAAAAAAAATACATATGTATGTGCTTACCTAGAAGAGTTATGGCGGGTCAGAAAGCAAATCATAAGTTTATGATCAGTAGCGGATTTTAGGGGTGAGGCAGCGCCCCCCCCCCCAAAAGGGATAGATTAATTTAACTATCTTATTAATTATTTTTAATTGAATTGTTTTTTGCATTTTTTATATAGGTTATTAACACAAAACACGCACAGCATATTTCGAATAAAAGCATTCTTGTTTGCTAAAGAAGTAATACTGGAGTCAGAGGCACAGAGTGGCAGAATACATTTGGTTTCGAATTCTAGGGAACGTATTATCTCCATTCGTCTACTAATTCTTCTTTTATGGAATCAATAATTAACATTTGTAAAAAAATGTGTAGGTTCACCTAAAAAAGTCATTTTGATCCAGGCAGCTATTTGCCAAATAATAGATTTCTTTTTCAGCTCATAAAAAATGCAAAATTCTAGAAATCACATGATGGTAGTTTCTTGGAAAAATCATGATTATTAATGGAAACGGTATGTAGTATCAATATGTTATCTCAACTGTGTCATGACTTTAAAAACAAATCAGCAACTGCTTTGAAATTCACGCAGAAATAGTTTCTGAATTCTTGAAAAAAACTTATGTTTTATGAAGTTATGATTTTCTTACTCAAGTAATATTTTGTAGTTAAAATATAAATTAATTTATAAAATCTCAAATGAGGGATGGGTTTATTTAATAACATTGCCATCAATGTTCCTAATTAAAACCGCTCATTGTATAGCATCTCGGTGACATTAAATTGGGTTTAGTATTTAATTGGCTTGAGACGTTGAAGATGTTTCCCATCCACATTCAAAATATATTAGTGCATAATATTCCTATATTTAGAAGTAGATTCATTGACCGCAAAACCATTTAAAAATAAAGTCATTAAAACTCTGTTGTTAAACATCGAATAGGCGGGGGGGGGGGGACTCAATTTTCCGTGCCTCCTCCAAAAGATTTTTCTGTATCCTGTCCGTTTTCAGCTTATACGAAACAGCATGGTAAATTAGCGTGGTCCAAAATAGGCCTTTTTATTATTTTATTGATTTTACTCTCCCATTTGGTTTCACTTATGTAAAAAATAATTATTGTGAAGTTTGAGCTCATAATTTTAACATTTAGAGAGAGGTAGCTTAACAGCCTCGAAATTCTGCGTTTTTCCATTTTATGCTACGAATGTAGGTAGAAATAAAACGGATGCTATTAAAGGTATGTAATTTCATTTCATGGCAAATACACAAAACTTTCCAATCTTTCAAAATCCAAACTTCTAAGATTGCAGATAAAACGTAATAAACTGGAGTTATAATAAGCGAGCTTGGGCCACAGGGTACATTTTTTTGCGTATGTTTTCCGAAGTGTTTCCAGAAATAAAATTACTAAACTCATACTTCATACTGTAATAAAAAATATTTTTGATGATTTTTTAATCTCTTATGGCAGTGGTGCCAAACCTTTTTCTATTTGAGACCGCACCTCATATTAAAATGGTTCTCGCGGTTCAGAACATAACTAAAATTTGAAAATGTTCAACATTTTTTTAAATAACATGTGAAAACGAGGAAAAAAGAATGAACACTAAAAACCAATAATTGATGTCATCATAACTTGATGCATCTTTTTTTAATTGCATCAGTTTATCAGAAACCAATTCTGAATATTTAGCTCAATTTTTGACGTTCTCATTAAACGTGCTTTTCGATTTGTTGAGTTTAAAGAAGACCACGGACCACACGTATCAACTTCACAGATCGTATGTGCCCCTCGAGCCGCAGGTTGGGTGCCACTGTTCTTATGGTATAACTTTTACACTGTTCCGATTCATTAGTATTCTTTTCGTGAAACATTTAGCGTAAACAAAAAATCTGAAAAGAAAACCTGAAATTTATTCAAAACTCTTGCTTTTAAAAACATACATAAATCAACTACTACGCACAAATTCGAAAAGAGAAAAAAAGGACATTGAAAAAAAAAAGGTAAGTAATGATTCAAGACTGCAATCTTTGATTAAAAAACTTCAGAAACAAATTTGATTTTCTTTTTCGAACGCTTTACTAATTCTAAAATTTACCCTATGAATTAAAACAGTATGTTTCAAGTCCGAAAAATACGTTCCCTGATAATTCGTATCGATAAGTGGCGTGGGGAGGGGGGGGGGGGGTTAAGGATTCTGTCATTCCCATACAGCTTGACAAATATGGAAATTAATGCGGAAAACTTTTCAAAATCATTCTTTTTCCGTTACTTTTATTTCGATTCACGTTTCTACAAATGAATTTATAATTTATCATACCAGTGTGTTTAATTAAATCAGGATAAATTTAATTGATTATTAAATTTACTGACTTCTGGTTAGAAAGTTAATGATGGTGTCGCAGCGGCCAATGAAGTTCTTAAACGTAATTTTCATAATCGACTTTTAAAATGTGAAGCAGAGGCTGAAATAGATCAAATGCTACAGAATATAGATTGCAAAAGATTAAAATAATACTGGAATATAACTGTTTTCAAAAGTAACACTTTTGCTTTTATTCGAAAATATCATTTCAAGTCCAAGTCGTTTCTTTAAAATTGGGAGGGGGGTGGGGGCCTTGTTTTGGCACATTCCTCAAATTTTGAATAATTGTTTCATTTTGGTGAGTTTAGCCAGACTGCAGAAATTTCGCGCCCATTTGCCTTGTGCTGGCGGTAATGATGCAGTAATATTTGATGAACAAGAGTGGCAAATTCGAATCGCAACGTGATCCATAATCTGTTTTATCAATTCTGCAAATGCTTTTAATTTGCAGATTGATAATGCTGCATTTCGAAGGAAAACAAAATGTTAATGATCCTACTGCATATCCTTCTTGAGCATAAAAAGTAGCATGTGAAAGCATTTTAATAAATCAAATTTAGAAAACAAATAACAAATATAAAATTAACAAAATTTCGAGTTTCAGTGCATAAGGAAAAGAAAGTTAGGCACAAAACACCGATTGTGTAGAAGATTTCGGTCGAAACTAAAATGCGCTAAAAGAGTCAACGCAAAAATTGTATGTGGTCATCCAATACTATACACAGACCCTCTTACCCTGCCAATAAATTTTGAGCGGTGACAGCATAGAGGGGAAGACGTCCCCCGAAACCTGTCAGCCGCTCCACGTAGAGGGGGAAGTAAAACGCTACAGCTTTCTCTCTCTCTCTTCCGAAAGCTAGAAATTTTCTGTCTGATGAGTCCTCTTAACACAGCGTTCCACTGCCTGAGCAAGGGAACTGAACGAACTCTAGATCATCGTAGATACTTTCAATCAATTGTTGAAGAATTTCATTAGACATGCTAGCTACGTATTTTTCTCAGTATTTTTTTTCCAGATTGTCACTTAGATAACGAGATGCTGTAATCCTTTTGAATACATACTTCGCTCCATTCAAAAAAGATGAGGCTTTCTTTTTTGGAACCAAACTAGAGCGTAAACTTTCACTATATATTCAATCAGAATGTTCAAATTTAGCGAAAGGCTGTCATCTGAAAGGTAAATCCTTAACATTCAATTTGTTGCTGTAACGCATCTTGAGAGTGACAGTTTTCCTGGATTAAGGCAACTCAAATTTAAGGAACATTGCCATTAGAACCTGTCTAAGGCATTTCTTACATGTATTCCTGGTCCGTATTGAGATCATCATAGTCTATTTCTGGCAAGACACATGTAAATGCTTCAAACTGGGCAAGTGATAAATTTTCGCACCTTTCCTGCAATTTGCCTATTGGTCACAAAAATTCTCTAGGACCAATAATTTGACAAGGAGTGCGAACAAAGGCAGCTCATTTGCATGCAGTTGGCATATTAACAATTGGAAAGGATGTCCAATTTTATTTTTTATGGCCGCAATTGCACGTTTTTTCTTCTGGTATTCGTGGCATCACAGCTCACAGCCAACAACTAAAAGTTCCTTAAAGCTTAAACCATTTTCAATGCAAAAATCACACATTGCTGTTGCGACATGTTTCCCCGTTTCAGAAGTTGGCCTCACGTGATCCAAATAAACAAAATTGGGTTCCTCAATCATGATATATGTTCCTTGCTTATAGTTCTTCTATGGTGTCTGTCTCCAGCCATTTCTTTCGTCAGAGTTTTGTCTTTTCAGTCATAAAAAATATACTTTTCAAACCCCCTTCACTTCTAGTTAGCAGGTTTTGAAAAGAGGCACGTATTTTCTGTCTCCGCCTTCAAAGCTTATTTCTATCAACGACTTTGGAGCAATCATTATTTGACACAATATCCTGTAATGTTGCTGAAGTAATTGCTGCAGCTCATCTGTCAGAAATGCCGCACTGGTATACTCTTGATAGAGTTGGCAGGAAAGAACTCATTTGATCCACTTTTGAAGTTACATCAACACCAAAAGATGTTGATAGCTCTGTTAGACGGACTATTGATGTTGCACAGTTTTCTTCTGGAATTGAAACAAAGCTTTGCTGATCAGTGTTATCAGCTTATCGGAGCATATGCCACTGCATGCTAGTATATTAATGTTTGCACATTTATTACACTAAATGGTATCCATTAACATTTTGATAATTATAATTAAAGAAAAAATATTGCAATGCGCAAAAAAGCTTTGAAAAAGTCAGTTTTACGTTAATTTTGCGGCTTATGAGCAAACTTAATATTGCAAAGAATGTAAATAATTTTGAAGATACATGAAAAGAGTGTTAAAAGGGGGCATTTTAATGGTAGTAGAACAAAAATTTTGCACATTAGTATTTTTATAAATTTTTTGGAAAATTCAAATTTTTCCTATTTTTGAAGAAATTCAAGCCTTGGTAGGACCCTCAAGGAGGTGTTCAAACTTGATAATATTTTATATGTGTATTGTACTTACACGTGCACAGCTTTTGGCGGGTATTCCAAATCAAGATTTGAAATTTTGTTTTTTTTCGATCCATCCTAGTGACCATAATAAACAATCTTGAATACTGAATCAGAATGAAGTTAAAAACTCCCAACCCAAAGAATAAACATTTTTATTGAAATACTCAGTGCTATAAGATAAAAATGCTAATCAGTGCTTCTCCCACAGAAAAAGATTTTAATTAAAATTAATTAAAATACATGTTGCAGTGACAACAAAGGCATAACCGTAAGAAAAAAAATGTCAAAATATCAGAAATTTTTATTAATTTTTCTTGACTTTCTGGTGCTAGGAAAAGGATATTAATTATACTTACTTATTCTTATGTGAGGGGGTTCTCCATACCTTGACGCTACACTAAAAAAATGCTGAACCCAAAACTTTCATTTATTCTAACAAATGTGGTTAGAAAAGTAAACTAACTTCGCAGTCAACGGTTAAACTCACTGTGAAAAGAAAATTTTCGTCAAAGAAACTGTTTCAACGAATTTAACTGTTGCTAATAACTTTTCTGGAGTTGTTTTCAAGATTTTCATCGAACATTCTAATGACAATATGCAAATTGAATTGAACGTCAGTGAAGATTTATTTAAGCAGTGGACATCCGTTCATCGATCTCTCTCTCTTCCTCCACGCTGATGTTTCCCCTATAGTTCCTGAAGTGGGCTGGCTGCCTAGGTTTCTGATGATCATCTGGCTGGAGATGGATTGACAGCCAGATCCATTTGCTGAATGTGTACGCTAGACCGGCCGACTTTCTGTGTTCCGTTCCTGATTTGTGCCACAAATTACCAGTATCAGGACTATTTATCAAGATGGAGTTTTATGAAGCATCAATGCTATAAAAGTTTTTCAATTATGTTAGAGTTCTTGCAATATTTTTTGGTTTTATTCCTGGATATGGGATTTTGTAGGAATTTTACATAGAAAATTTAAAATGCTTATTAACATGTTGTACTATTTATTGAACTAATAAATGTTAATGATTTACTTAATTATGCTTCCTAATTTGATTCAATCAAGACATATTTGTGAGGTGCACTAAAAACTTTAAATAGTTTTTCCTAACAAAAAATATTATCATTAAAATGTGCACCCGTTGAATACCGATCAGCTGAAACCACGCATATATTTCTACCGAAAAGAATCACGACTTTTATTTAAAACATTTTCACTGTGCCTCTAATTTCAAAGAAGGGCGGTGTTATGAAGTGAAAAGGGGGACGCTTGAAACCAACGGGAGCACCGAGACCACAGATCTATTGTACTAGGGCAGTGTTAAGAAAATGACAACTTTTACAAAAGAATTTTTTTTTAATTAATTTTATTCGAATAATTTTTTAAACTATTTTGCTTATTATGCATTATTCAGTACAGCTTTAGGGCATTCGTGGCTCTGTGGTAGCAACATCAGAGGTCTTTGGTTCAATTTCCTTCGGTGCTACTCTGGGTGGTATTTCCTCTCTTTGTGCTGAAAATCTTTATTGTGTTGTTTTTATATGTGAATAAATAAATAATTCTAGTATCTCGACGCATTGACACTCAATCTTTCTTTTAGTGGTTATTAACAATGGACACATAAACAGCAACAAAAGTAGTTTTACATGAGAAAATTGCAACAATTTTGTGATAGAAGTAAAACTTCTTCCTTTATATTTTTTACATTCTAACCTGTCACATCAATTGCATGTTTTTTTTTCCTCATGCCACGCTCTTGTTCTTTCTGTACCTGACTTAGGCATATTTTGATGTTTCTTTTTAAGAGGTGGTTTAAACTTTCAGTAACCAAATAATATTGCAAACAATCTTCGGGGGTTGGTGAACAGCAGGGAGCGGAGAACCCCTGGTCATTAATAAAGAGAGTGAATTTTTGCACAATTTCAGATAATATCATTTTGCACTAAGAAGTCCAAAATCTTGGTTCAAAAAAAGTATCATTCGTCACGTTCATTTCCCTGCTGAGGTCACAAGTGAGCAAACAGATAGGGTTACCAGAATAAAGTTTCAGGAAACCGCCAAACTTCGCTAAATGAATATTTTATTCCACTAACAATTCTTGTCCCGCTAATAATTTGCTTGCAGTGAAGATTTCATTAAAAGACCATCTCTTGCCAGAAAAGACAGCCACGTACACCAATTCAAGAGGGCTTTCATCACTTGTGACGTCAGGCAATGAAACATTTTTGTTAAAAAATCAGACATTTTTAAAAAAATAATTTAAAAAATTAAATGTTGAGAAAATAAAAGGATTTTCTGAAAACATGTTATTTTTTTGGCTTATTCTACCAATTTCAGTGAGTAAAGTAGCACTTTTGACTGAAGGAAACCCCCAATTCTCTGAACTAAAAGGCATTATTTTTTTATTTTTCTTATTGTAATGGAAATACCTGGGCCGTAGATCACTATAAAATAAAATAGCTTTGAAAAATTAAGAAGAAACAAACGAAGCTAAAAGACGTAACCACGGCAACATGAATAAAGCGCAATAACTTGAATTCAGAGCAGAGTTTGGAATTTCAATTAAAAAGGACTGTACCTTTTTTCCTAGATGAGATAGAAGCTTCGTTTTTCAACAAAAGGTCGAGTTAGATCTGGTGTAAAAAAATGTTGTTCTACCCAATGATGTCAGAAACTGGGTCAATTCCTTCTCTTTTTATTGATGTTTTTAATGAAAAAAGTAGTACCTAAATTTCAACTAAGCCAAAAAAAATTCCAGCTAAAAATGCAAATAGCTCCTGCGTAATTAAGTTAGGAGAAACTATTAAAAGTTTTAGTGGAACTCTCAAATGTGTCTTGGCTGAGTCAAATTAGGAAGCATATTTAAATCAATCATAAACATTATTAGTTCAATAAATAGTACAACATGTTAACAAACATTTTAAATTTTCTAAGTAAAATTCATATAAAATCCTAAATACAGCAATAAAACTAAAAAATATTGCAGGAATTTTAACATAATTGAAAAATATTTATACCACTGGTGCTCCATAAAAAATCCATCTTGATAAATAGTCCTGAAGCCTTGAACTATCTTGACATAGGTAATTTGTGACACAATTCAGGAACAGAACACAGAAGGCCGGCCGGCCTAGCGTACACATTCAGCAAATGGATCTGGCAGTCAATCCATCTCCAGCCAGATGATCATCAGAAACTTGGACAGCCAGCCTACTTCAGGAACTGTACCGGATACATCAGCGTGGAGGAAGAGAAAGAGAAATCGATGAACGGATATCCACTACTTAAATAAATCTTCACTGACGTTCAATTCAATTTGCATATTGTCATTAGAATGTTCGCTGAAAATCTTGAAAACAACTCCAGAAAAGTCTTTGATAAAAATTTTCTTTTCACAGTGAGTTTAACCGTTAACTGCGAAGTTAGTTTACTTTTCTCACCACGTTTGTTAGAATAAACGAAAGTTTTGGGTGAAGCATATTTAGTGTAGCCTCAAGGTATGGAGAATCCCCTCACATAAAAATGAGTAAGTATAATTAATATCATTTCCCTAGCACTGGAAAGTCAAGAAAAAGTAATAAAAATTTCTGGTATTTTGACAGTTAATTGTATCATTTTTTTATGTGAGTGCTTAAGGAAATAAGAAAGTAAAAACAGATTTTACATCTAACTTTTATGAATTTTTCTGTGCTGTTTTCATTTTAAATTTGTACGTTCTAGGGTGGATTTTCCACAGACCCTTAGAAAGAGCAATAATCACTAACAAAATTGAAACAAATTGCATGGAATGCGAAAAATTCTACTCTTTCTAACGATATATAATATTAACATGTGCAAGTAATTTTTCACCCCCATATTCGGGAATTTATGTGAAAATTGGGCCTAAATTGGAATAAAAAAGAGAACTATTTATCGGATTTTTTTCAAACTGGTCTGCAAACCTTTCCAGTGCTAAAAGAAAGATAACCTGAAAATTTAGTGCAATCGACCGGGTAGTTCTCGAGTTTTGTGCATTCAAACAAACAGATGCTTTTTGGAGACTTCATTTTATACTATTTAGAGATATTTATTCTTTATTAAATTTTTTGGAAATGTATTACTTAATTTTTTTTTCGGTTAGAATTATCTAATGAATTTTGGCTCTACGGTTTTATTTTGCTTTGCTTGTTTTGTTTATCTCCAATTTTTTGCTATTAAAACTCTTAACACCTGTTGCTTTTCTCGGATGACTTTTCATCCTAAAACTCGCACTGAAAAGGAGTTCCTTGAAACCCCAAAACACCTGTCCCCAAAACAGCGGTATTCTGCACATTTTGTGTAATAAAACGTGGTTATATTTAATATTACTTTTCAGGCACAAAGGTATATTTTCAAGTCTTATTCTTATCTTAGTTTGTAAATTTAATTTTCTGGTTTTTGAATATTAGATGAAGCTTCCATGGTTGATGAGTTTGTTTTCATCACTTTCTGTATTCATCTTTCTTTTTAATGTTTGTATTATTATTGATGTGCAAATGTTTTTGCATGTATACAGTGGCTCCTAAAAGTGTTTGTACACTTTGAAATTTTTTAGTAAAACCAAAATAACTCAAAACTGAATTCGAATATAAAGTCCAATATTTTTTCACATCATTCCTATGTCATTCTAAATATAACCTATTGGTTTTTTTTTCAAAATATTCACGGATCTTCTTTTTGAAATGGGTCAGAAAACAAAGAGACAGAGAAATAACACGCCACAAAAGTCATCGTACACTCAAATATTTTCGAATAAATTCATAATTAAAATTATCACATGCCGTTTTATTAGTATTTTTGCATTGTGTTGACCCTTATAAGTCATTTGGCTTTAACTTTTTGTTTATTTATTCCATAATATATTGCTTGTTACTATAAAATGGCTGATATTCATAAAAAACCGCAGAGGCCATTAAAATTTGAATTTTTTCCCCACAGTAGTGGTAAATTGGTTTGAAATGTCTCTAAATCAGTTAGTTTATTTGTTTATATGGTAAAGTACTTGATAAAATGCTTTAAAGAAAGAAATCGGACCGAAAACAAGGTAAGAAAAGGTCAACCAGAAAAGTTGACAAAACGTGATTGTAGATTTAAAGTTAAAAAATTTATGAAAAATACACATTTGAGTATTGTAAAAGTTTCTGCAGGGTTAAATGAAACATTTTACATTTAATTTTCACCTAAAATTGTTCGCCGAGTTCTTTGATTAGCTGGATTAAATAGGACCTCTTCCCGCAGAAATTTTCTTGGTCGTAGCGAAAAACAGAAAGCTTACGCTTTTCGTCCTACGCTAAAAACAGTTTAGAATCATGTTTTACTCTTAGATAAAAAGTAATTCAACATTTCTGGTTAAATTGTTGTATAACTGTAAGTAGAAGAAAAAATTAGGAACTTAATCTTAAAAATTTAGTTGGATCAGTTAATCAGGACGGTGAAGGTGTTTTAGTGTGAGGGTGCATATCAGCATCAGGACTTGGTAGTTTGTAATTTTTTGATGGAATAGTGAATCATGCTGTCCCTTTAAATATTTTAAAAATCAGTTTTGAACTCTTAGCCAAAAATTTGGTTATTGGAAACAACTTTGTTTTTTATCAAGATAACGATAAGAGGCACACGGTTTTCAACGTTTGCGTCTAGTGCCTCGAAAATTGTCCTAAAGTTTAGAAAATACCACCTCAATCTCCAGATTGTAACTTAATGTAGCATATTTAGAGATATCTGGAGGCTAGATTACGAAAATAGCGCTTTAAAATGAAAATAGAGCTAGAAATAGTAATACTCGAAGTGTGGTAGAACACTTACTCAGAAATTACGCTAAAAAAAGAAAGAAAAAGAATGAAATCTATTCCCAGATGTTTAAAAGGTGTTATGAATACTGTATGATATTCTACTAATTAATAACTTAATCAAAAGTTAGATTATTCATTAATATATAGACATTTTATAAAGTGTACAAAGACTTTTGTGAGATAAAATTTCCGGCACTTTTCGGTTTTTGATTTTTAAAAAATTAAGTTTTAATATTTTTTGAAAACTTTTCATGCAGTTTTGTTAAAAATTGATCATAGATCTTATAATTAAATACCTATTCCGAAATATTAATTCTAACCAATGATTTGGGGCCTATTTCTTTGAAAGTCGTAGGTGTACGAAGACTTTTAGGAGCCACTGTATATATATATATGTATCTCTATTTATCTATATCTATCTATCTATCTACCTATATATATATATATACATATATATGGGTCATTCTCCAGAAAACGTAACTTTTGAACACAAATATTTTTCAATTTTGAGACCTTTAGTTTTCTTTTTTTTTTTTTTTAAATTCTTACATGAAAGTGTTACCTACTAGACGTAACCATAAACAATGGCCCAGCTAAATTCCAATTATTTTACTCATAAAAATAAAAAAATTGAAAAATGCCTTGTTCACGGAAATTTAAAAAAAGAAAAAAACTTTTAATGTTTAAAAACCGAGGCCAAGTTAATATCAAAGTAGTAATTTTGTTAATTGTGCAAACAAGCAGTTATTTTAATAATTTTTGGGATGCTGTCTTAACTAAAGTATGGCTTTATTAGTAGCTTCAAATGTTTGTTGAAAAATAGTTTTTAGTAAATTTGAAGATATACTGGCAATTTATAATTGTGGTAGAATGCCTAAAATTGATGTATTTAACCTCCATCATTCATTTTCACCTCACAAATAATGACATTGATATGGTCTGTCACAAAGGTGAGATTCACGGAGGTGTGGAATTTTCCATTAATATAGGCTTAAAGGATACATTTTTCAGGAAAATATGTTTTTTCTCCGTTGCTACAATCTGCACATGTCAGTCATATGAAAACATGTTCACTTCTTTTTTTACATTAATTTACATCCCTGAAATTTGTGTTCATGGAGGTGAGAAGTTAGAATACCACACTAAGTTTTACAGCAAAATCTATTTCCTTGTTTTTCGACGAAAATCTCACAACTTCAACTATGAGAAAAACTCTCACCACTTCAAAATAAACAAGGGAGTTCCCTTGTATCATGGAAAATAAAATTTGATGTTATCATTACTGCAACGTGTTAATGAGGAAGGGCATTTTAAGTCTAGTTAACGGAGATGATCATTTCTTGTGTGATATGACTACTTATCCTAAAAAGACAAACTAAAATATAATATTAAAAAATTAAATATACTTAAGCAATTAGTTTTTGAGTCACTTGTGAAAGGAATAATAAATAAATAAATATATACTTTTAACTAAACAAGTTATTAAGCAACATAAACAGCCACACTATAGGTGTGTGACATGCCACAGAGCTGAAATTTCACATGTTGTGTACCAAAATATACTCAAATAAAATTATTATTAAAAATTTGTTGGCAGGGTTAAATGTATATATTTTTGATAAAATTAAAAAACATTGTTAAATGAATTGTTCCTTAAAGTTTATTCTGTAAAAGGCGCGTGACAAAAAAGTTACACTTTTTGAAAAATGACCCATATATATATATATATATATATATATATATATATTTATATATACTGTATAACCTTGATTTAATGATGGCCAAGGGACTGAAAAAAGTTATTGTTAAATTGAGTAGCATATACAATCAATGCAGATAAATCCTGACCTGTGAAAATGTATCATTACGTTGAGGAAATTGCTAAATTGGGTATCATTAAATCAAAGTTATACTGTGTGTGTGTATATATATATATATATATATATATATATATATATATATATATATATATATATATATATATAAAATTCCATCTCAGTATAGAGCTCCTCTCCCTGTAAAACGAAATCAAGGTGATGGAAATCAAAGACTCGTGAAATCTGCAGAATCCGTCCGAGAGTCTTCCAAGCTACGCACTCATTCTTCCCCTCCTTTGCCAACACATCAGTTATTGCACACACCTAAAAGAAATGCTGAGAAAGTGAAAATAACAGTCCAAATGCAACAAAAGAGAAATGAAAAATGGTATAAAGTTTATTTTACTGTTTTTTTTTCCTTTTTTTGAAATTGCATGTAAAAGATAAAGAACTGAATTTATGTTGAAATACTTCTGATACAGTAGAATTTTTGTAATAGTAATTAAAATAGTGAACCATCGTTACAGTTTGCAATTTTTTGGAACATTTTAAATAATTCATTTTGTTGGAACACAAGTAGGGTCTTAAGTTTGAATTAATCCAGTGAGGACCCATACATAGTTTTTTGAATCTTTTATTAATAGCACACAGCACACAAGAACAGCAGCACACAACAGAGGTGGCAATTAGAGATTATACGTGCGGGGGCAAAAAATTTTTGGAAGCTGAAAGTAAAAATTTCACTTTTAGCTATCTTTCGGTAACTGAAAGCGTCGGAAGCTCTCCCCCAAAAATTTTTAGAAGCTGAAGTACTAAAAGAAAAGTTTAGGCAATTTTTGGTGATGTACATAAGGAAATTTTCCGAAAAAAATCCCAAAACTGGTGTCTTAAAAAGGCAAATCTTGGACATTTTTTAGCAAACTGGGGGCAAGTCATGCTGGGGTTCTCTCCCGAAAATTTTGCGAACTTGAATCATTTTAAAACCGCTATTTCAGGACACCTTTGAATGACTTAATGAGGAAAGAATGAGTTCGGAGGTTCTCCTTTGGAACTGATTAAGCCTTGAAAACTCAATTTTCGACTTCCTTTGGTGACTAAAAAAAGAAAGTTCGGAGGTCTACTCCTGAATTTGTTCCATAACTGTGGTCTTAAAAACCCATTTTTACATATTTTTACTGATATAAAAAATGTGAAGCAAATGGGTTCTCTTCCTAGAAAAAAATTGGAACCTAAATAACACAAATTTAGGCCATCTTTAAAGTTACAAGAAGGAATGAGCATGTTTGCTGGTTCTCCCTTGGAAACTTTTCAAAACCAAAGACTGAAAATTGCAATTTTAATCTATTGTTGATGATGTTCGGGTGATCTCCTCAGAATTTTATTCAAATTAAAATCTTAAGAAAGTTCAGGCAATCTTTGATGATGAAAAAAGTGTGGGCGACCCCCCCCCCCCCCCCCCCCCCCCCTAAGTCGCCGCCACTGGCACACAAGGAGTGAGGACAGTAAAACACAATTCAAGATGGACAACAAAGTTGAAGTGAAAGTATGTTTTTCTTGAGTGCTGATTGCTCTCTCTATTACATTATGGGAAGATACACGTAGTCTAAATGTGTTATTTATTGATTGACTTTACTCATGAGGTTGACATAAAGTACTATTATTCTGCCCTTAGAAGGTATAAAAGCCCTCAAGCAATTGGCGTTCAATCAAGACCATAACATGTAATTGAGTCTTATCAAAGCAAAATCAGTATCATTTCATCATTAATTAGTATAACTGATAAAAATTTTAAATGCTATCAAATTAGGACAAGGTTTATTTTTAACTTTTACTTTAAAAACCCAAAATGATTGGGAATTTTTTTTAAATTAGTAATTTAGGGGACAGAAATATTTTTTGTGTCAAAAGCTTTGTACTATATGGTACACTTTTTAGACCACTTTAATCATTCAGGTTAACGGATCGTTTATGTTAAGTGTTTTCCTGTTAAATATATATCACTATATATACAGTTACAAATTGACATTTTTGAAAATCTGTCAGAGAAATAGTCAGTAACAATGTCATGCAACTATGTGTTTGTGTGGTTAAGGGTTAAAAGCTCTGGGGCTTTAAGAGCAATGGCCCATCTCCCACTCTATACCATTAATTCCCTCCAAGAACGAACCCCCCCCCCCTGGTCCAAAACAGAAAAATTTCGATGCTGCAGTCTGTACCCTCTTCATGTTTTAGTGGGCACCTGTGAAAAAATTAAAATATCAGTTTAGTTAATATAGCTGATCATTTTAGTCCATCCTGTTCTGTATTGTTCATTCTCATACTACTCTTTACTGTGTGTATTGTTAGATGTAAATTACTTTCTATTAGTTATTTTAATTTAATTGTTTTCTTTATCTCTAACCAAGATCACTAGTAAGTGTTTCTCAACCTGGGCCTCGTGAACACATGCATCCACGTAAACAACGCATGTCCTTAACATAAAATTAGAGTCCTTAAACATAAAAATAAGTGTTGAATATAAAAAAAATGTTATTATGCATTGCTTGTTTCGATTTGAAATTTATATTTATTTTAAATGTGTTAGTTAAAGGGTCAAAAAATCTGAATATTTAATTATTATTGTTGTGTTTAGGGAAAAAATGTATGCTTTTATTTATTTGTTTTTTTAGTACTTTATTCCCCTATACCAATCATGATGATAATGTGCCTTCAACCAAGCAAACAGTTGAATATGAATCAAAAGAAAAAAAGTCAGTCAAGTTTAAAGAGAAGTTTCCTATTTACAATAAAGAGAGGTATGTACAATGTTCAACAACTTATTATGTGAATAAATTTTGTTCTTGCTAACAAAAATTCTAGTCTTAACAATTGTCCTCTTTTTTTACTTTATGTTTTAGGAATAAGAATTTAAATATGTTGGCTGCTCTGAAGCTACGTCTTGAAAAATTAAATACTTCTGATGAGTTTTTAGAGCCTCCCACTTTAAGGTTTGTATTTACATTTGGTTTAAGGCAAGGGTTCCCTAACTTTTTCTATTTGCTGCAAAGAATTAAAAATTTCTCCCAATACCCTCGTCTATCTCTATTATATACATTTATACTGTGAGCACTTCCTGTCACCCTTCATGTTTTCCCTGCGACACCCACTTTATGGAACCTTTAGTTTAAAAGGGGAAAAAATTATTTCACATTTTTGCCCAAAAAATATGTATTTTAATTTTTTATTTAGGGAACATTTTGTTCCCCCTTGAAGTTATAAACAAGTTAAGACATTGTGTTTTCAGACATGTACTTTAAATTTCTCTTTAAATCTATCATGCTTGCCGTACAGAATATGTAGGTTTTTATCTATATTACTTACTGTTTACTTCTGAAAAGTGTACGGTTTATGGAGAATTGCGTTTTATAAATCAGCCGTTTAATGGAGTCATAAAGGCAACAACAGTATTTTATTTCAGTTAGATTGACTAGTTTTGTAGACAGCCATCATCCCTCTCTGATGTTAAATTTGCTTGCATTTAATCATTGTTATTGTATGCTTTCAAGCAAAAAAGTACATTAGAGTTTTTCTTTTTTTAACTGTAGTAATTGTACTTGTGTTCAAATTGCATGTACTTATAACAGTATGTTTGTCAGTAGGTGCAGTGAAAATGTAAATTTAAATCTTGATGCATTAAAGCAATATGGCTTTCCTGTGCCGATTAAAGATGCAAAAGATTCTTGGTCAAGTGATGGAGAAATTTATTACAGTACGAGTAGCAGTAGTAATGCTTCTCTTCCTTCAGGTGATCAAGCTGAAAGCTATGAACGTCGTTTACCTCGCTTTTGCTACAACTGTGGTACTAAGTATCCAATTGTTAGTGCCAAGTATTGTTGTGAATGTGGAGCTCGAAGATTTATTTTTGGCTCAAATGATAATCAATTAGTTATATAGATAATATATTTATCAAAGCCATTTATAATTATTTCATTATGATTTTTACTGCACAGAATATTTAACAATCGTTTTCCTTATCTCCTTTATTAATTTTGATTCAAAATAATGAAATATTATCAGAAAAATTCATTATTTGAATCATAAATCACTCAAAGTTGTCCCAGATAAAAGCTTACGTTTGTCAATTAAAATTTTATCCATTTATTTGCACTTTGCATCTTAGTTTAGAATTTAATTTGTTTGTTTATTCTTCAATTTGATTTTTATAAAAGTTTCATATCAGTTGTAAAATATTTTTATTATTGAACAAATATAACTTACAATTTGCAATCATTATTTTCAAGTGTATATTATATAGTGCAACTAACTCAATAAGAATATCTATATGAAATATTTTAATTCTACATTTCCCTGTCCATATGAAAACCAGTTATACTTTAACCATCAAATTCTTGCGTACTTTTATACTGCCAACTTTATATAAGGTAACTAACTCAATATAAATACCCATGTAAAATATTTTAATTTTACATTCATCCGTCCATACGAAAACCAAAGTCAGGGCCGGATTACCAAATAGGCAATGTAGGCAGTAGCCTAGGGGTCCCGATGTCCTGAGGGGTCCCGGAGAAATATCAAAGTTGCAAATACAAAAAAAAGTTACATTTTCTTCAAAAAAAAAGGGGGGGGATGCTCCTTCCTTATTTTTATTCAATAAAAATATATGTGTTGCGCGTTGGGTGTGAAAAATTTAGATGCTACAGACCCCCGCCCCTGTTTTCTGACCTCGCGATGACTCTAGGGGGCCCCATCACTTCTAATGTCTGAGGGCCTCCAATTCCTTGATCCGGCCCTGACCAAAGTTATACTTCTGCAATCAAATTTTTGCGTACTTTTATACAGGTTGTAGAAAAAAAATGGTTCCTATATTGCTTATGCATCTTTCTTAGAATGAATTTGAAGAGTAGCCTTGTTTAAATATTTTCAGAACACTCTTGTTTACGTACACTTTGCTGTTATCAATATAAGTACTGGTTTGTGAAAGATAACATGCTATTGCATAAGTGTGGTATCTGAATTATTTAGAATAAAATCTCTCTATATACTATAAAAGTAAAATACTTTTTTTTTCGCTCCACAATTGTTTGTTCTTCCCTATAAAATAAATTGATGACAATAGTGTTGTATCCCTGAGAGGTACAGAATTATATTTTTAAGCGATGTTGAAAATGAAAAATAAACAAATCCTTTGTTTGATATTAATATTTTTAATGCAATTAGCTTCAAATGTTTTTCTCAAGTTTTTAAAACGTATGGATTCTTTTAGTTTTTAAAAATCTTTTGTAAGTATGATAAGATTTGCGTTAACACTTTAAAACAACTCATTGAAATCATTTTATTATAATAACTTTTGCAAGCAATGTCAGTAATAAATTATATTTACAATAAGTATCAAGAACTGTATACTGATTTAAAAATATTGCTTTAATCATGAGTATAACTGTTAAAATTGTTAAATGTTTTTATGGTGCTAACTGATTTCTTGATGTGTAACCATTGTTCTTTTGGTAGATCAAATTTTTAGATTCCTATATAATGATAAAATCTAATTTATTAGAGCGAGTAAAGAAATGAAAAATGAATTAGATAGTTTATATGATTTTTGAAGTAATTGCCATAAACTACTATATGCTTGGTCCAACATGTTTGTTATTTCTGGAACAAGTACTTAAACTTGTTTTTCACGATACTCTTTCTTCCTTATGTTTTTCAAAGTTACCATTGAAGATAGAAATAATAGCCTCGGCTCTTAATTTTTTAGAAGGGGATAAAGCAAATGATTGTAAAGAGCTAGGTTCACTTTTATGGAGTTAGAAACATATATTTTATTTGATGTTATACACATCAAAGAATGGAAGTATGAATGTTGGTCATAACATGATACGTCAATTACATATAAGCAGGTAAGATTGCTTTTTTTAGATTAACTCGACTGGTCTTTGAAACTGGCCAGTAATACTTTACCACTATACCACTGCAGGACAAACTTTTATGGTAGCTGAGGGAAGACGTAACTAGTTTTTTTTCCAGATTTGGTAGCTCAGCTTTGTTTTTGAACTGGTAAATTGGGTGCTTTTCAGATTGACTTGCTAATATCCATGTGTTTTGAAAAGCTACATTTTTGTGGTGCATATGTGTTCTTACTTTTTTCAATTTTTTGACTTGCCTACATATTATACTCCGTCCATTAAGGAAAGTATTGAGTGTTGGTTTTTTAAGCGATAGTGGAAAAACATATTTTTGCATATATATATACAGCTAGTTTAATCATACAATAAAGTGAATATTACATCATTCAAAAATTTGAGTAAATTTTTTAGATGTGTATGATTTTATGTAATAGTTATTTAGTAATCTAACCCAGATAGAAATTGAACTACTTTTTAAAAATATTTTGTGTGAAACTAGTCAAACAAAAAGTGCTATGTTGGGAAGTTTTAGAAGTTTATAATGAATTGTGTATTGATTAATGGTTTGATAATTTTCCTTCCATGTACAATCTATTAGATTACTGTTAATAATTCTAACTATCCCACTTATGAATGCATTTCAATTTATTACATGCAATCAATTTGTCTTATTCAAATTTTTGTTCTATTTAGAGTACAAAAAAATGATTAATATTTTTTTAAGAATATATTTTATTAGCAAATGCTGTTATTCTAGTCATTTACATAAACTTCTTGCTTTCACAGTTGGTTTTGAAATTTTCTAGTATTTAATTATTTTTGAAATGTTATATGTTTAAAAATTTATTTGATGATGTATTGATTCAACATTGCACAATTAACTTATCTGGTCATCGTAGTAAATAGCTTTGCTAAAAATGAATTCATGTTTTGTGTTTATTTGTACATGATTTTAAAATTTTGATACTTGTGTAATCAAAAAACAAATAAATAATTAAATTAAAACTGAAAAAAAACATCTTGTATTTTTCTCACTTAAAGATGAAAATAATTCATTGATCCATTTTTTCAGGTAAGCATTAGACCTTCATAATCATTTTTTAGCTGTTTTCAAGTGTTAATAACATACTTTGTCATATTTTCAAAATCATCATGCAGTAACTGTAGTACATTTTATGAGAGCATGCAGATTTTGATCACAAACATTTTTAAAGCAATTAGATAAAGAGAAAGAGAAGATTATCTCTTTCTCTTTATTTAAAAAAAAAAGAAAAGATATTTATAGCCACTATAGTTACAAAATACAGGGTGTTTCAAAAGGAAGTACATAATTTCAAAAATTCACTATTCAGATTTTAATCCATTTTGACTGCATTATGGTTTGGTTGAAAGAAAAAAAAATCTCGAGTAACATGCAGTTGCCATCAAATAGCTTTTTATTGCTCTTTCTTCACTTGCTACTATAATTTTATGAATGTGGCAACTGGACAACAAACTTGATTTTCATTGAGAATACCCAAGGGTTGAAAAAAACTGTTGCAAAGAACACTAGAAAATGGTATAAACAATTAAAAATACCAGTTTGTGTAAAGGGAACATCTGCAGGGTTGCCGCGCACTGGGAACACCTGGAATTGCCAGGGAAAATGAATATGATAAAGCTATTAATTGCAATGCAAAATTGTTTACGTAACTCCAATATTTTTAACAAAAATAGTGATTCATTGATTAAGAAAATATGTCTTGAGACAGAAACATTGGTATCTATTGATGATTATTTCTTAACCCTTTGTGAACCATGGTTGCCACCGAGGCTACATGCATTTGAATGTAAGACAGACATGGACATGAGGACTGTGGCTACTTATTGTTAAAAGTGAAACGAGTTTAAATCCCTTTTGTACCATCTGCAGCCTGTTAATCAGCATAGAAATGACATGGCCAGCAAAATGGTTAAAAACTGCTCTTCAGAAGTTATAATCTATCTTACAAAAGTACATTGGAAGCTGAATTAGACATTTTTAGCTGTCAGATTTCTTGTTTTCAGAACTTTGGTATTGCTTGGATTTCTTGCTTTCAAACAAACAAAATTTTGTGTTATGAATTCAAAAAAGAAATTAAGGCAATTTTAATTATTTTATTTCAAAAAATGCAATTGTTCTTAGAAACAAAAAGTACAAAGACTTATCAAAACATATAAGGCACTGTAAGTACTTAAATATGAAATCAGATCAAAAAAAAGATCAGAGCAAAAAGTAAATAATTTCTAAATATTTTTCATGTGACAGCAATTTTCATGTTAAAATATAAATGTTTGTGAAAATTTATTTTAAATGAATTACAATTTTATTTATACATTTAGAAACTGTTTTCATTGTGAATATGTAAGCTCATCAATTTGATTTCATTACTTTCAGTCCATCAACTAATGCTGAAGCTTTCTGCATTGTGGACAGTTTTCCATCTTCTTCAAAAATTTATCCAAACCGTATTGAAGAAATAATAACGTCATTTTCTATACTCAGCGTGTCAAATCTTGATAAAGGAAATAAGCGATGCCGAAATTCCACAAAGTGTTGCCCATTGATAGCCACCATGTATTTATCATTTTCTACTCGAATAATCATATCAAAATTAACAGCTTGTTGAAATGGGAAATGAGGTATAGCCAACTCTTCATTTGCATATACATTATTTGTTCTTGAATTTCTGACGACAGTGCGATTATAAAACCTTGCATCAAAATGAAAAGATATGTCAGGAGGTGGATAAGGGGAAGTTCCACTTTGGAAGTTCAAAGTAAACCTAGAAAAATAAAATAAAACTATTACTTATAGCTGTTGGCTATTAGTTTAAAATGTAACTCTTGTGGTTATAGTTTATTTATTTATTTTTTTTTAATTTTCATCAATATAAAAAATATATTTCATCAATATAAAAAATATATAATTTTTAATTTTTTGAAACCTGTTGAAAATTTTACCAAGAGGCATGATGCCTTATAATACATTCAGACTTCATTAAATCACCAATCTTAATGGATGAGGGTTGAAAAAGTTAACAAGATTTTACTAATCCTATATAAATGCATATTTCCATGAAAATATTTAAAATTATGCTCTCTCAACCCTACTAATAAGTATGCATGGTTTTTCCTATAAAATTTTCATTTGAGTGTAATACCCTTTGCCCCCCCCCCCCTCCTTTGGAAAAAAATTGAAATGATGGGCCTGGCTGTTATTTTTCTTAGTTTTTATTTATTTATGTATTTATTTTTTTCACAATAAGCATTTTTGTATCCACGGTCATTGTTTTTTTTTCCTTTCCTTTGTCTCCAACAATTCACTGGCTATTTTTTCCCTCTGGAAAGGCAAAAAATGATCAGCCATAAAATGCTGATTCATAGCTTAGTTTCCATTTTTTAATTCAGAAAATGTAATTTTTTGTCAGTTATAGGTCAGAACCTCCTTATCGGAACTAAGGAAAGAAGTTTGGTTACAATATCAGGTCCCAATACAGGATGATTTTACTACCGGTTTTCAGTACCTTCACGAAAATCAAGTAATAAAATACGCAGCTTCACAATACTAAATTTGAAAATTGGTACAGTCACAAAAACAAAATGAAAAAAATGAAAGTTTCACAAAAATCTGCATTTTAAAGTAGAAAATTTGTTTCACTCTTCAAAACAATTTACGCGTAAAATAAAATGCTAAGCTTTTTTTTGAACAATCGCTAAAGTGCCTTTTTCACAATATTTTGACTCATTTTTATCCGTTTTTCGCCTTAGGTAGATTCGCACAATTTTACGCAAACCTTTTAGTAGTTTTGAGGGGCACATTTTTCCATTAATTTCCTGAATTGTACACAGTACAAAGCATATTGAACTGAAATGAGATGGTATTTTTCGTTCCTCTTTGGTTTTTAGTCCCTCCGAAAAACCTCTTAGAAATAACAGGAAATGGCATTTGCACTTTTCGAACTAAAATTGAATATGGAATTGTTATGTGGCGCTGTGCCACTGATGAACTGTGAATTTAGCATTGAGATTTTAAGAATAAAACCCTATGCAATAAGAACAGGTTCAAAAGATAACATGACAAATCAAATTGTTTGTGAAATACATAGATGTTTATTCACATCAAACTCTCGCACATGGCAATATACATGTACAATTATGATTCAAAGCAATCCTAACTCAAGTTGTTGAAACATTATTACAATTGATTGTTAAAAGAAAATGGTGCGTGGGACGCTACCACAGATAACGGTTAATTGACGATTTAGCACTAACATTTTAAGGAACCCCTTCAATTAATACAACTTACATATGCAATTTAAAGGTAAATCATAATGGACAGGAATCAAATGTTCTACTCACGCAAAGTACAGAATCCAGAAAACCCCTCTCCATCGGTAAGTAGATGTTCATCGTCGGGACGAATCACACAGATCCTTAATGAACCCTCAGATACCAAGTACTCAAAATGTATAAAAAAACTAGATCACGTAGCAACAGGTTGCCGGAGCATAGAAAAAGAAGGCCAGAGCCAAAACATTCACCAAGGCGTGAAATGCACATATGAGGAGGGTTGCAATCATGCCAACGGCATATGGAAGTTACATTTTCGAAAAGGCACAAGATTCGCCAACAAAGTAACCTAGCGAAAACCAGTTCAACTACCACATTGTTAAGGAAGGAATGCAGTTTGTAGTATATTCCTATGCAAAAGGTGATCTTGGCATTGAAGAGGCATTAATGAAGAACCAAAATGTTCAGCCTTAAAAATTCAGTGAGGAGAAAGATTGAATTTGGATGAAAAAAAAAGAACTCAGACAAAATGGGGTGGCTGAAGAGGCATTAACGAAGAACCAAAACAATGTCAGCCTTAAAATTCAGTAAGGAGAAAGATTGAATTTAGATGAAAAAAAATAGAACTCTGACAAAATGGGGTGGCTTGACACCACGGGAATGTTATGAAGAAAATAGAAGAGCCAGGAAATCTTAAATGGGAAATATGGTGGGGAGGAGGGGGAGAGGTCACAGACTAATATTCCTACAGATAATCAAAAGGTAGAATTTCATGGGAGACAATGGTTCAAAGGAAGAGGAGGTAAAAGCTGAAGTGAGAAAAAACTTGGGCAATCAGTGGTTGATATTATTGGATTGATATTATTCTCTTTAGCAGAACATAGTTGCATGCTATTGCCTCCCTTGAACAGACTAACTTGATCTCTCAAGATGGTGGTTGAAACAGCAGTACTATCATGATCATGCAAATATGCTGTAAATGAATAACAGTTAGTTGATAGTAGTGCAGTGGTTTAGTGAGAGAATTGATATTAACATTGCCATCCCCCCCCCCCCCCACTCTTGGGGAACTGAGAAGGTAACAGTTTTTGTAGGATGTTCAAGGTTAAACCGTATTTAGTTTGTTGTTGTTTTTTTCTTTTTTTGCAATGAGATTTGATTATTAATTTATGAAAAAGATAACTCTAGATCCTAAAAGATAAATTTTCATAATATTTAAATTCATTTGAAGATATTTTTATCTTGATTATCAAATGTGGTGTTTAATTTTTCAACAAAACTTGATTGCCAAACCAAGTGACAAATTAGTCGGAAAACCTCATAACTTATTACAACCAATTAAAAATCACTCTTACTATTACACATGCATTGCTATGGATGCAATTTAATTGACCTAGCCTTCAGGGTTACTTGTATTCAGTTTAAGAACTTTGTTGTCTCCATTAGTTCATATTGCATTTTCTTGGTTTTATATACCAAGTTTCATTTATAAAGCAATGTTAATTGAAAATATTTATGCAAAATATTACCTATTAGCACTTGCTGAAGGTCTTCCACTTAAATAAATCATCATTCCAGGCTGCAAGCCACCATAAATAGGGTAAGCATAAGGTATACTCTGAAAAATTAATACATAAAAATTAAATTTTAGCAGAGTTCAAAAAAAAAAAAAAATCAAAGAGTCAAATCTCAGGGTGGCGACAGATCAGGGAGATCAGGGAAAAGTCAGGGAACTTTATTAATCAGGGAAATATCAGGGAATTTCGAAAAAATAATAAAAATTCAGGGAAAATGATCAAATAAAGACAAAAAAAAAATTTTTTTTTTTGCTTTGCAAAATTAAATACCTTTATTTCCTATGCATTTTTCACCAATTATTTGTTTAAAAAGAAGTAAAATTATTGAGGTGCGATTATACACTGACACATGTTTGTGCATTTTTTTCCCTTAAGGTCAATATTGAATCTTAAGTTATTAACCACAGGATAAACTTCCTAAGCTTCTGTGTCTGTAAAGTTGTTTATTTTACGTAGTTTGAATTTTTCTGCCAGGCGTTCCATGTTACGTAAAATAAACAACCCTACAGGCAAAGAGGAAGCCGCCATTAAAGACTTGCTCCATTTCCTTTACTCATTGTCTTGAAGTAGCTAGCATACTGTAATCACAATTTTAAGAAAAAATCTTTTTTTTTTAATTGATACTGCTAAGAGCTTTAAAGGTATTTTACTTGGAGGTTTCGATTTAATTGCTAAAATTGAATGTTAAATGAAAATCAACGTTGTTTTTTACCATTTTATTTTTCGCTGTCGCTTTAGATTATACAAAGGTTTTTTTTTTTTTTTGACTTTAAAATTCTTTTATTTTAAAACCAAGTTATACACTATAAATTTTGAAATTATTATTTCAATGTTGTTGGTTACAAAAGATTTTTTTTTTTTTTGACTAATAATGAAATCATTTGAAATTGAGTTGTGTACATGTAAATATTTTTACTATTTTTTAATGGTTAAAATGCTGTATTCCTTCATTAAAACCTAAGTTCTTGATTAGAGAATAGCCCAATATGACTGACTGGTTGTTTAAAAAGATTCCAATTTGTTTTACACAAATATGCCCATTATTTACTTAAGTAAAACTGCATTACTTCTATACTTTCACAATTACTTGCTATTCTCGCAGCAACAATTATGCTGCTTGAAAATCCAGTTCAAAATTATTTCCAAAAACTTTTTTAGTTTTATCATAATTAGATATGTCTTTAAGAGTGGTTTTAATAATTTCTTAGAATTCTTATGTTAACAGGTTACTGGAAGTAAAGAATATTTGTTTTAGATTTTCTATAATATTTCTTCGTAGATATTTTAATATACTATGTTTACTAAAAAAAAAGCTTATTTTCAAAATATATTTTTAATTAACAGCTTAAAACGTTTTAAACACTGTGTTTTATTTAATATGCAATGGTTTTCAGGTAGGGTAAAGGAAGAAAACCATTATCCATGGTAACGTTAATCAAGGAAATTCAGTGAACTTAATCAGGGAAAAGTCAGGGAACTTTTTTTCGCCATTCCTGTCGCCACCCTGAATCTATTAAATTTTTGAAAATTAGAAAAAAAAAATTTTTTTAAATTGGGTAAATATAATAAATTTTCTTTACAATAATTCTATAAATAAAATCTATGGGCACTTAAACGGACAAAAACAAACTGATCCAGTCTAGTAAATAGTATGAATTCTCAAATGCAATAGAGTATCAGAGTTTCTTTTTTTTTAATCTGTATGTTTCGCTGACAGGGATTCAAAAATTATACTAAAAAGATTAAAAATGTCAAAATTACTTTTTGAACTCTAAATTAATTGACTCTCGATAACTCGAAGTCACAAGGGGGGGGGGGGGGGCAAGGATATTTTTACAGAACTCCAAAATTTATTATTCAAAGCTTTAAAATAAATTTTTAGTTTTTTTCTCATTAGACGATTTGAAGTGTTTGTTCTATGTTTTAAACGATGTAAGAGCAACAAATAATTAAAAACTGCAATAAGAAGTTCAGTGCTATGTTAATAAAACCAACAATATTGTTACTATTAATAGAATGGGGTTGTTTCCTTCAGTCAAAAATACTACTTTTAGTCACTGAAATTGATAGTACTTGAGATTTTAGAACTGAATCGATAGACTTTCATTTTCCCCAACAGTTATTTTTTAATTAACTTTTTAAAATGTCTGAGTTTTCAAACAAGTCGTGGCCTTTATGATGTCACAAATGATGCACTTTGGCGCATCTTTCTACCCCGTTTACGTTACGATAACCAAGAAGCAAATTAAATATTGCGCCCTACGCTTGCTATCAACAATATTGTTGCCAATACATGTGAGTAAAGATTGGCAACAGTAAATGGCATTTCATCATTTGTGATGTCATTGGCAAAAGCGTAAACTATAAAAACGCACTGATTAAAGTAATTTTTAAAAAATACTAAACTTAACCAAACTATTTATAAAATGGTCAGATCCTATGTTTTTAAGCATGCTCTATCAGAAAAAAATACTTTTAAAATTTTGGAAACAACCCCATTGTTATTTATTGAAATATAACTCACTATTACAAAAGGTACAACTAAAACTACAACAAATCTGAGTAAGTAATGCATACAATGATTATATAGTAGAAGGTAATTTAAAATGTTTGAACTGACTAGTAATTTACACAGATACATAGCATTTTCTATTGCAGTATTTACACATCGCTGTGCAGATAAGTCCATTTTTGAAAAACCCACAAGTTATTTGAAAGCAGTTGTTTTTTTACACATGCATGAAGTAAATTTGCTTGAAATTGCGGGCAAACTCAAACAAATCAGAATGTACTTCTCATCAATTACTGTAAACCCAAGCACTAAATAAGTTGCCTAAGGACTAGGTATAGACAGTGCAATCATGAAAAACATTCTGTGTTCTTATGCATTCCGGAGAAAACGGATCCAGTTCTCAGAAAGCAAACCGTTTTCTCCAAAATTATATCTTTCTCCTATTCCTCTTATATGTCTTGCATCTGTAGCATCTGTATCCTGAATAGACTTTAGATACTCTAATAAAATATATTTGGTCCTAGGTCGTTTTATGTGAACGATGAAAGAACCATTATAGACAATTCTAAAATTAGCAATCATCATTTTCATCTTCAGCAAACCTTCTCAAATCGTTTTCGTCTTCTCTCGAGTAGTCTTCATCCATAGGAATACTATTACTTAATTCATTGAGCAGGAATGTTAATGACTAGACTTCTTTCCCTTTCAAAGAGATTGAAATCGATGGAGGGTGAGGTTGATTTTCATAGAGGAGAAATTCATCCAGGTTTAAATGTACGATATTGCAAATAATGAAAATAAGCTTTGAAAATGCATCTGCATTGAATTTTAATCTTTACATCAAACAGACATACTGGTTTTTCTGTAAAAATGAAGGACTAAAAAGTTCTTTTTAACTACCCGTGAATATGAAGTGACTTTTGAGTCACAATTCTTTTCTCTATGAATTTGTTCTAAATGTTTTTTTCCCAACTTGCCAAATCTTCATGAGTTGCTCCACATATTCTTCGTTTACTGCTGTATTCGTCCCTAATGAGAACAAATCTATCGAAGTTTCTAAAAATGGATTTCCATGTTCAGCTAATTCTCTTCGAGGCCTCACTCTTCAAGACCTTTCTTGAAAACAGGCTTTGGAAACTTAACATTTCTTCATTGTGCATATACAGCATTTCTTTAAATAAGTCGAGGTAACTTTTTTAAATTGTGTAACTAAATCAATAACTTCAAGATCAACAAACATCCATCTTCTTAACGCAGTTAGATCTGGGATAGACCAATTATACCCCCGTCTCCTTTCACCACCGCATTGTTTTGCTTGTAAGCATGGTCCAATCCAATTACAGAAAACACGTTAATTGTCTGTTTTACAGCAAACATTCTTTCTTCGAAAGCTTTGTGTACACCTGGAAGGTTTGTGGGTTAAAGAAGATCTTTTATGAAAACTGGTCATCATCGAGCATAGTCAATAAAAAGTATATGTACGTTTAGTATAGCGACAAAATGGAAAAAAAAAACACAGAATCAACTCCTTCAAAGTTTCAGTAAAGATATTAAAGTTGGTTGAAAGCTATGATCTAATAAACATAAACATTAAAATCCTCAGCTTTAATACGGTGCTCCAAAATTTGAGCATTGAGATGGTGCTTCCTTTCTCGGATTTTTAAGTTATAAAAACTTCTCTGTCAAAAGTGTCTTCATTGCATCAATGTGAAAATTTTTCTAAGAATTAGTTAGAGACATTTTATTATACACTTTAGGTATGTTTTTTTTTTCTTTTTTTTCATAAATGAGTTTTTTTTCATTAAAGCTTACTAATGATCAATCGGGTAACGGAAAATTAACAACAGCAACAATAGTAATAAGAAGAAGAAATTTAAAATTCAAACTTTAAATTTCTTTCTATTAGAATTAAATTCAGAAACCAGTAACTTGGGGGGGGGGGGGGAATTCACGTTAGAGAATTTACAATTTAAAAATTTCAATTTTTTTTAAAACCATTTTTTGTGAAGTTATTTCTGAAATTAGACGTTTAATGGAGCTTTAAACGGTAAAAAATATAATTAACATCTATAGAGTGACACAAACAATGATTAAAAAAATTATAATAGAATTTTTTTAAAAAAAATTGCTATTTTTGGTTTTAGACCAAAAATGGTCGCTAGGATTTTTTTGGGGGGGTGGGGGGGGGATTTTGGAATGGGGGTCTCCCCTTCCTAAAATATTTGTATATACAATGTCTATCATTATTATTATTATTTTTTTTGTTATTTTGAAGATTTTCAGCATGAGTAATGCTTAAGGATATTACAAATGATCTCAATTACCAATGTTAATAGCTTATTTTGATTATTTACGAGTGTTAAAATATTAGGCTTTATTACCCTACCGTAGTATAATAAGGCCTAATTGCAAGGTTTTTTTAAAATAATTAATTTTATGTTTGTTTTCGGCAAGAAAGGCCGTTTTTTGTTATTTTCATGTAGTAATTCGCAACTCCAACGAACTATAGGGGGCACTGCAGTCACTGTCTAATGGCGGACGAAAAAACTAAAACAAACGTACGTGGTGACGAAGAAAATGCTAAAAGTGTTGTGATTTTTGTTCGTATGTATGATTTTTTGTTTTATCCTTTTTAAATCAATATTTTAAGTCCTGAGGATATTTTGGCCCACGTAGAAAGAGGTTAGAAGTCAAGAAGGGTTACTAAACGTCAAACATTAATGCAAACTACGTAGTTCTAAGCAGCCATTTTCACCATGTTGAATTCGATATTTATCAATTCTTGATAAAACTAAATAATAATTGTGGCCTGACAGGAATAACAATTAATGCTAGAAAATTTAATGTGACATTACAAATTATTACCAAAAGAAGATGATACTTCTCTGTTTTGCTTGGCTAGCGCTTATTGTTTTGCATTTGTAGCTGAGTTATTTCTCTCAAATTCCCGAATCGGTTAATTTAAACTTTTTCTGTTTCGATGTTTCTAATTTCTGAGTTACGATTTAATTATGTCATATTATGCAAATCATCTACAAAATTCTTACGATATATGGTGGTAGTTTTCTTTTCAGTTGATTGAACATTATTTCTTTTTACTTATCGAATTCTGTTATCTTACTACCATTTTATTCCACTCATGATAAAAATTAAAAATGGTTTAACTAAAAACGCGAGATCTCGCCAAGGCTACTTTGCTCGCACAATACCAAAACTATAACCCTAAACAAATTTGGCAAAACCTTTCAGCTGAGAATAAAAGGAATAAAGTAAATTCTTTCTCGGTTAAACATTTTTCATTTTGTTCTACGATAATATATTCAAGAAAATATTTTGTATACTGTCCGTTCCAACTAAATGCTGCTGTAAAATATGGTTAGTTAAATTAATTTAAGATTAAAAAAATTCATATTCTTACAAATTCATACAAAACAATAAAATTTTTTACTTTGTATAACGTTATCCAAGTTTGTTAATCCAGAGTTTTCGCTTTCACCATTTCTCAATTCATATTTTAGAAGGAAATAAGGAAAACTAACATTATTTTGAGAAGCTCGAGAATACTACTAAGGAACGAATTAATTTCTGTAGCTGAAAGCGTACTAAGACACATCGATTGCGTTAATAAATACTCAGAACAAACTGCCTGTGTTTACGTCAACAGACACACATGGAACGCAACGTGGCAATGTTTTAGTTTCTTCGGCAGTTTTGTAAACCACCGCAAGGTAGCGTATTCGAGCGCTGGAGTTGCGAATTGAATGGTACTTTAATTAAATTTGCAATTTGCTGATTTGGATCCTTTTCTTTCCATTTTATTCCAAATCTCCCTTAGGTAGGCCTTATTACTCGCACCTACCTTATTCGAGTTATTGAGATTCCACTGTATCTCCAAGCCTTGCTCTACATGTGAGTGGTAAAAAAAATAAACAAAAAAGTCTTTAAAGGCAGATATGGCAAAAATTTGGTGGTCATTGAATGAAAACTCGATTACTAGTACAAATTAGTTCGATTTTTTAAACATTTGATTTTTAGACTTATTCCTTCTTAAACACAACAATTCAATTTAAAAATGACTGTCTTTAATTAATAAAACATGATAGATAAAGATAAATATAATTTGTGTAGTTATTGCTTTTTTGCTGGGAGCACACTACTTCAGTAAACTTCAGTAAGTTGACATCAGAAAGAGAGCAATTTATTTGACAAAAAATCAAACTATTTTTTGCAATTAAATTCATTTAAACCAAAAGAGATAATTTCATTAAAATAACTACTCACAGGATTATAGACTGGTGGCAAATTTGAGCTGGGTTGTACAGGTGCTGGGGGACATATTACAATGTTTCGCTCTGGTGGTGGGACACATGTGCCAATTGTTTGACTGGGAAATATATAAGGATCTGGAACTCGACCTGGAAGAGGAACACATGTTCCTGTTGGAAGACCCTAAGCATAAAAGAAAGAAATAAATGTCACATTAATCATTTATGATTTTTACGTTTTGTGAGAAGTACAAAACCAATGATTTTTTTTTACAATCTTATTTAAAAAAAGGATTTTTTTAAGAGTAAGAAATAAAAATAAGTTACGTTGTATTGAAACAAAACTTGAGATAAGAAAATAGGCATATGTTCTGCTGAAACATATTTAGTCACTACTATTAACTTTTCAATGGATATTTTTCGGAAAAATTCAGCATGATATTTCAAAACCTGTATTGTTTTGCTCAAGTCTTTTTAGGCACACATTTTGGATGTGTGCTCAATTGGAGCCTTGATATTCTGTGATAAGTTTAATAAAAGTGAGATGGAAAAATCACAATTGTATTTACTGAAATATACAGAAATGAAATACTGAAAATAGTACAGCAATGGTAATAGACACTATAACAAAAAAATTGACGCACTAAAAAGGAGTTATCTGATTGAGACGAAAATTGGTGGATAGGAAGACAATGTAAAGAATAGTAAATGATTAAAATCTCAGAACAATTGAATAATTTTTGTCAGAGTTACAGTAACAAGTTCAGTATGATGTTATTTCGGCTCTAGCCTGGATACAAGCTGAAACGCGGCATGGCATAGACCAATAACGCCCTTGGATGGTGTCCTGCGGTATTTCATGTCAAATTCGCTAACTGTCGAACGAGGTCATCAACATTCCGTGCCAGATGCAATCACCTTCCCATCATATCCTAGACATGCTCGATGGAAGAGAGATCTGACGGGCCAAAGAAGTATTTTACAAGCTTGCAGACAGTTCATAGCAACACGTACCGTATGTGGTCTGGCATTGTCCTGCTGAAAAACCAGCCGAGGGTGCTGCAAAATGAATGTCGTAGGATGTCGTCGACGTACAGCTGTGCAGAAAGTCTTCCTCTAATTTCGACCAAAAAGGTCCGGCTATCAAAGGAAATGGCACCCCTGACTATAACGCCTTGCTGAGGGCCGGGGTGGCGTCCAATAGTGAAAGCAGGATTCCCCGTCTGCCCTGGGTATCTCCAAACACGTCTTCAATTATCGTCAGGGCACAGTTAGAAGCGGGATTCGCCGCTAAAGACTATACGTCCATAGTCGGCTTCATTTCAACATGATCGAGCCATGCACCACTGCACTCTGGCTCAGCAATGTGCAGGCATCAGTGGCAGGCGGTGTAACGGTTGGCGCGAGTGTAGATTTCGCTGTCTCAACCGTCTGTAAATGGTTATGATAGACACTGGTGTTGGCGTTGAACGTTTAATGGTTGATAGAGATGAAGAAGCAGCTGTGACAGCTGATCGGACAATCATTCTGTCCTTACGGTCTATTGTGACCCTAGGTCAACCGCTGCCATCTTGATGCTGAACTTGACCATTTTCCACCCATCCTTGCCAGCATCTTCGAATCGCCGCATCGCTTGGACTCAAATAACGAGTGATTCTCCGATCAGACCAACCAGCCTCTTTCAATCCAATGATACGACCTCTCTCAAACTCTGACAGTTGCTCGTAATGAGCACAAATCCTGGGGTGAGGCATTTTATAAGTTGTTGAAAGGTAAACTGAATTGCAATCAAACCGAAGTTTTAACAACTGTTGAAGAACTGCTGCTTATATACATCTGCTGGATGCGCAGTTCCGATGGCCTGGAAATCAAACTATTCACTCATTGGACACCAAATTTTAATCATTTGCATATCTCGTCAAGACACTCATACATACAGAATTTCAAAGCAATCAGATGGATGACTGCTTCTTTTTGCGTTGATTTTTTTGTTATAGACAATAAGAAAAATGGAAAATTATGTGTCAGATACATTTATGTATCAGATATATTTGGAAAGAAATCCACGCCAAATTGCAGAGTAGTAAATAAACACAGCACAAATACTGTTTTGTATACCAAGATTTGGAGGCAACCCAAAAAAGAAGGGGGCCCATGATCCCTTACAGATATCTGGGCCTGAGTTTCAAACTTATTAGCTATAAATTAGTCTGGAAGGCGGAAGTAGGCCTTCTCATTAAAGCTGAGATTACCTACACACTGGTACCAAAAATTAATTTAGCACACAATAGGGAAGTTGCAACCTATTAAATATTCCTTTTTTGACTATTAGATATTGTTAACAGATTCTGAAAACTCAGAAATTCACCGACGCCATATTTTAAAACACAACGACTGATTTTTAATAATTTTTTAAAAATCACACGCGCAAAAAAACGCACCTTGAGGTGAAGTCACATGGCTGTACAGAAACTCACTCCGAGCAAGGTCCCGTGTTAAGACTATGAGCAGGTAGTACGCTCCGCATTTAAAGCCTTGAAATCTTGTCAAAATATTAGAAATTTTTATTAATTTTTCTTGACTTTCCAGTGCTGGGAAAATAATATTAATTATACTTACCTCTTTCTATGTGAGGGGGTTCTCCATACCTTGACACTACACTAGTGAAATACGATCCAAAAACTTTCATTCATACCGGCAGGGGTGGTGCAAATCGAACTGTCTAGTGTGAACATGCAAATTGAGTGGAATGTCATTGAGGAGGTATTTAAGCGGTGGACATCTGTCCATCGATCTCTTTCTCCTGCTTGCACAACAAGGATGACTCCCCCTGTATAAGCTCCTGTAGTGAGCTAGCTGCCATGGGCTTCGACCATTCGGCTGATGATGGAATCATGCTTGATCTACCAGCTGAAGGAGTATGTTAGGCCAGCTGGCCTTGTGTGAACTGCTCAAGATTTGGATTGGAAATTACAGGGGTGAAGACGATTCACGACTACTGTACTTCTTATCAAGATGAATTTTTTAGGAGCACCTGTGGTATAACTGTTTTTCTTATTTTTGTTATGCAGCAATATTTTTCTTTGCTGGATTAGGATTCTACACCAATACACTATTTTTTCTTAAGAAGCTTTAAAAATGTTGGTTAACATGTTGTATTTTTACTGAACTAATAAATGTTAATGATTTATTTAAATATGCTTCTTAATTTGACTCAACCAAGACACATTTGTGAGGTCCACTAAAAATTTTAAATAGTTTTTCCCCCTAACAAATCTACTAATTAATCCGTTTAATACACAATGGAGGCTGGATTTGTGAGAGGACAGTCTAATAACTTTCCTGAAGTGACTTCGATGATGATATTTGACTTTTTCTGGGAGAGATTCAAAGTTTAAGAAACACTGAGAGAATGAACAATGTTACTTGCAAGCGGAGTGTATGGTAACCCTCGGTTTTCGCTTGAAAGTTTTTTGCTTTATTCGCGATAAATTTCGATAAATCTCTCTCTTTCTTTCTTTTCTTTTTTATTATTTTCTATTGTTTAAACTCCATTTAATTTTATTCTGTTTTTTGGGTTTTAACTTTGCAAAAAAAGGAATATATTTTTTATAGTTTTGATATAAAAAGTGCTTTTATTTATTTTTGCACGAAAGAAAGGTTTACAGAAATGTATTTTGCAGCTAAACTGAAAATGTATTTTTAAAGTATCACTTAGTATTAGTTAAAATTTCAAGATATTTTTCATATTTGTAAAGTAAGTATTAATAATGTTTTCATTATGATTAAAATGCAAATAGTGATGTTTTTACCCCTTCCTATTTAAATTGAATGCGTGGGATTTCAGTTCCTTTGCAATTTTTTTTAAATGTCTTATATTCTTATTAAATATAAAATTAAAAGTGTTGTGAATTTTTTTTACCTTTTTAGCCATAATATGCAATAAATGAGCAAACCGGGGGGGGGGGGGGGGGGGGGGGACATTGGCCGCTCATTTTCTTTCCTTTTTTTTTCCAAATTATTTGCAGATGTTAAATTAGCAGTTACTATTAATTTTGACATGTATTAATTTTTTTAGGGGGGATTTTTTTTGGGCACAAAGTTTTTATGCACCAATTAATAAAGTTTAACATTAAAAAGTAAGCAAATTCTCTTCAGCTGACAAAACATCAGTTGACATCAACAAAATGAAATGTATAATATGAACTTGAATATTTTATCGATAAACCACCAGGTAAATCCGCAGCTATATAATTTTTATTTGGTACTAAAATCCATGCCACTGGACTAAAATAAAAAATGTCTTAATGCGGTATAAAGGATTTAACTTTGAAACTGTAATGGATTTCGTTGTCAAAGGAACGAAATAAAAAACAAAACTAATACTATAGTCAGTAAATTACTGCCCATTAGCAAGGGCTAAAGCAGAAATACATGAAATTCACTGCCAGCTCAGTCATTTCCAGCCAAGGAATGCAGTTTCGTGCTTATTAGCACTCATCAGCCCGGCATAGGAAAGTGACTGAGCTGGAGATGGAAAACCTCTTAAGGAAGCCAAGAGTGCCAAAACTAATACTAATTCAGCACTTAATATTACATAACTATTATACTATTTTAAATTTATATGCACTAAAAATATATATATATATAATTTAGCACTTTTTGAAATAAAGTTGAAATCAGTCATTGTGTTGGTGAGATGTAATTGAAAATGTTAATCATCACAAAATTCTAAAACGAGTATTATAGTATGCAAACAGATAAAAGAATAAAATAAAAAAGGCACAAAGCTTTGGCATTGTGTTCTAGACCAGCAGTTTTAACTTTTTTAAGGTCCCATAAAGTGGATAATACATAATCAAGAAGTACCTCAAAGTTTATTCTGAAAATAAGTTAGCTATTGAATTTATCTATACAAATTACCTAACATAAATACTTTTGTTACTTTCAAACACTAAAAAAAAAAATAATTAAAAAAATGTTTTATAACCATTATTTATTAAATCAAAAAGTTGTCAGTGTGAGTTGATATTGCTTACTTCTCAAAATTCGTTTCATAAATATTTCGATCAATTTTTGAGCAAACTAAAGTCTTCTAAGTTCATAAGTTTTGCAATATAATAGGCTGATGATACAATCCTTGCAATTTTTAAACATTATAAAATTCCATTTTGACCCTGTCAGGGTAGCCAATAAAATCTCGTTTTCGTTGAGCCATTCTCTTTTCTGCATGTAGCCAAAGCTGCAAACCACTACGAAAAAACCGTAGTATCTACAAACTTCAGACTTGAAAAACGACGCTACGTAATCGTGTCTAAAACTTACGATTTTTCTTTCTTTTTACAGTCCAAATAAATAAATAAAACATTACAAATAATATCCATGCTAAAATAAATTACAAGCTATTGCTTTTGTGCTTAGTAATGTTCCACACATTTGTTTCAAAAAAAAAAAAAAAAACCTATTGTAATAAATGATTTTTAAAAAAATTATTTTTTTCAAAATAAACTGTTACTTGTCCTACTGACAGGGTTGCCACTGAGTTCCGCAGCTAAAAATAGTTGCTTTAGTGACATGTAATATGAAAAAGTCTCTAAATAGTCGCCAGATGCAGAGAAGAGTTTCCTGATTTGGGTCAAATCCTTTTAAAATAAATTTTCTGGCATAATTTCTTGAGTCTTACTGTTAATTAAAAACATAAGACTGACAGCATAAAAAGAAATAGAAATACAGCATTCGCCATATTTCCAATTGTGTGAAAATTAGCTCTCGTTTCCAAAAAAATTTCTCTTAAAAGACTAAAAAAATTAAAAAGCATCATTCAGAATGCAAACAATAGTTCGTAAAAATAGTAGCAGCGGAAACAAACTTTTATAAAGAAACCATGATCGAAAAAACAAAACTTTTTGTTCAAAAATATGAAAATCACAAATTTTTAATCATGAATATGTTTATTACCTTTATTTTTTCTAGTTTTTAAAGCACTTATTTTCAAAAAAAAAAAAGAAAGTGGTAAAATGTTCCTGTTTTTTATTTTATTTTCCCCCTGGAAACTAGGAGGTGAATTTGTAAGCAAATTTTCAATTCTTTTGCTCTAAAGGAAAAAGAGAAGAGTTTTTATGTATTTTAGTCACTTTTTCACTAAAGAAATCACCGCCTTTTACAACTGATTGCAAAATAGTGGTTTTTGGCAATATTTTGGGTTAAATAGTCACTATAGTCACCTTTGCTTCAAAATAGTAGCTTTAGTCGTTAGTGGCAGACCAGTATTGCAAATTTAATCTTAAATTACTCATTGCGTCTGCTACATTTGTTATTAAATATTCCGCCCGCCTCCCTCCCCCGTTGGTGCGCAAAACTATGCTACTATAAAAGTTGGCAGCTCTGTATATAGCAAACCACTTTTTCCTAAGATTATTTCGTAGAACGTTAACAAAACGTTTTCCAGGATTTCCCCTTGAACTTGAAGTGCATTGGGGTACAAAACAATAGTTGTAAGTACCAGTGCTTGCCATATTTATTCATAGAAAGAAAGGCAACTTGAAGGCAAAAATCTCAGACAAAGAAAACCGTTTCACCTTAGGCGCGCTTTTGTTAAAACTCTTGCTGCGCTTTCTGTAGATTATCACCATACTGCCAAGTGAGACTTAAACAAAGCCAACTGCACTTCCGTCGGTTTCTTCTTGTCAGCCAGAGCATGGCTGAAGAGCAGATGACGTCACTTCCTGAGCCATTTGATGTCACATTCGCTTGAACTTTAAAAATTATTTAAAAAAAAAACTACTTATTGTATCGCAAAATTTTTTTCACCGATGATGTTCATACATGTTATTCTATCATATAAAAATAAAACTGAAAAATTGAAAACTTCCCTATTAGGTATATCCCTATTAGGTATTTATCCCATTTCATAATAAGCAAAACCTTGTACGGAATGGAAACATATGAAAATGGATTCAGTAAGCTGGTAAGTGGAAATAAAATGAAAATATTCTATAAAAAGTTGTACTATGACCCCTTACGTAAGAACCATACTTCATTCATTAGATTAGTCACTGCTTATCACAAATTTCTAGTTGAAAAAGCCTTTTTGCTTTAAATAGCAGCCTCTAAACATTGATGTGTTTAGTTTGCATTGATCTGTAAAGGTTTTAGGGATTGGGTGGGGCAAGAGTGCTCTTGATAGTTACGATGCCTTTTTCCCTTTATCAATCCAGGGAAAATATCTTACTATTTTCCCTGGATTGATTCACTGCAAATTTGGAACAATTTCATTAAACCTATTTTTCAAAACAGTAACCCCCATCCCATCTGTACTAACACTTTTTGGTTTTACAATTAATCTTGCTTAAAAACACTACTAGCACTCTTTGATTTAACAAAACTTTACATATTCTCATGCAATGACATTTTGTACAATCACATAATGTTCAAAGTTACTTAAATGCAAACATTTTTTTTTAAGTGATACAAGTATTTATATGTTATTAAAACAAAATATGGGGAAAAATCATACTGGTATTAGGTGTCCACGAGTTGGATCACCATATGGATAAATTGATCCAGGAGGTTGGCATGTTCCAGGTTGATACTAAAAGTAAAAGATAAGTACAAAAAAAACTGAGATAAGGGGAGACTTCAACAATTAGCACTACATAAAATAAAACTGTAAAATAACCACAATAATTCATAAATGAACATGAATGATACACTTACTGGACTAATTTTGTTGACAAATTCAATTCTTTCAATATGAACTGCACCATCTATGAAAATAGAAGACACTCTCGAGATTGGTATTCTGTGAACAAATTCCCAACAGTGTTGTCCGTTAACAGCAATCTGGAAATTTCAACAAATAAGCATAAATGGAAAAGTTCTTAGAATGGATGTTGAAGAAAGTTAGCTTAACCAAAACAGATCACAACCTATCTCAAATGTGTAAAGTAAAGCTTCAAATGTGTGATCACAAATTTTTAACTTAATCATAAGTAATTTGAATTAAAAATTATGAAGGTATTTTAGAACCTTTATTTACACAATACTACTTTCCAAGTTCTCCCGTATCGATCACTATACTTTGTTTAACTGGTTGGATACGGCTCTGAAGAAAGCTGCTTTTAGATCCAGACCAGGAGATGAGCAACCCTAATCCAGCACTCCCAGAGGTATTGATTTGGAATGGGAACTTGAAAAACTTTGTGACCACAAACACATTTAATGGGCCCCAGTCACCTTAATGAACATGAAGGATCTTTGACCAGTTGGCATCACAAACCGGGACTCTTTAATAACGAGTCCAATGTCTTACTGATCAGGCCACCCCGACCACACAACTCACTTAAGGGCAATTCACACTACAACCGTCCGTCCCGTCCATCCTGTTTTCTTCCACCCAAAACAAGTTTTCTTTCAACATACAATCCCTTTTGATGTCAAATGCCAGCCTGTGTACCGCCCCTTTCTTAAATTGAATTGTTCAATCTAGTAATCTGTTATTTTTCAACGAATCAATCGATGAAACTAAGACTGTTTGCATTGTTTTTTATGATATGAAGTTTCTCTGAATTAAAAGAACTTACCATGCCAATGGGTGAGTTTGTTGTTCTTATTTAGTGTCCCCTTGTTTTTCTTCTCCATGCAGTATCGAGCCTGGTAAAAATTGCAAAGCCCCTTTTCTATGTTTTAACTTGCCCCTGTAACTTATTTAATCCATTTGTCTTTAAAATGCTTTTTCTAAACTATCCTGGGTTTTCTCGCCCTGTTTCGTTTACACGAGCTATAAACTAAGTGTTTTTTTAATTGTGATATTAATATGTGCTTCCCCAGGGTGCTTTGCATGTCACTGCCGGATCCCTCTGAATTTGTTTTGCAGCAGGAAAAAATATTTAATTTAATGTTTTGGGTTTTTTTCACAATGCAATGGTAGAGCCAATTCCAAACCTTTAAAAACCTTTAACTTAACTTATCATCACATTATGTAAACCAAAAATGTTCATTGAAAATTCTTAAAATTTTGTTTTGAGGCTAGGAACATAAGAGTATTTTTTTAAATCCTGATTTATTTTTAATGCACAGTGAAATTCCGCTACAATGAATACCAATAGGACGAAATTTCCATTTCAACGAAATAAATTTTCACTCTCGATCTAATTTTCAATACATTGCTGGAACTCTGTTATAACCAACTTCAAGAGAACTTAAATTTTGCTCTTTGTAACGAGATTTTGTTGTATTCATTACCTATTAGTGCCTTTATGGAATAATGATCTTGCATCATGGTGATTGATGCAGGGAGTAGAAAATATAATTTTAGTTTTCCTAGTATGAAACTGCTAATTAATAAATTAGCAATAAATTTTATGTTAGAAAAGTGTAACCATTTAGTTGTTACATTTAGAAAAAGGCAGAATAAAGATATTACAGAAAAAAACTTGTTGGAGAAACAGCAAAACAAAATTACGCACTGTGTATGAAAAACAAGAAATTGAAACATAAAGAAAAAAAAAGGTTCCTTAAAACCTTGAAACATGTGTATACAGTAATCTCCCAATTTGTGCAACAAAACGTTGTTGGTTTCCTTTTACTCATGATTGGTTGTCATTTCAATTGTCCTTGAAAGAAGGAATCACAGAGTACATTTAGCATGTAATTGGATGTTAAACTACCAATATCAGGGTAAAATCAAAAGAAAAATTAGAGAGCATTGATTGAGATAATTTTTTTTAAATTATATTTTGAAGTTGTGCTTTTTTTTAGCTCATTCTTTTATGGCTTCATAGTGCTTATATGATATTGTACTTCTTTTAATGATGACCAAACTATAACAAAAAAAAAAAAAAAAGTCAGAATGATTACTTTCAGAAAAAGTCTTTGAATCAGAGTGAATTACAACTAAGTATTGATTAACCTCCTTCTTTTGTGATTGTTAAGGGAAGCAATTGGAAACTAAAATAACCACTTGGAGGGGTATAAATTACAGGTGAAAAGTATTCGAAATAAGTAGGTAAAATATAGACACAGATATTCCACTATTATTCACGTCTTTTTTCTTTTGGATAGAAATATTATAATACATGCAACTTTCAACATAATAAAGTACTCTTATTATGAATGGAAAAAAAAAGCTTACACGGTAAGAAGTAGGCTCTACCAATATCATCATAGTAAATTCTTGGCCCGTTTGGAATGGAAATAAGCCTTGTCTCTCTTCAAAACCATAAACACCTCTTTCCATAGAATTTCTAACGACAATTCTTTGAGGAAATCGTACACTGACGTGTAGAGCTCGATCAGATGATGCATCGAGACCAGTCAACAAATTTACCTGAAATCTTAATATTTATAAAAGCATTAAACAGCAGTTTTTACATTTGAAAAAAAAAAATTGTTTCTATGTTAGTACATTAAAATACTTATGTTTGTGAAAATACCAACAAATAAATTCATATGGAACAATAAAATATTTTAGCAAAACTGTAAATAAAATATCGAAAAAATAAATAAATACTGACCACAGTATACAAAAATAGAGAAATTCTTAAATAAATTTTTCAGCATTGAAATAGAACTTTTAACTTTAAAGGATAGATTGGTCGACTTTTCTGTAGGTTTTTGTTATTTTTTTAATGAAAGGAAATTAAAAAAAAAAAAAAACAGTACAAAAAAACCTAAACTTAAAAAAAATATCTAGCTGATTCTGATACAGTTGACGTTCGATATAACCACCCTTGCCGTCAAAACAAAATCTTTCCCTATAACGAGAGGTCACTACAACGTAAACGTTATAGATATTTCATGCCGTTAAGTCATATTGAAAGGTGCTGGAATAATATTTGTCAGTTCTGCTTATTTTTAAAAGAGAACCAATAAATTTTAAAAAAATTAAATAACTGCAATTTTTTAATTTCTTTAAAAAACACTGTGTTTCAATGCCATCTTACATTTAGATGACTAAATTTAGCTAAAAAGTACACTGAAAATTATTCAGAGAAGTTTTTAAATTAGAGATCAAGGTTTCCTTCTTTGAGATTTTTTTTCAAAAACATTATTTCTCCTTATATAAAAATAAAAATCGTCACACTGTTTATTGTTTGTGCGCAATTTACATAAATTCTTTAAACGTAAAACCATCAAATAACTACTGAACTACTTTCAATCAAAATATTTTACCTTCAAACACATAAAACTGTCAAATGTTAGTTTTCAAATAGTCTTGAGAACTACAAAAAAGTGGAAACTTAATTTTGGACATTATATAGGAAGAAACAGTTCTGCTTGGTCGTTCTAATGTGGATGTTAAAATAACAGAGCAATGGAATAGCAAATGGAACTTCATGCATTGGTCGTTTCGTTATAACGGAAGGTTCGCAGTAATGGAAAGTTGTTCAAAAAAGAGCTTTGACTATACAACAATTAGTGGTGGATAAGAGTACAATTCAATATCAGAACAGAATAAAAATACTACAGAATAAATATAATAAATAACAATAAAAATATAGTGTTTTTTTATGAAAATAATTCATGTAACATACATATCACTTCCATATGGAGCAGTGCCTCTAATTTCAATAAGTTTTTCCTTCTGAAAGACCACCTGGAATAGGTCCTCGATACGGAACACGCTGAAAAACATAATTTTTATTGGTTTATGAATAAAACAGTCAAAAATACAAAATAATAATAATAATAAACTTGAATTTTTTCCATTACAAAAAAATTGAAAAGCACAAATGTTGCTGTTGCAAAGATTCAGTCTCATTGTTCTTTTTTTTTTCTTGTTTAAATATTACAAAATATATACAAGGTATAAAAATTGTATTACATGCCAAATACGAATTAACAGATTCCAGCACCAGAAAGAAATTATTTATATCATAAAGCAGTGCAAAAGTGGCAAATTAGTGAAAAATATTGAAGACAAGTTTTGAGATTATAATGAGCCTGTTTTTTCTAGGCAAAAAAGATGTGAGTAAATGGATACATGGATGCAAATTCATGCATTCTATTCAAAAGCTTACATATTCCTGCATTAAAAAAGGTTCCTAGTAACCAGCTGGGGGAGGGGGGAGGCTTCGCACTAGGGCAACACTCAATGAGGATTCCATAGTTTATAAAAAATAAATACTTTTAATTCTGAAAATTTTCACCAATATATCTTTAATTACATTTAATCTAACAGATTTAACAAAAATAGAGCGCCCAATATTGCAAGGGGAGGTTACATATGGCATCTTGGGCAATTTAGCATAAACTGGATTTGCAGTTTATATTTTTTGTCTTTAATTTTTTTTCTATATATATATATATATATATATATATATATATATATATATATTATATATATATATATATATATATATATATATATATATTTGGAGAGGGGGGGCAGTTAAAAACATATGTGCATTTCTTACACATGTTTTGGGAGAAATGGAGGTCTAACTCTTTGTACCTTTGTCATTAAGCCAGATGATATTAATGCATTGCTAATATAACACTAGTGTGAAAAAATTAGAGATTAAAATGGCAGCAACCCTGGACCAGTGTCTGTACATTGGTAGCAGTATTGCTGCATCAGTTTAGTGAAAAATTTTAAAACCGATTTAATGATGTGGGATGCACACCGGTTTTCGGCGATGCATCGCCCAGCCCTAAAAGGCAGATACAGAAAGATCTTTTGGAGCAGGCCCGGAAATTGTAACCCCCCCCCTGCCCCTTCATAACAAAGTTTTCCATTACTTTATTTTAAAATGTGTTTTAGGATTCCTTAAGATGAATAAATCTACTTTCAAGCATACATATATTATGCACTGATATGCTTTGAGTGAGGACATAAAATATTTTTAGCATTTCGAGCCAATTAAATACTAAACCCTAATTTCCCTGAGATGCTATAAGATGAGCAGTTTCAATTAGGAACATTTTCATAATGAGTATGACATGAGGACAAGGTTATTAAATCAACCCATACCTCATTTAAGTTTTTTATTAGTTAATTTTATATTTTAACTATCAAATATTCTGAATTAAGAAAAGCTGCTTCATAACATATTACTTGTCTTTGAGAATTCGGAAACTTTTTCTTTACGAATTTCAAAGCAGTTGCTGACACATACACACTACACCCCCTCCCCCGCTCCCTCCACACATTAAGATTTTCAAATGAAAGAGCTGAAATTATAATTGTCATTTTTGATTTAAATTCAGCAATATTTTTTTATATTTTGATTAATTAATGAATTTTTTTGTGCCAGGAAAACTAAATGTCACTAAAAGTCAAGATTTTAGAACAAATTGCATGAAGGGAAACCAACAACACTCTATTGAAGCATTTTGGCACCACTAAGGTAAAATTTATACCCTACTCTAGGGTTTAACCCCCCAATGTATTGTACCATTTATCATTTTGTTTCATTTGCAATGTTAAAGTATTATGCTTGATATTTATTTGTTGGGGAAGCAAGCTCAGAAAATGTTAGCCATTTTGTATTCATTTGTTTTGCTCCATCCATGTAGAAAAACTACTGATGATAATATAAATGATAAAAATAAAAAAAACATGTCATACGTGACAGCCTAAATAAAAATATTTTAGGAAGATGATAATTTGAATTAAAAGTTTTTAAATTAAAAAAGTAAATAAAAAAGAATAAAGGGAAAAAAGAAAAAAAAAAGCAAAACAAATAATTATGTACAGAAAGAGGAAGATTTTTTTGAGAACCATGTTAAAAAGGTGCATAAATAGTTACCTGTAAAGAAAATTTAAAATTCTTTTTTGAACTTTCAAAAACAAAAGTGGACTTTCAAAGGCAAGTAGAAGCAATCCAGTTATCCAAAAAACCCCAACTATCCAAATCACTAGTTATTCAAATGGTCTTCAGAATTTGACTTGATGCAGCACTATTAGCATTCTCTTCATGAAGCTTGTCAAACAGTTTACTCAGACTGAGATGTGCAACAAGCAATGACTTTCATTTGCAGTGCCGAACGTACATAGCAGGCCAATCATTTACGGGGGTCAGAAGGGGGCAATTGACCCCCCTCCCTCTGACTTTGAAAAATCCCTAATTTTCAGAAATGTTGGTGTGATTTTTTTTTTTTTTTTTTAGAAATAATATGCATTGAGCAGCATGCACCCTTTGACTCCCTCAACCCCCGGAACACTTTGAAATGACAGCCCTGGTATATAGTACATGCTGTACAAATGTTCAGCACTAGTTAAGACGCTTTGCATGAAAAGCGTTAACTTTCTATTTGATTAATTAAAAGCAATTTTACTTAAAAAATATTTTTTTTCTTTCCTCTCATTTTCAACATACATATAATGATTGATTAAAATATTCTTTTCACTGAAAAATCCAAATATCTGAACTATAAATTATCCGAATGGGTTCCGGTCCCAATTGATGCAATTGGAGTTCTACTTTCTATTAAAAAAAAAAAAAAAAAGACACAATTTCGATAAGTGACGAGCTTCAAATAATTGAAAAAATGGTAACCATAAAAATTCAGAAGAAGGACATAGAAGCAGAAAAAATAATAATAAGACTACGAATTTGATCTTACTTGAGGATACACGACATTTTTCGGATCTGGATAATTTCTGTTATAATCTCCAAAAATCATGATTTCTAAGTCAAAACTCTTTGTTGATTTCCAAAACTATTGAAGACTTCAAAGTTCTTTGAACAGATAAGTAAAATAATCTCTCGGAATAAAAGTTTTACAATATACTAATTTACCAAGTAAACAAAAGGAGCCTTCAGATTGTCGTACCGTAACATTGTTTTTATTTACATTTATAAGTGACTCACGTGACTTTCCTACCGTGTTGCGGCTGCGGTTAATTCCATGAAATTTCAGTTATAAGCTTACGTAAGGCTTTTCGCTAACTCGAGTGTACATTAAAATTTCAACTTTAAATATACATTATCCAATGAATGGTATGGAACAGTTATCAAAAGTGTTATCACAGAAAGGTGTTTTGAACGTCACAAGTGGAATTTATCAATAAGAAAGTTGGAAATTCTGATAGCTTTCTTGAAGCTTTCAATGTTATGCTTTTAAGTTTCAGGAATATCTCGTTTCAGATAATGCGAATCCTGTGCAAGTACTTTTCACAGAATTCGTAAAAAAGATAAAGAAGAAATGATCGTTTAATGAACCCATTTTTTGGACTCTGTTTAAATCGTCATTTGTGGCAGATGAGTGAAAAATTCAAAATCCCATACCTTTCACACCTTTGTTAAGCCCGTCATATCAAATTTTTCTACCGAGAGAGGAGTGGCAAAAGGTCTCAATGCTAATTTTATCGGATAACAACAAAAACCACGCCAATTTATAAGTAAAAGCATTAATTTTTCAAAACCAGGAGGGGGATCTGACTGCACGCGTGCTGTTTTGCCGCCGGGCATGTTGGTCGCCTGTAACATTGGGCACCGAGCATTTTGGGTGGCGGGAACATTAAGTCCAATGTGCTCAGCGCCCAAAATGCACGGCATCCATTGTTCCTGGTGCCCAATATGCCCGCGGCGCCCAGGGTCGGATTAAGGATTCGGAGGCCCATAGGCATTAAAAGTGTTAGGGCCCACAAGAGCCAACACGAGGTCAAATAAGGGGGGGGGGGGCTGCAGCGTCTACATGTTTCACATGCAAACGCCGCATGCACCTATATTTTTATTGCATACAAGCAAGGAAAGGGCCCCATTTTTTGAGGAAAATGAAACTTTCTTTAATGTATTTACAACTTTAATATTTCGCCGGGCCCTTGAAAACCTCAGGGTCCCTAGGGTACTGCCTATACATTGCCCAATTAATAATCCGACTCTGGCGGAGCCCAATGTTGCCGGCGCCCAAGATATTCGGCGGCCAATGTTACGTCGCCCAAAATGCTCGGCGCCCAATCTTCCCATTTCGAACTTTTGAACCGTTTGTTGTAATAATGAAATTTTAAGTTTTTTTAATAGTTCGGGAATGGCTCAACTTAGGTCCCATTACTTTGTTTGACCATATTTGTTCTTAAAAAAAAAGTTACGGTCAAAAAGCAGTGAATTTCAAGCAATTTCCCTATTAAATGATTAAATATAAAGCCCATTGTTGCAAAAGTTTGGTGCCTTGCAACAGTAATATTAATAGAAATTGTAGTGAAAATTTTGAATGAAGGCTTCTCTGAAGCAGGCATCAAGTTCCTTTAGTGTCATTGCTCTATAGGGTAAACCTAACCTGGAAGCAAGATAATGCAAGTGTTGAAGTAAGTAATGATCTGAGCTGAGATACAGGATTGCATCACAATCGACTTGTATGCTGTAAAATGTAAAGTAGTTTGGGAAAACGTAATATTTTAACAGTTTAAAAACTGTTATAATTAAATTAACACACAAATGAATTCCAGAGAGGAACAAAGATAAATTTTTAGTGCCAGTCGCTTAAAGTTTATGGCGTGTTTATAGTTTTTTTTTTAGTAAGGAGCTTTTTTATGAAAATAATAAGGTGAAGTTTCGTGATGGTAACTTCTTAATTTCTGAAATACATTTACACTAAAAAGAATGAAATAAAAAATTTTGAAAAAAAAAAAAAAAAAAAAAAAAGAACAGATTTTAAAATTGCTCTACAAAGTGAAAAATAATTTTATTCTTTAAAAACCATCGATAATACTTTTAAATATAATTTTCGAAGTTGGCGCAAAAACCAAAGATGAAATTATTCACAGCCATAACTACAACTATAAATTTAACCAGGCCCAGTTTCTTCACTACCACATACATTATGCATCGATAACAGCATATTTGAGTAACGATATAAATGTTTCGTTCCTATCTCTGGTTGATTTTCTGAAAAAAATATAAACGAAGCATGGTTACACTGGATTTTACTTTTTGTTTTTGCGCCAACTTCAAAAATTATGTTTCAAAGTATTATCGATGGTGTTTAAGGAATAAAATTATTTTTCACTTTTTAGAGCAATTTTGAAGTCGGTTCTTTTTTTTTTTTTTTTCAAAATTATTTTACTATATGCGTAGCCGTAACGCATAACGGATATGTGTAGGGCCGTCACGTCGCGAGAACAAAGTTAGGAAGATGTATGAAGTTCATGGTTCCTTAGTTATTTCAAACGTATCTCAAATCCCAGAATTTTTTTTTAATTTATAGTCTAAAAAGTGCATTTTAGATCAGCTTTAGTATCCTTAAATGCATTTTAGGTGTCACCTTTCAAAAGGATGTGAACCGGCGCAAATGCCCACCTCGTAGTGATGCTACTATGTTTGAAAGATAAAAAAATATAATTTAAAATGTAGGGAAGAAAATTTCAGAACTAAAGTATCTAAATTTTTCACTAGCAGTACCCGCACAGCGATGCCCGTGCTAAAAATTTAATGGAAGACCGTTGAATAAGAAAAATTGACGCCCCCTCCCCCTCTGATGTGAAATGATCATTTTTCTTTGTATAAAATGCGTACACATCTTTTCAAAAAAAAAAAAAAAAAAGAAGAAGAAGAAAACTAGTAAAGTTTCTTTAGAATTTAAAACTTTTCGTCAAATCATAAATTTAGATTTACAGTTGCTTTAAAACTCTATTTAGCGAGTGAAGCGGTTTTTACTGCAATTTAAAATATTTCGCCAAATAAACAAAAAAAGACATAAAAAATATCTTTCAAAAGTAAAAATAATTCCTCAACTATATTGTTTATCGCAAACTCGCCCAGCAACCACGCTATCATAATCCATCCGTCTAATGAAAAAAAAAAAAAAAACATCCCGTGGAACATTCAAAAAAACATCGTCAGAAAAAAAGAATAAAATGTCGTACATTTCACTCGGATAAAAACAAATCAAAAGTTTATTTTCTTTCAAAACAAATCACCAAAACAATGAATTACATTTACGGTTGTTTTAAAACAATAATCCTAGACTGAACTGTTCAGCGCCTAACGCGCTAAGCGCCCACGCTACCGGAACCCAGCCCTTTTGCGAGTGAAGCGGAATATTTTTTCTTTGGCAATAAGGAATGTTGCGCCAAACAAACAAAAAAGTATAAAATCACATTAACATTAGTTTTCAAATCTTTATATATAAAGAGCTGCGTTGCCCGGGTTTGCCCGGTCTACTTTGAGAATAAAAATTGTGTCAAGTGACATATATTCATCAATCAGGCTTAAATAAAAGAAAAAAAAACACCATGCAAAATTACTTTTCCAAACAATAACGACAGATATTAAAATACTTTTAAGAAATTAAAACGCGAAAGATGGATTTTAAAAGCGTAACCATGGAATCACAAAATAAAATAAGTTAAAGAAATTAAATGCAAAATTAAGAAACAATAGATTTAAAAGCGTAACCGTGGAAACACGAAAATAAAATGATTGACAACCTGAATCAAAAGGACATTTTCCCAACTTGATTTAAAAACGCTTGTAACTTTTTTTTTCCTTTGCAGATAGAAGCTAAGTTTTTCGACCATAAGTCGAGAGAGATCTGGAGTAAAAAATGTCGCTCTTTCCAATGGTGTCAAAAAAAAAAAAAAAAAAACTGTGGGACAATTCCTTTACTTTTTGTTGATAGATTTAATTAAGAAAGTAGTGCCTAAATTTCAACTAAGCCTAAAAAAGTTCGAGATAAAACGCAAATTACTCCCACCGTAATTAATTTAGAGCATTGAAACAAATCGGTTAGAACGCGGAAAATTCTACCCTTTTCAAGGATATATAATATTATGTGCAAGTAATTTTTCACTCCCATATTTGGGAATTTATGTGAAATTTGGCCCTAAATTGGAATAAAAAAAAGAACTATTTATCCAATTTTTTCGAATTATAGCCTATGTCACTCAGTAAGGAAGCACTTTTCATATAGAGAAGGAATTTTTCAAATAGGTGCAGTGGTTCCAGAGGATCCTCGAACATATAAACACACAAAAATCCGCCCTTTCTCGTTATAATATTAGTATAGATAAACTCTTAAATCCAGTTTGGTATGAGCACCCCTACAGAGGGTGTCACTCCACATAAATACATCTTCCCCCCGTGGTGATGCAAATGCGTTTGATAGAGTAAAGTTTAACATAAAGGGGAAATTTTTTGAATCAAAGTATTTATTTTTTTTTAAAAACTTCCAATTCCGCTTTCGGCGTCACCGCCAGACGGGAGATACCCGGGGAAAAAAGGACCTCCGCCCCCCCCCCCGCCGTAGCAACGTCACTGAAATTTTGACGAATGCCCAAAAAATTGTAGAACCCACAAACTTTAGTGTAAAAAAACTGCTGTTTTGAATCACGCAGGCAAAAGAAACCGATAATAGAATGTGACATACCTGTATCCAACCTTTTTGTGTATGGAAGGAGTTTACGTCTCAACACTTACGTCTCAACGACGTGACATGAGGCCTATTGCCATTTAATTCGCTACTGAAGTTTTGCATTGCATGAGAATTTTATTGTAGGTAAATTTACTATTTATTTTTCATATATCAGTGCACAAATGTTGACTTACCGGTTTAATAACAGGAGCAAACATTTTCTGAATGTCTTGAAATTTTCTGTAATTAAAAATATAACCACTTAGTACAAAATTATAACAAAATTAGCAGTACCCGCACGGCGATGCCCGTGCTAAGAATTTAAAGAAAATTCATTGAATTAAAAAAAAAAACATCCACGCACCTCCACCCCCTCCCATCCTCTCTGCTGTGAAATGATCATTTTTCTTTAACTAAAATGCGTAGATAACTTTAAAAAAAACTTATTCAAGTTTCTTTGGTATTTAAAACTACTCACTAAAACATTAAATTAGATTTACTGTTGTTTTAAAACTTAAAATAATCCTCCAACTGTATAGTTCATCGCTTAACACGCCAAGCAATGACGCTACCGTAACCCTGCCTTTTAGCGAGTCAAGCGATTTTTTTTTCTGCAATTTAAAATGTTTCGCCAAATAAAAAAAGAGCCAAGAAATAGCATCTTACAAATGGAAAATAATTCGGCAGATCTATTGTTTATTGTCAAGCAAACGCATACCACGCTACCGTAACCTAGCTGTTAGCGAGCGAAGCGAACTCCGACTGATTAGCTTTCCCATCTGTCTAACTAAAAAAGGTAAAAATTCCTCGTGTGGGACATTCGAAAATTGTAGTCAGAAAAAAGTTGGTTGTGAAACGTTCGCTATTTTAAACGAATCTTTTAAAACGTGCCAATGACATACATTAATAATAACTTATTTCATGTATTTAGTTTTTTATTTTGAACACTCCGTGGTAGTATTTTTCTATCAATTGCGAAACATGTATTCGTCTAACTTTTTCCCCCCAATCTTGCTACTGTTTTCTGAGTATCGCGTATCACAGTGTAAAATCTTTACTATTAATAAAGCTCAAAATCTCTCTGTCTGGATGTCTGGATCTCTGTGACGTGCATAGTGCCTAGACCGTTCGACCGATTTTTATGAAATGAAATTTGGCACAAAGTTAGTTTGTAGCATGGGGGTGTGCACCTCGAAGCGATTTTTCGAAAATTCGATTTTGTTCTTTTTCTATTTTTTCCGAACATTTTCCGAAGCAAAATTATCATAAGATGGACGAGTAAATTACGAAATTATCATGACATGGAATGGGCAGCGAATCAGCATAGCCAATTGGCGAGAAATTCATCATCCATTATTTGTAAATATAGAAGCGAACCAAATGACTTTTTAATTTTCTACAACGGGCAAAGCCATGTGGGTACCACTAGTGCTATATAAATGAGCACGCAATTTCAATTTAGATGCACATAACTTGTCCAATGATGTAGTTTAATGTTTTGATGCCAATGGATTTAATTCATTGCATATATAAAACTGAATTTGTTGTGAGACACATAAATTGAGAGGAAACTAAGTTTTCAGAATTTTGCTTTCAATAAAATTTAAGCGTAAAAAATCCGTTACAAATCTATGTTTTTTTCCCCCACAAAAGAAAGGCGCGTGTTACATCTATTCGGTTACGCAATTTTGCAATTCAACACTGCTTGGCAGTTAATTTCTTTCGTAGAATTGCATTTATGATGAGAAATAGCACAAAAAATCTTCGAATAATGTTTTTCAAAATTATAAATTTAAACAACGAAACAGAATTTTAAGCAGAAATCTCAATTAATACTCATGCCTTTGTAAAATGAATACATGCATTTCATGAAAGTAAGGGCTTTGACGGAGAGGTATATAGTTTAATGATCTAATATTTAAATTAAGTTTGTAATGAGAAACCTGAGTGGAAAACGAACTGATTTTTGCATTACATCTATAATCACAAGAAGTTCCAGAACTAAACGAGAGAGTTTACTTCCCGTATACTTTCTTATCGACTTTCTAGTATCTGTATATCTATTCAATATTCTTTAAATTAGTTAAGATTGCACATTATGTCAAACATACCTTTGTGATATTTTAAGCTGGTTTCTATAGAAACAAAATATGCCTCGCTCATCTGATGACATAGATACGTTAAAAATTAAAAAACAAGTTAATAAAGTCGTAGCACCTTTTAAACAATATAGCTAATATAATTGTTCCCTTAAAAAAAAAAAAAAAAGAGTCGAACTAATTTTGGCGCACAGGTATCGGAGTCGAAGTAGTCGAAGGCTCTTAATTTCTAGGAACCGGAGTTGGGGAGTTGATCATTTTTCCCACCGACTCTACAACAGCCCCGGTAAAAACATTTGCACCTTGAATTCATTTCAGTTTGATTAAGTCACATTTATTTCAGACTTGCGTAAATGTTAAGTTTAATGAATATGGTCTTTTGATTTTTATTCATAATTTTTTTCCTATTTTTTCAAACCAAAAACTGAGAACTTATTCAGAATCTGCACCATTTTTCCAATTTTTAGAACGGAAAAAAAAAAGAAAAAAGAAAAAAAAAAATTTGCGTTGTTGTTAGTGTGAAATTTTTTTAAACTAGTCAAAATATACTAACTAACTAAAAAAAAAATCTGCTCTTTTCATGTTCCTCGTCAAAAGCTTTCCCAGCAAAGTTTGTTTGAAGCAAATTCGCGTTTAAGTTCGCGCAGGACCAATATAGACCTTAAGTTTCCCCGCAGTACCTTATGCTAAGGTTCTTTGAACTGTTCAAAACTGAACAAAAATTGTTTCAATCGGAAGATATATATTCATCTATATATTCATCAAGAAATTATTCCAACATAGTTTGTTTGAAGCAAATCCGTCTTCGGGACGGGATTTATTTTTGCCTTAAATTTCCAAAGTACTATAATGTTAAGTTCTTTTGAACTGTTCAAAATTGAACGAAATATTGTTCAAATCAAAAAGTAAAGAATGGGAATGAGGGGTTCTTGCCGAGATCTTTCGAACCCAAAAAAGTTTTCTCGAATCGGATTACCCCCTCAGGAGTTAAGGGGGTAGGCAGGCAGATCGACAGACACACATTTTTCCCATTTCAATACCCTACTTTCTAATTTTTAATTTTCGACATTTATTTAATTATTTATTTATTTTCGAATTTTTTGTTTTGTTTTCAGATACACTTTAAAGATGCATTGAGCTTTCTTTCTTTTTTTGACGCATTTGTGCATTAAGCTCTCTTCTTTTTAAGAACGATATTCACAAAAATATTTCTGGGAACATGAATTGTTTTGCTGATGATGTCAAAGTTATGGGGACTGTAGATAATGTAGAACAAGCAAAACAGCTGCAAGCGGATCTAGATCATATTACGGAGTGGGCTGATAAATGGGGAATGGCTGTTAATGTTGGGAAATGTCAAGTGCTACATTTAGGACATGGAAATAAGTGTACAAGTTATTATTTGCAAGGTTCAGTCATTAGTCAGGCAGACAAAGTTACTGATCTGGGGGTCTTAATAAGTCAGGATTTAAAGTTTAGCCAACAGTGCAGCATTGCTAGTAACAAGGCCAATAAGATGCTTGGGTTTATCAATAGATCTATTTCAAACAAATCTAAAGAAGTTCTTCTGCCCTTATATAGAAGTTTGGTAAGACCTCATTTGGAGTATGCTGTTCAGTTTTGGTCTCCTTATCTTAAGAAAGACATTAATGTATTGGAAAGGGTTCAAAGGCGAGCTACAATGCTAATAAATGGACTTTCTCACTTAGACTATGATTCGAGGCTTAGAAGGTTAAAAATGTACAGTCTTGAGTAAAGAAAAGACCGAGGGGACATGATTCAGTTGTTTAAATTTATTAAAATGAAAGATGTTACGGGGCTGAAGTTTAGCACTGAAAACAGGACAAGGGGTCATTGTTTTAAGCTATTTAAATCTCAGGCTAACATGGATATTAGGAAAAATTATTATTATAGCAGGGTAGTGGAACCTTGGAACAGTTTAACGGAAGAGGTGGTAATGAGCAAGGGAGTAGATAGTTTTAAGAGGGCCATTGATCTTCACTGGGGATTGTAAATTGACTAGGACCAGTCTAGCTGGGCCCAGAGCCTGTTACTGGTCGTCACTTTTGTATTTGTATTTGTATTAAAATCCCCATTTTTCTTTTACTTTTACGAGAAACTATAGATTAAAAATGGCTGCATGAGGGTGTGTGTATGTGCATGTGGTAGTATGTATGTTCCTTATACTAATCCAGTTTACGTAGGATATTTGCCTAATTTGTTTCAGAGATCTTTTGATACTCAGGAATTCACATAGGGGGTCTTCTTGATACACATCCGGTTTACGTTTAATCTTTGCTAAATTTGGAACAGAGGTCCTTTGATTATCAGGAATTCACATAGGGATTTTCACCGGAAAATCCATGAAATGGAATGTTTAAGCCTAATAATAACAATAATTAAGCATTATTATTGATCTGGCTCGCTGCCATTGAGGGAAGCTTCGATCCACAATTTCTCTGACTTTTACTGTCCCACTCAGATTTAATAATTTTATTGTATTTGCTTGTATGAAACAAAAAATACACTCCTAAACTAGTGCATAGTTGTCCAAAATATAGAAATAAAAATTATTAACCCATTTAAAATGAGCTACTAGCCTGTTTTTTTTAAAGCTATCCTGCCATTAAAGGTCACTGAGCTACGCCAAAAACGGGATGTAGAATGAATTATTCTATTAAAAGTAATGCAATTTTAATGCGACATAATAAAGGTTTTAAATGTTTGTACTTTGCAACCCCCCCCCCCCCCCAATCTTGTCCACAGATGATGTTACGCTTAGAGGGGAGAAGTGGAAATGTTACAGTTTGTGACGGAGGGAGGGAGGGGAGGCAAGAAGTATGACATATTACTCATTATAGTAATAAGAATATGCATACGAAAAACAGTGAAGTGTGACACTTAGTGACAAAAAGAGGGAAGGGGAGAGGCGATCAAAAATATTGAAAAAAAAAGTATGACATCATTAATGAACAGCCCCTTTCCATAATTTTTAATATTTAATTGAATATTGCAATGTGTAGGAAGAGCAAGTTTAACAACTTCAAAAATAGTTTCAAATTGTAACTTCAGACTTGTTGAAAGTCGATGCAATAAGCTGCGTACAACATTGCGAACTTTCTTTTTGTTTAACAAAAATAACAGTTTAAAAAACTAAAAAAACACGCTTTAGTAGCAAAATGAACTAAAAAGTTAATTGACCAAACACTTAATTTTACTGTAATAAAAAAAAGAAAAAGGCTGCCTATTTACATTTTTGCATGGATAACAAGTGGAAGAAATTTAAGACAATTGATAAGAAGCCCCCACGCTTTTTTTTCTATTACAGTAAAATTAAGTGTTTGGTCAATTACTTTATATACTTGTCATCCAAATATTATTTTTAACTTTTTAGTTCATTTTGCTACTGAAGCGTGTTTTTTTAGTTTTTTAAACTATTATTTTATTTTTTACTTTTTTAGTTCATTTTGCTACAAAAGCGTGTTTTTTCAAAAATTGTATTTCATCAATGAATAAATGTAAAACTTACCAACTGTCAGATCAAAAGGAGGGAGGTAAGAACAATTGAAGTAATTTATCCAGTCATTTGTTACAGTTTAAAGTCTACGTTCTTATCACGTTTCATTGCTCTAAAACAGCACAACTCTCTGTAACTGTAGGTAACAGATATCGGAAAACTAAGGAAACGAAAGATAAAATCGGAAGACCTTGACATTATCTTCCGTTCGGCAAAAAGAGGAAGACAATTCATTTTTTTGTGGGCGTTTTTGTCACGGTTTCAGACACGGGACTCTTTTTTTTTTTGACATAATTGTCGTTATGGGAATGTGACTAACAAAAATGGATCGCTATGGAGACATTTCTCTGCGTTAAAAACATGCTTAAATTGTTGGGAATGTCAAAAATAACATTTAATATTTAGGTCAGACGGGGCAATGGCGATCGTTGCCTGAAATATTTAAATTCGTTCTTGTAAAAATGTTGTAAAATTTAATGTATTGACCTAACAAACATCCGTTAATCAGGCCTGTCGTTTTGAACTTTTCCAGGGAAAGGGGGGGGGGAGGGAGAGTCGAACAATGCAAGTTTTATCGGAAAACAACAAAAACCACGCCCACTTATATTGCGAAGCATTAATTTTCAAAGCCGGGAAGCCGGGGGGGGGGGGGTTGGAGACTTACCCTCCTCTTACCCCCTAATTTAGGGGCTTGCTGTCAACCATGAGATCCAAAGTTGTGTTCCTCGAAATATTTTTTTCCTCTATTGCACTATGAACGTACGCAATGCAATATTTAACGTGGAGGAACTAAAACATGCAATCATAAAGGTTGCTAGTGCTATATGATATACTCATTGAGATCATATGACTCTTGCTCCAAAAAAGTAATACCGATCAAATAATTTCAATTATGTTTAATTTAACATTTTTAATGATTTAGATTAAATAAAGAATCCTCATTTTGCTATCGACGGTTTTGTTCACTATTATTTATTCCATTATGGAAAACTACATTTCATTTTGAGAGATAGAACGATTTTAATAGGTATTTACATGCTATGAGGTATTTCCGAATAAAGAAGAAAAACGATTTTCCCTGTGATTGAAGTTTTTTTTCGTGGTATATGTACCTCACTATTAATTTTAAATAAAAAAACAGCCTTAAAAAATACCTAGGACCTAAAAAGCAAAAAATAACTGATTACAGTTACATTCTATTTCCTACCTAAACATAGAAATGAAATTTATTTTACAATTCCAGTACAAAAATCAACTAAACTAAACACCGAATTATAAAAACACTGATTTAAATTACTATACGATGAATTATTTTAAATACCTAACTAATTATATACGATCTCTTAATTTTTAATAACCTTTTGAAGTCGGGGCCTTCTATAAACTACTGCCTAACGTAACTGAGTAGGTTTAGTTTTAAAGACTAATTTCGCGTATAGTTAAATTAGTGTTTAATTCAGGATTCGGTGGGTTGTCAGTTACGTTATGTAGTTGTTTATAGGAGGCCCCGACTTCAAAAGGTTATTAAAAATTAAGAGATCGTATATAATTAGTTAGGTATTTAAAATAATTCATCGTATAGTAATTTAAATCAGTGTTTATTTTAAAATTCGGTGTTTAGTTTAGTTGGTTTTTGTACTGGAATTGTAAAATAAATTTCATTTCTATGTTTGGGTAGCAAATAGAATGTAAGTGTAATCAGTTATTTTTGCTTTTTAGTTCCCGGGTATTTTTTGAAGGCTTTTTTTTAATTTAAAAGTAATTTATTTTTTGCTTTTTAGTGGTGTAAATAACACCGTGAGTGTCTTGGAGACTTCCGACGACTGAAGAAAGGTTTTTTCAAATGCGTAACTAAAGGCCATTGCGTGTGACATGGCCTTAAGGCCGTTATTCGGCCTTAAGGCCATGTCACACGTATATATAATATTTATTAATAATCGTATATATAATATTTATTATAACACGTATATATAATATTTATTATATAATAATCATAAATAATATTTATTATATTATTTATAATTTTCGTTACGTGTGACATGGCCTTAAAGGCCATGTCACACGTAACGAAATTCGCTCAACCTACCCGTTCAACTTCAATTTTTCATTCAACTTTCTCTTGGAGAAGTTGAACAGGGTTGCCAGGCTCTCAAACGAAGGGTTGATCCTAAACGTGGCTTCTGTCTACCATTTTAGGCGAGTTAGCACAATGTACTCTGAGCAATGTTTTTTGGATTTAATGGGGTTTTTTTTTCTCAATTTATTTCAAAGCTGTAAATAAATTACAGTTTTGAAAGTTGCAATTTTTCAAAATTATAAAAAAGGGATTTATAAACATCTTGATTTTACTAGCTCAATGCAGCGATAGCAGCCCTTTTACCTAATAACTATGAGTAAAGGCAGGCCTGGATCTATAAATTTTGATCCCCCCTCCCCCGATAAGAATTGAATAAAAACAGGGAAGCTTTTCTTCACTTTTTTTAAAATTCAATATTATTATTTATTTATGTTTTACCTCGCTATTTTAATTTTCATACAAAGGTTTTTTTTTTCTTTTTTTGACGTATTTTGCTTTTGAGGGAGTTTGAAATTCTTCACTCCTGATTTTTCTTTTTCTCATTTTACATATAAGTTCATCACAAAATCAATAGGTTATAAAAAAAAATTACATTAAAAAATGTAAAGATGTGAAAAAATGTGAAGATGCAGAAAGATGAATATGTTTTATTCATCTTTCTGGATCCAATAGCAAGGTTTTTTTTTGCAAATGTAGGTAACTCTTATGTGGTTGGTATTTAAGTTTTTAACACTTATGTCTTTGGTTGTATCAAGCAACTATTAGTTCCTCTATAAACAGAGAATATTTATATTCGAGAAAAAATTAACATAAAAAAAAGTAAATAGCACCATTCAAAATACTTAGAAATTAATATACTTAACTATTGAGTGCTGATCAACTTAGTTTCACTTTTACTCAAAAGAAAAGAGACATTTCATAAATCCTTTCCCAGAAAGACTTTTTGATTGATAAAATTAATTGTATCTAATTGTTACAAATAAATTAAGTTATTAAAAAGTTTAAAACAAAACTACGTTGAAAACAAGATGTAACAGTTTTAATATCTATAACTACTTTTACAGTGTAACAAATGTCATGTCAAACATAGGTTTTTTTTTCTTTGTCAAAAACTCAACCTCGTCTAAGTATTATTATTTTGCTATTGAATGTAGACCAAGTGTAGTTGTTAAAATAGAAATCTTTTTAGCAATGCACAAAAAGTGAAACGACAAAATTTTCTACTTTTATATATACATGCTACTGTTTTTATATGAAACCTCTGTACATGACCCATTCTATTTTATCTTTTCAACACATGCACATAAAATTTATTTATTACTTAAAAAAATCAAAACTTAAATTTTTAAATAGTGAAGAATATAAAGTACTTATTGCATAGTTTATAAGTTACATAGAACGTAAGAATACTAACTTTTCTACTGATTTAGGCAGGTTGGTACTACTTTTCATAGTTTGAAACATTGAACTTAAAATGGTTCTATTGATTAAATTGAGTCATGCAGGTACATTCAATTAAGTAAGAAATTGTGAGTTGTTTTATTTTTGCTCTCTGAGAAGAACAATGCTTCATAGATGTTTTTACAGAGCATACTGAAAAAACATTATCTTTTATAATCTATACCAAGAAAGGAAAAAAAAATAGTTCATTTTTCTTAGTATTTAATTCTTTAGAGAAACTGACACATAAAATTTATACATAAACTTTATTTACAATAAGTTACATACACATACACTCATATGTATTAATATATAATTTCAATTACATTTCAAAGTTCAACAATAATTAACTTCGGCCTGGTACAAAGTTTTTGACTGCAACCTCTATAACTGCATCTGTACACAATAACATGAAATTCTTTCTCCCATAATCTAAAATTATGAAAACAAATTAGACAAGTATATGTAACATGAATATTATACAGAGAGGAGGACAAGCAAAGTACCCCTAGCTTTTATGAAATTAATGTATTACCGAAAAGTATAGGCATGGTATGTGTGCTGTTTTTAAACAATCTACCAATTGCTTCACTTGAACGTAGTTGATGGATATTTTGATTTTCCGACCCAGGATCATGTGAGTTTACGCCACCGCCCAGGAGGAGGAACATTCTCGCAGAGGTTGATTGTGTAAAATAGAGAGGGTCAAATATAAATAAAGTTGATTTCGGGAACAAGAACCAGTAGTAGGAGCAAGAAACCCAACGAGTAGGGTCCTAACACAGCTCGTCTTTGCGAAAAGCATAATTTGAATTCAATATGTCAAAATGCAATTTTTCATTTTATTTATTCATTTTGATGAAATATGCATACAGTATGCGTTTACCTCTTCTAGGGCCAGGGGAGGCAAATGTATGTACAAAATTAATATTAAAAGTAATATTCTAAAGATGATCTGCAATAACAGCACACTGTGTCTGCGATATAAAGAAATAACTTCAAGTTTAAAAAAAGCTACATTTTAAAGAACAAGCATTAATGCAGATGTATTACATGAGTTGAAAAGCTTTTTTAAAGGTTTTTTTTCAAGCATAAGTAGCTATTCAACCGATTTCAACTAAAAGTATCTTTTCTGATTACTGTTCTTAGGAACATCAAGTAAAATCAAGTAAACATTTCAAGTCAGAAGAAAACTTATCAGCAGTAAGTTACCTCCCCTAACCCAGAGCTAAGTCAGAACCACATGTAATCTACCAGACAGCCCGGTTATCATATCCAGAGACTGCAGTTTCTTTCTTATGAGAACTCATCAGTCCGGAAGAGCGAATAACCAAGCTGGAGGCAGATGTCATCTCAACGATAACATCTGCCTCCAGTCTCTGGATGTGATAACCGGGTGTTTGGTATTTTACATGCAGAAGAAAACTTAAGCAAAAGATGATGAATTGTAGAACAAAAATTGTGTTATTATTAATAACAATTGATCTATGATGTGTATATACTTAAATGTTTCGGACACAGGAGCTAAACATTTATTTCATTTATTCATTTGTTTATTTTTTGTGCATATTTCTATTGCATGAATTCGATTTATTAAAGAAGAGGAACTTTTGTTGCTGTTAAATGTTTGGAAAGTGAAGCTTATCTATGAATTAATTTTTAACTTTGTGTATGTGCAATGCAATGTATCAACTTTGATGCACTGTAACTCTGACTGTAACACTGTAACTCAGTTGAATCTCAGTCACCAAATTGTAATCACAGGTTCATATCATAAAAAGGTGCTACTTGTATCAATTTCATTTTTTTCCACTCGGTTCCTCTTGAAATATTTCGCTTTAAACTTCGCGAAAATGCAATATTTGACCAACTTTAATGCCCTATAACTCTAGTACCAGTTCAGTCTTAGTCATCAAATTGTAATCATATTTTCATGTCAAAGGTGTTACCTGTATCAGTTTCATAATTTTTCACTCAGTCCCTTTTGAGATATTTGACTTTAAACTTTGCCAAAATTCGATTTTTTCCATTTTTTTGAAAAAGTTTGCAAAAAAAAAAAAAAAGGACGAAGTTCTCAAGTTTAAAATTTCTACAACAAGTTGTCCTATATTATATCTAAACGATGGAAAAAATTAGAGCTGAGATTCTCCTCCTTTTACTAATTTTGTAGCACTAAAACTCGTATTTAATGATAATTTTCTGTTTGTAATTGTTAATTTTTTTCTTCACCTTTCTCACCATTTAAATAATATTTTGCAAGCAAATCGTATCTACGGCATCCTTCTGGAGATGTAGGATTTTGTTTTGTCCTGAGAGCTGTAAAATTAACCGAGTTAGATGCATTTACGTAAAACTTGTTTTTGGTCCAAAAAACGGTAACTAAACGAACTTAAAATGGCGGGTTAAAAAAAAAGTACGAGCTTAAAAAATTTTCTTTCAACACTTTTGAATTCACCTAGTAGTGAGAATTAACTAATAAAAAAAAAAAAAAAAATAGGAAAATCAAAAATGCCGAGCAGTTGAGGTTGATCCATCTTTTTTGTCGAGAAGATAAAAAGTTGAATGGAATACGTTCAACCTCGGAAAGCATAGCACACGGGGATTTTCCGGTCGGAATTCGCTCTCGCGGTTGAGTCGAACCGAAGTTGATCGTCAGGTTGAACGAATTTCACTACGTGTGACATGGCCTTAAGTACAAAAAAAATTGTCTTCATCATTTGTTCAACTTTATCAAAGTTTGCTTTCCGAAAGCAAATGCACGAGTCACTAAAAAAAAAAAAAAAAAAAAAAAAAAAACCGAAATCGCTTTAAGTTTAAATTTGTAAAACTGTAAAGTTTACAATTGTAATATTATAAATTGTAATTTCTGTTTCGCAATTAGTGTCAAGTAACTCGTGATAAAAGTCGCATGTTTCTTCACATGGTCCCACTATAGATGAAGATTAAAAATTCCACTAGAATGAATTTTATGTTTGCTTCAGAGAATCCTTAATTCAAAATTTTCATTATCTTTATCTTCTCATTATCTTTTTCTCTTAATAATATATATTTTTAGTACTTTCTTTAACTATATGTAAAGAAAGTATAAACCTTTGTTTTATGGCCTTTGTTTATCAATGGGTTTTATATTTAATCGTTTGTGAGGGAAATTGCGTGAAATTTATTGTTTTACCCTTAACTTTTCCCTAAAAAACAAATAAGGTAAATCAAAGATTTGGAACCTAAGTTAGACCACCCCTGAACAAAACCACCACTAAACAAAAAAAAAAAAAAAAGCATAAAATCCGGTTCACTAAGTAAGACGATATACAAAGTTAATAAAGTACAAATTGATTTAAATGTGAGTATGATATTTGAAGAGCTTAGTAAATAAAATATTAAGGTAATTGATTCAACTATTAAAGTATCAAAATATATTTAATTTACTGCTTTGCTACGCAGTAATAAATACATTAGTAACACCTATAATAAAACATTACCATGCGGCGCAGCGTTGAGAAAATTAATCATCCATGTGCCGCGAGAATTAAATATCGTTCAAGAGAAAGCCAAAACCTTAGGTGTGAAAATACACCAATCACAGCAACACCACGTGACCATGATGTATGAAATTTAAAGTTTCTTGGATTTCTTCGGGACCCCTTATCAGATCCAGACCAAATTACAATGGGACCATCTGGGAAGTATACCCTTCCAAACAAAAAGAAAATTTTTGAGATCGGTCCAGTAGTGTTGGAATAATTCGAAAACACACATAAAAAGCCGCAATACGAAATCATAACCTCCTTTTTTGAAGTCGCTTAAAAATCAGACGAATTCAACTCCGAATCCATAAGGAATATTTAGCCGAGAGTATACAGAGAAAATTTATCTTATTGTTCTTTTATAAATCTTTGATTAAGTTCAGAAAATTGTAGCTCTTGTTTTATCTCGCAAACTTTTTTGAAGATTTACGGGTAAAAAACAATTAAATATGTACATATGTATGTATATATATATATATATATATATATATATATATATATATATATATATATTTATATAATAATCTCCTATTGTTTTAATGTTCCACTTAATGCATTTCTTGAATATAGACCCCACTTTTTTATTGAACTGAAATCACGTTTACGTGATTTTGTTAACACAGAATCTTCATACTTCCATCTCTCTGCTGATGAAAATAATGCCATTAATGATTTTAAAAAAGCCTTTGTCTTTACAGTTGTTGATAAAGCCAGTTCTAATTACTCTATCTGCTGCAAAAAATTATATGCTAATATTTTCAAAAATGAACTAGAAAAAACCACCACTTATGTTTCCTCCAAACTTAATGAATCCTCCATCATCAAAAAATTTGCTGCTGCTTACAAACTTTTTAAATTGCCACGTCCTGACTCTGTTAACTTACCTTACTTATATGCAATTTCAAAATTTCATAAAACACCTGTTGGATTTCGCTTTATTTGCTCTGCCACCAACACCATCGGAAAAAATCTGAGTGTAAAGCTCGAACAGTTTCTCAAAAAAATTCTTGAACAACTTAAACTTCAACAAATGAATTGGTTTTGGATTGTTAATAATAGTGTTGAAGTGATCAATTTACTTATTATGCTTGATATAAATAACTTAGAAACTTTTGATTTTGAAAACCTCTTCACCAATGTCCCACTAATTGAACTTTTTTCCTCTGTGTCAGAACTTTTTAATTCGGTCAAGGATTCCCTTGATTTTAATGAATTGTTTTTTCTTGGTCTTTTTAAATTTTGTATTTTCAATAATTTTGGCAAAAATGGTAATTCATGTTTTCTACAAATTAATGGCATAGCAATGGGAGCTACTTTTAGCTCTACATTAGCCAGCGTCTTTCTTTTATATTATGAGAGAAAATATTTAATTGACAATCCTTCCTCTACACCTCTTTGTTGCAGATACATTGATGACCTTTTGTGTATAAATTTTCCTAATTTTTCTGAACTTAGCAAAACTATTTATCATAGTTCATTAACGCTCAAAAAGACCAGTTCTAATCAAAATAGCTTTAATTTCCTGGATATCAACATACAAATTGACTCAAATTGTTCCACTACAGTCTATGATAAAAGACGCGAATTCAATTTCACAGTTAACAGCTTACAAGAGTCTTCCTCCTGCTTAAGTAAAAAGGTTTTTATTGGCATTATTGTTTCGCAAGCTATCAGAATAAAAAGAATTTGCAATACCATTTCTGCATTTAAGCAAGGAATTTCAGTACTCAAAAACTTACTTTTTAATAATAACTTCCCTAAAAATCTAGTTGAAAACATTTGCCTAAGTATAGCCTTCGATGAGCATTTCGCTTCTTTTGAAACTGTTTAACTGTGTAAATGTATGATACAACCGTGACAAACCATTTTTAATGAATCACCGGGGTGGATGAATTTTTTACACGTGCGAAACAGACGACTCGGTATGTCTATGGACTGATTTCTGAATATGTTTTTATGTTTTTAATGTTATGTTGACAAATGGAATGTTTTTTTTATCAGGTTGAACAATGGATTGGGTTGTGTTTACGTGGATTTCAAGGTAAGACAATTTTGTTATAGGCAGGTACTGTCCCGTGGAAGGTTAATTATCGGAACTTGTTTTCCTAATTAGTCGAGGCGAAACCCCCTGCTATTAGTTTTAGGTTTGAGTTCTAGTTTATTGTTTTTAGTTTAGCAAGTGGTGCTTTTGCCCATTGTTACTCTATATTGCATGTACTGGAGCTTAAACATTCTCTTCTAGTTCATAGTTAAAATTTTGGTCTTTTGTGACCATAATTAATGAATCCTCCACGGCTGATGAGCTCTGGATTCACTCTTTATCTATTCCTACTTAATAGCTGTTTGCATTTTTCCTTTTTATCATCATTTATTATTTATAATTTGTTTAATATTTGAAATTCTGATTACTTAATTTTATATATATATATATATATATATATATATATATATATATATATATATATATATATATATATATATATATATATATATATAGAAACACTATCATATATTGTATTTATAATCTGGACAAGTCAACCAAAATGAACTTCACTACTCAGTTCAATAGGCGCCACAGGCTGCTCTATGATGCTTGTAGACAACACATTTGATAGCAATATAAGGATTGAACAAGAACGAAAAAATCTTTTAAAAGAAGGAAAAAATGAAAAAATCCCAAAATACCCTGGGGCCTCATCAGGGGTACTCCTCAAGGGTAGGGAAAAACCATGAGATGTTTCGTGAGTGCTGCTGGCGAAATTTGCCTAAAAAGGCAGCACTAGTCTCCGACATCTCACAAAACAAGCAAGTGGGTTTCTGAAAGTCCAGAATATCAGCATGACATGAAATACAAACATTGAAACTTTTCAAAACGTTTTTTTTAAAACTTGTATTTTCCGTTTTAAAAAGTTTCAATGTTTGTATTTCATGTCATGCTGATATTCTGGACTTTCAGTAACCCACTTGCTTGTTTTTTGGATGTCGGGGACTAGTGCTGCTTTTTTAGGCAAATTTCGCCAGCAGCACTCACGAAATATCTCATGGTTTTTCCCTACTCTTGGGGAGTACCCCCTGATGAGGCCCCAGGGTATTTTGGGATTTTTTCATTTTTTCCTTCTTTTAAAAGATTTTTTCGTTCTTGTTCAATCCTTATATTGCTATCAAATATATATATATATATATATATATATATATATATATATATATATATATATATATAAAATATCAGATATGAAATTTAGATCTAAAAGAAAAAGTTTCATAAAGCGTTTGTTTTTATGAGCTAATGGTTTTCATGAGCTAAAGTTCCGAAGTACTGAAAGATATAGAACCACTTATTTAGGAAACTTAATACAACCGCAATATACTAGATTCGTGTTATCTATTACTGTAACGTGTGCAGCACACAGATACAGAGAACTTCAAACATTTTACATAAGATCACAGTGTGAGGATTATTGCCTAGTTAGAGTAGACCAAGAAAGATGAATATGGACGAGGACAAGTCTGTTGATTCAAAGATTATCAAAGGCTAGGGGACCAAAGCTGGACCAAACTGTACTCGTTGTACAGTTTGGTTCAAAAGCATCAACTCAAACAATGCTCTGCTCAATCAATCGAACAAAAATCTTAACTATGGTTAGTTGAAGGTAAACAACGCAGTACTCATAGTTAAGGTTACTGTGAACGAATTTCGAATTTTCCAAACACCTATGTTTTCCCAACTCAAATTAGTCAGCGTATTGAAAAACCACAAATGACCTTGGAATGATTGGCCTGTGATAAAGATTTCAAGTTGTCACATTTGAACATCTTTTGAAGATTTTTTCCTTTTAGCCCAATGCTTTGTCCGAGTTGTTTTGTGATTGGTGCTTCTACTAATGTCCAAACCGGTGAGTTATGCAAAATATGTCATATATCCTGCTTTTTAGTATTGTTATTAGGGTTAAAAATTCTTACCTAGCAAATGCGTTGTACCGGCAATTTTTGTCTCAGGCAAGTTGTTCCAATGTCATTTGAGGTTCTTCAATACACTGATCAATTGACGCAAATACAAAATTGGTGCTGTCATTCAAAAATTGGGAAATTCGTTCACAGTAACCGTGAGCACTGCGTTGTTTAAAATTATCGTACTCTCAAGAGCATGAATTCAAGTTATTATATCTAAAATTTTGGTTCGATTAGTTCCCCAGATAGGCCCCTAGGGCTTCGTATGTATGGGAAGTCACTTTTGAACCATCCTGTTTATTACGTAAAAATGGAAAGAAAAAAAAATTAAAAATTAATTAAAATTTTAACATCTTGAATTCAAATTATATGTTTTTCGCAATCACGAGTGTGTAGGCGTGTGTGTTTGTGTGGGGGTATGTGTATGTGTGTGTAGGCATGCGTGTTTGTGTCTGTGTGCTGGCATGAGTGTGTGGGTAGTTGTATGTATGAATGTGTGCGTGGGGGCGGGTTATGTGTATGTGTGTGTAGGTCTATGTGTCTGTGTCTGTGTGTAGGCATGAATGTGTGGGTAGTTGTATGTGTGTGTATGTGCAGGTGTCTGTATGTATGCGTGTGTATGTGTTTGTGTATGTGTGTGTGTATGTGTGCGTGTGTGTGTGTAGTTGTGTATGTATGCGCGTGTGTGTGGGACATGGATGCAACCTGGAGACGGCTTTCGCTATAGGAGCAGCATCGTGAGGAGCCGTTCGACGGTGATACTGCCGAAGGTGGCGGTGGGAAAATAAAATGATAGGACGCCAAAAACAGTCAAGTAAAAGCAATAAGCAATCGTGATTGCTCAAAAAAAAAAAAAAAAAAAAAAAAAAAAAAAAAAAAAAAAAAAAAAAAAACCTCAGAGGAAAACCGAAATACACTCATGTATAACGCATTATATTCTATAAGCCAGGGGAAATTTCCTCCTCTCGATCCCCTTTAAATGACGGGCTTGGATAAGGAATAAAACTGAGATACCTTGATGATAAAGAAATAAAAAACATCAGTTGACCAACAAAGTAGAAAATATTTATTTTTTTTTAAAGATAAAAACAAATTTACAAATAAAATACTTTCAATAATTTATACAAATTTGTGTAAGCTTAATGTACACGATACTTTGCTCAAAGTCAGCATTCAAGCTAGACGAGATTCCTCTTCATATAATTTTTCAATTTCATCCTTGTAGATGAAAAAGTAGCTGGGCGTTCTCATTCTCTGGAAAGAAAAAAAAAAAAAAAGATCTTACAAAAATCTAATTGCTAAATAAAAATTTATTTTTTCAAGGATCATCATTTAACTTTCTAATTTTCGTTATTTATTTTTTTTACTATTCATCGATTATTTATCAATTTGGAAAGGGGGAATTACAATACAAAAGAGGGAAAAGTAATTGATTACAAATTTTACGTAGTGTGCTAGTGTGCTGAATATGTGTAGCGTACATATTAAGGTTTCCTGAACCTTTTTCAATAATACTGTGATGGGAAGGTTAAGGGCAGTGTCTGCAGAAATGACTTTTTAAGATATTTGAAAAGGAACGTGTTTTGTATTCCCTTCTAACAATTTAAAAATGTTGGAATTCGACGTTTTTTCGTGCTTTATTTTCAGCGGAAACCAAATAAACAAACTTGTACAACAAAACTATACAATATATAATAAAAAAGAAAAATTTGCAGATACTGTTCTTTATCTTCACGCGACAATTTTTTTTTTTTTTTGGATGATGCGCACTGAACGTGCGCATTACTTTTCTCGCCAATGCTACCTTTTATCAATAAGCTTTAGAACAACAATGAGGTGTCGCATGACGTAAAAGAAGTTCCATGATAATCAATCTGAGCATTATGTTTTTCTCCCCAAATCCCTGAATTTTAGCTTGACTCATTAGGATGACCACACATTGCATCACTCTCAGAAACAGAACGCTTTCTTTGGAGTATCAATATGAGCTTCTTCAATTATGTCGTAGCATAGAATGAAACATCCAAGCGGCTTTTGAATGTGCATTTCAGAAAGTAACATTTTGTACTGTTTCTATTCCGTCCTAAAGTTCATCACTGGCTGCTAGACGAGCGTCAGGACCAAGTTTCCGACCAACAAAATCTCAGACAGCTTCAGCTAGCGACATGTCTGGTGGTTAATCAAGGAAAAAGCGTCATCTACTGGGCTGAAATCAGCGGCGTAGCGTAGGTTTCTGCCGCCCGGGGCAGGCACCAAATTTGCCGCTCCTCTTACATTCTCCTGCTAAATGCACCGCCCCCTCCAAAAAAAAAAAAAAAAAAACCCCGACATTTTTAACATTTTACAGAACGAAAACAGGATTTTATTATCCAAAACAATTTTTACATTTTAATATAATCTTACGTCAAACAGACAATATGGTTGATCGAAATATTTTTCAAAAATTATTGCATTTTGAGCGATAATATTTTCCTTAAATCAAAACATTTTAAACGTGATCAAAAACTATATACTGGGCCATTCCAGCGTTACGTATGTGACTTTTTGACACCATTTCTTTGCAAAAAACAATAAAAACCAATATGATATTTTTGAAATATTTCTTATTAGTTTCTATTGGAGTAACAGAACATATGTAAAAGTTTTTAGGTAGCAGTTTTTTTTATCTATATTTTTTTAAATAAAATTTTAAATGCGGCGTTATGTGTGTGACTCGGAAAATCTAAAAATAAGCTGCACCTCATATTGTTTTGTTGTTTCCTGTGAAGTTTTAAAAAGTAAATGAACAGTATTTTTTGTGCATTTGTCTAAGTATACCAAGTAAGTGTTCAATAAATATTTTTTCCCTAAAGCTCGTACAATAGCAATAAAAAATATTTTATTAGCATTACGTGTGTGACATTAGAGCGTTACGTGTGTGACGGCGTGCAGAAGTTAAAAACTTATCAGAAGTCTTTATTAAAAAAAATTGAGATATAATCATAGTAAAGTATCTGTGTTCATGTTATTTGATAGTTTTTTCCGAAAAAAAATTGATGATTAAGCAAAAAAATAACTCTTACATTTATTTCACCAACAATGTGTTTTTTTTTACTTCGTCTAAATGTAATCAAAAAAACCTGAAATCTGATATAAAAATATTTCAAACTCAAAATTGATGCTGGAATCGAAAACTGTAGATATTTATTTGTCAAAAAATACAGTTTGTTTCTATATTATGTAAAAAAAAAACTTTTTGGTGTGTCCGGTCCACTTTTTGTAGAATTGCCCTAATAATTTTTAAACCTTTTATTGGTAAGAGAAAGAAACAAAAATATGATTATAAATTACCTGATAGACACATATGTTTATATTTGGAAAAAAAACCTTAACATAAACTATTAATTTTTTACTTTTCATCAACGGAAAATCTTTAACAACGCTATCAATATCAATTGTATCAGTCTGTTCTGTAAAATGTTGGATAAAATGTCATCATATAAAATGACCCCCTGTGAAGTCTTGACCATTTCTAGCAACATGTAGACGAGTATCGTCCTGTTGGAATACAGCTCCAGGAATGCGCTAAAGTAATGGTAGGATCACTATCTGCGATTTCCCCGATGCGGCGGATGAAATCGAAGGGTACCTGTGCATCATACGAAATTGCACGAAATGTCCATCACGCATTTGTCTAGTATGAAGCTCGATAATAAATTCTTACGAATGGCTCTCACCACTGTACCGTCTAATTGAACTCGGCCATCGATGTAGTCGAACTTAAACTTAGATGTATCAGAAAACTAGTAACTGATTAGCCACTCAATTAGCCGATCGCCAACGGAATAGTTAGTAATCGGCATGCCAAGTTTGTGTGTGGGGGAGTTTATCGAGCGAAGCGAGCATTGAGCTGAGCTCCATAGTAATGTAAAAGAGATAAAATATTTTGAAACAATTACGTAATTTAACTGTGACTTACCACATCTTTACAGGTTCGTAAAGCTCCAGCTTTAACTAAAATTTTGGCAATTTTATCCACCTTTTCTGTCGCCATAGCGTAATGAAGGGGCGTTCGTCCGAGCTGAAAAAATAGAAAATATTTAAGAATCATCGTGTGATGGATTTTATTTGGTATACCAGCGGATAAGGAAGTAGTTAGCAGTATCAACTCCTTCCCCATGTTGATACGAATTAGAGTTTTGATTACATTTTATTTCAGTGATTTTCCTGCAGTGTTTTGCATTTCCCGATTGAGTACGGAACGTGCATTTTGAAATACTTTTATCCTCAATAGTATTACTGTTCAGGCCAATCTCGAGTGAGCAGGTTGGTGCAGTTGATATGTTGATTTTAACAATGTCATGTCAGTCCGGGGAAAAGAACTTTTGAGGCTAACTAATGGCTTTAATTACTAGTCGATTTGATCCTCCGTCAGACATCCGAGGCACCGACAGAAACGTTATTTAACACCTTAGTGATCTTATCATTTTCAAGAAAGATGTCATAAAAGTGCCTATTTTTTTACTCAAGAAAATTATATAAACAAAGGTTTTTGTATAACTTACGTTTTTATTTTAGATTTTTGCATTTTTTTAGCTTGGAACTTTGTAAGTTCTAACCCGGAAATATTATGGGAACGAGAAATAAGAGACGGAAGCTCAGCTTGTGGTTTTGTCGGGAGTCTGATGGGGTATGGATTTGTCCAGTGAATGAAGCCGTTAGTTACATTCGTACTCTTCAACGCAAAAACTTTAAACTTCTTAACTTAACGAATTTGATCATAAATGTACTTTGATGTCAATGAATGAATGTCATTGATAAATTTTGAAAACGTTTTGCGAAATAGATCATTCTTATTACCCTAAATGTTACTAGTTACTTGACTTTAGTAACAGACCATTAACTAGTATGCTGCTTGAAACCTGGGGCCATAATCGCTTGCATACGTTCTTTATTCAAAACCATTTACCGCAAATTATTTTAAAAATACGCATTAGTTTTTTTTTATTTTAATTTTTTAAAGTGAATGTTCGGTTAGCTTTCTGCTTATCTTGATTGTTTGCGAAATGTACATTTGCATACATTTAATTTAACGCATTCTTATCGAGGGTAACGGCTAGCGTCAGCTAGTTTTTACAAAAACTAGCGTGAAATGCACTTTAAAGTTTCACATTTTGATAATTTATTTTAGTTCTTTAAAAAGAGAGCAATATCTCCTAAAACGAGTGGTGTATGTCAAAAGGGAAAGAAAATGTACTCACATTTGCGTATAATTTATAACTTTTTGATTCTAATGTAAAGAAGGGTTTAAAGATAATTAGATACATTTTTCTTACATTATCAGCAACGTGGACTGCCGAAGAGTTTGCTCTTACTAAGGCATTGATGACTCCAATGTGTTCGAACAGAACTGCAACATGAAGAGCACAGCGAGCCCTTGTTCCTTTGGCCGTCACTAAAGTACTATCTGATTTAATTAAACGACAAACTCCTTCCAGGAAACGGTTCCGAATACAACCATGAAGTTCCTCTCGCCTTTTCTGTGAAACAAAAAGGAAAACAATGAGGCATACAAAGGTAAATAGTTAAGAACTTATAAATATTGTTAGAAATAGATTCGAATATGTATAACACAAGTTTTTAAAAATATTTGCTGGTTTACGACGCAGAGTTTCTTGAATGAAGATTTTCCAACCCTAGTCTGTTTATTTTTTATTGGTTCTTGGCTGCGTACTAGCTCCTTGCCATTTATGAACTTAGTGCACTCCAAAGGGGCTGGTACACTTAAAACTACGAGCTCATATGGCACTTTTTAGGGTGCAACGTTGTAGCACCAGCGGCACCCCGTTAACCTTAGAAGTGCTATAGGGCACCATACGGAACCAAATAGCACTTTTAAAAAAACGAAATTCCTAAGGGAGGGAGGAGGGGCGCTGGTTCTACAACGTTGAACCCTAAATGGTGACATATGCATCCCGCAGTTTTAATAGTGCATCCATTCTTTCATGTAGCACCACTATCTGCCGATAACCATTACCACTTGAGGATTTTGACGTATTCCATCAGATGAGCAGGGATTCTTAATTTCGGGGAGGGGGGGGGGGGGTGCAGAAGTGTTTCAAGGAAGAAGTGAATTTTTTCAAAAATAAAGTAAAAACGATAATTTACTCAATTTTGAGATCAAATGTAAATATTTTCGTCATTATCTCTCTTTTTGAAGTATTTGGTGCAGCTTTCATCCATATATTCGCGTGAAACTGTATTTTCAGCATTATCAGCCATAAAGCCAAAATCGAGGACAAGGATTGACTTTAAAAGCAACCAGAGGTGCGTTTTCAGAAGTTACAAACTAATATTCAAAAACTTGTCACGAGGAAACAGTGGTAATTCTCCTATTGATGTTGTAAAATTGATTGGTATAACATGTCAGCTTGCAAACCTCACCTATATCCTCGATAATTCCAAATTTGCTTGCATTTAGCTCTTTGATTTTATGTGTTCCAATTAGAATATGTTCAAAATGTGTAGGAATATCTAATTTTGTTTACGAAATTATTCACATTTTCATTTAATAACCAGCTTCAGCTATCCCAAATAGTTTCAGTTTCAAATTTTGATTGTACTAATGAATTGACTATATATGGTGGTTTGATGGGCGAAGGGGAGCGTTAACATACTTTATCAAGTAAGACTCCTTTACCCTTTTTTAAGAAATGCTTGATTTAAGTTTGAATAAAATGGGAGTTGCCCACATGCCACTTATTATGGGGTAAGTGGGACACCATCTGATTTCTAAAAAAATATAATAAAGAAAATTTAAAGCATTATTAAAAAAAATAATGACGAACTTTTATTTATTAATAATGTTCAAGATAAAATAAATTAAAAAGTTAAAGTTTTTTTGTTTCAAAACCTTTTCACGAGGCTTCAAAAACGAACTGCTTTAAAAATGGATCCCACTTACCCCAACCAAACCTATTCGATTTCAAATACAGTGCTACAATATTTATTTGATTATTAGCTAACAGTCGAGTTTTAAAATTATAATAAGTGTATTTTATTAATATTGTTATTAATTATTAGGGCAAAAAAGGGAGAATAATTGAATTATGTGATACGAAGGTGCGCTCTTTGTATCAAATAACCCATTGTCAAACACCCTCCAGATGCATTTTTTGTTTCCTTCAAACTAGGCTCCCGTACATAATATCATTCTGGTAGCTATTAACTGCTTGATTTTTCAAAATATTCATTTCATAGAGACTAACCTCCCCCCCCCCCCAAAAAAAACCGAGATGTTAATCAATCCATCTTTTACGATATGGGTGACAACAAAGAAAGGATTACTGACCACAAAATCTGTCACTTCTCTTAGGAGTGATAACGCCGTACGGAGTCTTTGCTGTTGCAATACTGTACCGACATCTCTCCTCGAGGTATCATTGATATGAATCAGATGGTCATAGCCTTCATGCATCAGCATGTGGATGAAGGACGATCTTTCTTGCAAGTAAGCATCGAAAACGTATCTGTCGATTGTGGCGATGTTCTCTTCTTGTCCCGTTTCTTCTGCCATGTCCCGGCAAGTTCTATATAGGGCGTCTCGTTCAGCCAATAGCACTTCAGCATGGCTAAGGAGCCCATAGAAACTTCCATCAGGGTGCACACGTGTCGAGGCAAAATGCAGGACTGTTTGGCCCGATTCATCCTGTATCAGACAGTGAAAATACTATAAAGACATACATGACACAAATAGTCCTTCCAACCTGTGTTCATTAATTTTAATGGGGGAAGAACGTGATCAAGCAAGAAGTTTTAGAGGCAGGATTTTATGCCTCAGCATAGTGGTGCAAACAAAGGAAGAGAACATGAACGAAAAATTATGTTTCTCTATGGCTTCGTTTAGTATTGGTTTCTTTCAATCAATGTTTCCCACAATTTTTCAGAATTGTATCCACGGTAAGAAATACACACATAGACATGTAGATGAACATGTGGTAAAGAGGGCACAGCCTGTAAATTTGGTACCCCTCCCAAGTTTAACGATGCAATTTTAGTGATGGAATGTTCTCTGAAGACATTAGAGGAGAGAGGTATGTATTAAATGGGTTATGTGGCAAATAGGGACAATATTCCATTGCCGGGGTAAAAAGTGCCCGCTATGTTTTGCGATTTTTGCCTTCAAAAATAAGTAAATAAATAAATAAAATAAATAAAAAACATAAAATTTGTAATGAAAATTACTGATCTCCTTTACTATGTGAATTTTGATGAGGGTCTATAAGTTCACCCCAGTTTTTTTTGTGGTGCTATTGTCACCGAAAGCGAGCTATGAATTAAGCTTTGCTAAAACTGCAAATTAAGGGAAATGAGTAAAAAGCGTCTGTATTTATAGCTACGTTAGTTTTCATATTTATTGTAGCTTATATTTTAGTTAAATACAGCTTTCTTCTGTAAAGTCTGCAAAATGCATAAATATACTTCCGGAATTTCGCTAAAATAAAACAATATTACAAAAATAAAATTAATCTTAATATTTGACTGTACAAACAAATGATGGCTTAAAAACGTACTTTCATTTTTGTATGGTCTTCAAACTCCAAAGATAGTTCATCATCGTCATCTTCATATTCTTCTGGGTCTTCTTCCAGAACATCTAATTTCGTTGCGCTATTTAAAAGTAATAAATATTTAACTTTTGAGCAATTAGAAACTGATTTTTTTTTTGAAAGCGCATCTACAGTAAGCGTATATACAGTGGACACTAAAAATGCTGAAAATTGAGCAAAAAATCAAAACATTTTTTAAGCTTCTTTTTTAAATATTATATCAGCAACTGTATTCAAAGCAAAGAGATTGTTTTCATTCCATGCATTATTTAATGAATTATGGGTTAGTTTTGTTTTGTGCATTCGTGATCACACACCTTAGCTTACATTTTGCAGCACGTATACACTGCTGTCACTATTTACCTAAAAACATGAACTTAAAATGTTCCATGTACCCCAATATTTATCGGATTATAATGAAACTTTAGAAACACGTTCGGATAAGATCTAGTTATAGTTGTACGCATGAGTTTCTAGGGCTGAACCGATGGCAATTTTTGGCCGATGGGCCGATGCCGATTGTTGGCCGATTGTTCAAAGTCGGCCGATGGCTGATTATCTTTTGTTTCAAATGGCCGATGGCAACATTTTACTAAAGATGGCCGAAATGTAGGTTTCAAACATTTTAAAAGCATTTAGTACGATGTAGAAATCAATCGAAAATCACAGGAAAGAAGAGAAAAACACATGGCTCGTAGGAATATGTTTCTAACAGAAGAAAATATAAAAGAGAAAGAGAGAGATTTAAAGACTAATGAAAAGTCACACTAGTACACTAGTAGTTTATTATTCAAAGGTAAAATTGGAAGTAAAACAAAACTTTATCTAGAGATTTGTTGTATTTCAACAATTAAAAACGTAAAGAGAAAAACTTGAAACATTTCTAAAATCTAACTTGTAAATGTTTTTATAAAGAAAAGCCAAAGAGAGCGAGAAGAAGCTGTACTTCAAATTATTTCTTTCCTTAGTGGGACCAAACGTGGCCTGTAATTGCATTTTCGGAACTTTAGTTTCTGAAAATCTCTAAGTTACAAACAATGAGCTGCAATCGTGTTTTCAAGCCTAATTTCAAAAAATATCCGGTGGAATGCCCATAGGCCTCTCTACGTAACACTTCTGAAAATCGACTAAAATTGCATTTTTGGAACTTCAATTTCTAAAAGCTGACTTAAGAGAGTCTTCGAACTCTATCTTTTCTCCTAACGCTACCAAAAAAGGTCTAAATTTGCCTTTTATCCTCAACAACTAAAATCTTACTGACTTTTAATAATATACTTGTAACAAACCGCTTTTGATGACCCAGTCAATTCGTCTTTTTGTATGATTCTGTGTGTAGTTATAGAAGAGCCTTTGGTGACCATCTGACTTCGCTAGAAAAATATATTTTTCTGCTGATCAGCGCCTAACTGTTATGGGAGCGGAGCTCCCATACTTCCTTATTTTTTTCACTCAAATTTTTGTATTTTTGATCGAATTCAGGCCACTTAAGCATTAGAATAAACTCTGAAGACTGTAGGGCTTTTGCACGTCTTTTGTTAGAAATTGGATCCCTGGCTGTAATAGCTTCCTCTGATGATCTGGTTGGTAACTTACAACGATTTCAATTGATTACTTTTCTCAGAAAACAGGTGGGCTTTTTAAATTCTTAAACTATAGATGAGTTATGCGTTTTGAATTTAGTATACCTATACTTATGTATAAAAGTAATCATACGAGGCAGGATCCAAATATTCTGGGACAACATTCACCAGTGACAACCAAAGCACGATATTAAAATTAATCGTTTAAAATGCATTGTACTGTTCTTCCCTTTGATGGTTTCCCCTGTCATGTAATTGAGTTGCACGTTGTAATTGAAAGAGAAAAGAAGTGATTCGTTGCGGCATATTAAAGTAACGGTGGATGCACAGCTTTGGAGCCAAAATAAACTAATATTGAAACAAGAAAAAGGATAGATTTTAGCTGTTACTGTTAAAGTACATCATTATCGTAGCTATTAGGCATTAATATAATCAGAATTTTTATTTTACATGCATGCCATGGGCGACAAGGTCACTTTCAAAAAATCGTAAAACATTTTATGGGAAAAAATACAAGATGCAGTGTATATCCACTTGTTAAGCATTAGATGGGGTTCAAATGAGCCAATTTTTAGATTTAAAAAAATGGGTTTTTTGAGTAATCTCATTTCAAATATCGCTAATTTTTGAAAATTTTCAAAATTTCAAATTTTATTTCCAAGACTGTATGCATCTAAGGATTATAATAAAATATGATATGAAACTATCATATAAGGAATTTAGACTGCCATCTCTGTTTATTAAAAAAAACTTTTTTTACATGGAGGAAAAAAATCATAAAATCAGTAAAAATGCAGTTTTTTCGCCAGAAAAATATTTTTTTTCCTTATCAAAAACCTAACTAAATTTTCAAAAATGATGTCTAGGGGATATATGGGTCCTTATTTATTTTTAGAAAAAAGTATTCAAATAGGTTAAATACTTTTGAAATAGTGTCCATTTCAAATGGAGTGTTTTGCTGGTTTTTTTCCAAAATGGCGGATTTTGTGCAGAATTTTAGTAGACTGTAACTGAAGAAAAAAAAATTTTCTTGCAAAGTTCTTTTGGGATATTTCATATGTCTCCAAGTTTTAACTACTGTAATTTTTTCAAAAAAATCGGAGATGGTCATGTGACAAGCCAGTGGCGGATAGGACAGCATGAATCGGCCCTGGCATTTACTAGCCAGCCGGCCCCTTAAGAATTGCTCCTTGAAGAGAAGATGCCCCCCCCCTTTTTTTCAAATGTAAAAGGGAGAGTGGATACAGCTTCCAGTTTTAGGAGGTTTTAGGAAGTTTTAGGAGGACTCATATTAGGAGAATTGCGTTTACGAATGTGGAGAAAAGGAATTAATATTACGAACACTTGCATAGTAAAAAGTGTAATATTCGTGCAGATGATGGCGGGTTCCGGGGGCAGGGGTGCTCCCCCGGAAATTTTTAAAATTACAGTTATAAAAACGTATTGTTAGACTATTTTTAGATGATCTTGGCCGATGTTTGCGGGAGGGAGAATTTGGAGATTTTCCCCGATCGCGTGTTAACGGTGTATAATTTTAATGAACGTGTAAAGTGAAAATTCAGACGATTCTTGCGGAGGAGAATTAGGAAGTGATCCCCCAGAAAATTGTTGAAATTCAAGTTCTAAGAACATACATGTATAGGTTATCATACATGTATGGGAACATATAGGAATCACATACAAGTAGAGGAAAACGGATAAGGTGAGGAACTTCTGCGGAGTAGATTCTCGAAGGGCTTCAGGTGGACGACATGTCAAGCCCTCATGGAAACATTAGCCCTGTGTTAACATCAGCCGATATCTAATGGACTTAAGGCAAGTCGCTAAATCAAAAGAATACCATCTACGTTTTTTACACTTGTAACGTTTTTACATTTGACCACTCATTTCATACATACTACGTATGTATGAGTAAAGCGGTCGTTTATTTATTTCAGACGTATCTCAAAAACAGAGTTAGAGAATAGTTTCAGATTCTAGTTTAAGAGCAAGTAATTACAAGATATAAGTATTGACAATCTGAACCTAACCGTAAGTATGATATTCACTCTGGGGGGGGGGGGGGGTAGAAATGGTTTCGGGTTTGTAGTCTTGAAGAAAGCGTAAAAGCAATTTTCACCCTTCATACCTCGACGGGCGACTTTCTAGTTCTTAAATATTAAAAGGTTTAATTGTTTCATATTCAAAGGTTGAATTTTCTTTTAAAATTTTGCTGAAAAAGAAATACTTTTTGCCACTGGAATTCCATTTGCTATTTTATTATTACTATTTATTTTTTTTAAATACTGGGAACGTTTTTTTTTACATCACTAAATAAAAATTTGTAGCCTCGGTTCGGCAGCCTCCCCTGGCGACGGCACTGCCTTTACGTGTCCATTGTCCCCTACAAACTAGAGGCAGCTGTTAGGGTCATAGAAGGTCCTGGACAGTTATGCAACAAAGTTATCGCACCGACTGATGAATTTACCGACACACCTTGAAACAGCTTACTCACAGCGTAAGTTTGTAGAGTTCTTTCTTTCTTTCTTTTTTTTTTTAAATTTTACAACCATTACTTTTCTCGCAGCGATTTTCTTGTAAGTCGCTTAGAAATGCACCAGATATCAGGCCCGGATCTGCGTACCCGCATACCCCGCAGTGCGCGGGGAGTGGGGGTCGTGGCCCGCGTCCTTAAAAGGCCAAAGGAACAAGAAATTGAAAAAAAAAAAAAAAAAAAAAAAACCCTACCACTAAGACTTATTAAGGTTGCAAATTTTCACTGCTGGCATCTGGGGAGAGGTCTAACAGATTTTGTTGCAGGGGGGCCCAAAATGTTTAGATATCGGCCGGAATATTGTGAAATTTCCATAGATATTTAAATAGTTTTTTTTAAGAAGGAAAAAAAAATCATGTTTTTTTTTTTTTTTCTTGTACTATTCAATTGTAAAAGTCAATGCGGCCCAAACAGAGGCGGCCCACCGGGCATTTGCCCGGCTGTCCGCCGGTTCCATCCGCCACTGTGACAGGCCCTGCTTGATCTGAAATGGAAGGGCTCCACCTTTAATAATAGTCCTCATCTTTTAAATAACCAGGTAAAATAAGGATTGATTCCTACACACCAATCTGTAAATGGTGTTTTGTATACATTTGTTTAATACTTTGTGTAAAAGTTCCCGAAAGGAAGTTTCAAATATTTACAATCTCTTGGAAATATTTTAACTCATGACAGAGAGATATAGTAAATGTGATTTTGAATAGTAATCCATAACCCCCAACATCCTCTGCAGATATCCGATTATTCAAAAGAAAAAAAAAATGTGATCACATGAATGGATTAATGACATTTAAAAAATATTTGCAAGGAAATGCGTTTAAATTTTTCAAGGAAATGTGTTAGTTGTACCTGCAGCCTTGAGAATCTTGATTACTGTCGGTGAAAATATCGGTGGCTTCAGCTTTTACTGGGGATGTGTGACTCTCACTTTCTTTAGGCTCTTCAATTTCTATTTCTTCTATTTTTTCGGTTTGATACTATTGAAAATAACGTCTATATCATTTATGTATGAAATATCAATTCAGAATCAAGCTCTTTACACTCTTTTACTTTCATAAACGAAGTACAGAAAGTATTGTACTTTCAGAAGAGTTTGACTGGATTACATGGTACCTATCAAAGACTGAGGGAAGTATACTTTGCCATGAACACAACAGTTTTGAAATTCTAGAAGTCTACTCCCCCTTCCCCACACGAAGGTGCGGGCCTAAACTCACATAAAAATGAACTAAAGAAACTTATTTTTCTAAACCAGCCTCATTTTGAATTTTTTTTTAACGTAACATTACTAGAAAAAGTCCTATAAAAGTTTAATGTAAATAAAGAAACTATTACAAGCAGGTTTAATGGTGTTGTCAGCCATGCAAAAGATTTTATGGTGCCTAAAACGTATACAGATTGAATCAAAAAGTGTTGGTTAGTTTTCCCTAAATGGTGTTTACACAAATAATTTATTTCAAAGCATTCAGTGATCCGTTAGAGTGACTAAAAGAGGAGAAACGCTTTGAATCACTAAATTTCAAAAAGAAAAAGCACTAGCAAAGAATCAATGTTTATAATATCTAAACTGAAGTTTCAAATTAAATCAAAATGTATAAAAGAGTAAAATGTTCTAAAGAGTACACTACACACATAACACTTAAGATTTATCGTAAAAACATCCCAAGTAAAATTTTACAGATTCAAACATAAATTCTGGGGGAAAAATTCAAAGAAATATGTACGAACTAGAAGCTTTATTGCTGCGACAGCAAATTTTATACTTCATTCTCTCTCGTTACTTTCAGAGATAGAACTAAAGTCTGTAATAGTGAGGAAAATATCTTAAACTAAAACATATTTTAGTCAAAAGTTTGAGTCATATTTATTGTCACATTATCAGGGAGGGGAATCAATCTAAAATTTTTTTGAAGTTCGACTGACTTCAAAAACAACCATTGATCATTTTTGAAATCGATTTTACACGCTTATTTTGCTGACTGTGAGCTTTGTTCTGACATTAACAAAAAGTATTTATGTGATTATTTAAGGATTTTTGAGAGCAAACTTTCACCAAGATTACAAATCTTCAGTTTTTCTCACCGTTTTCTCTCTTTGTTGCTCGTACTGACAAAATTCTTCCTTGCAAATTACACACACACAATTTAATTATTTTTCTTCTAAATTCCTACAAAGTTTTGTTCTGAATAAGAAATACAATCAATTCTCGATAACTCGAAGCCTTATAACTCTAACATCCCTGTATCCTGAAGTTTTCATTGAATTCCAAACTGTTGAGAAGTTTGTGAGAACTTCCCATAATCGTTTTATGCGGTTCCTTTAGGACTTCCAGTTATCGAGAAATGACTATACGTGATTTCCACATTAAATTTACTGATTCTTTTATGAATTACTACAAGGAAAATCTTTCACAAAAATGTAAGAACTTTATTTGATCACACACGTACCATTTCATCTTCCTGGGATGTTGGAGTTTGTGAAATGGCAGTGCTATTTCTCGCAGCGTACTGGTAGAGATACGTTGCTAAGTATCCAATAGGATCTTTGGGCCTTCGTTGAGCAACTTGACTTAAACCTTTAATTAGAGCATCTCCTAGAACACTTGCAAGATATCTGCTATCCCTGTTCTGTCGGTCGAAAAGAATAGGATAAATTGAAGTACTCTGCTGTGGCTCTTCCGGTTGTTCTTCAGGTTCTTCTGGAGGGGGCTCAGGACTAGGATCAGAATAATCAGGAGTGTTTCCGGGCTCTGGTTCGTCAAATAAATCCCTGTCGTCACCACCGTCGAAAAAATTATCTACATGGAATACACATCTTGATAAAAGTTGAAAAATAGTTCATACGACGCAGATAGAAGGATGTAAGTGACAGAAAAGATTTTGAGTAATATTGAGGGAAAATTCGAATCAAACGGAAGTTTTCAGGCTAAAGTTCCAAACCACATTGGGTATTGTCTGTGCTACTAGCAGCATCTTGTTGATGCATAACAGACGGGTGTTTCACGTGTCATTTGCACTAGTTATCTCCAATTTTTCATATTTGTTCTACTTTCCCAGTAAAAGTCGGAAAACGAAGAAAAAATTATGAAAGAATGCTTAATGCATCTTGAAAATATAGTGAAAAAAAAGTCAAAAATAAATAAAATAAATAAATACCGAAAAATTAAAAATTGGAATGTTGGGTATTGAGATAGGGGAAAATGTCTGTCTGTCTGTCTGTCCACCCTCTAATAACTTTTGACTGAATAGTCCAATTCGAACAAACTTTTTTTTTTTGTTAGAAAGATCTCGGCGAGGACACCTCATTCCCATCATTTTTTGATTTGAACAATTTTTCGTTCAATTTTGAGCAGTTAAAAAAAAACTTAACATTAGCGCCTACGGGGAAATTCAAGGCAATCTCGAACATAGAGGCGAATTTGCTTCAAACAAACTTTGTAGAAAACAGCTTTTGGGCAATTCCATGATAAGGTCAAACAGATGGGCAAATTTTCAAAATTAAAATTTCTAAACAAATGAGATATCATTTTAAAGGTAAAGAGTTGCATATTTTGAAATGGCCTGTCTAAAATTTGATGACTTCAGTTATAAATAAGTTACAGGAGGTTAAACTAAGGTCAATATCTTGTGTATTTTCTAACCATATTTGGTGACTCTCAAAGAAATTCTGTTTTTTTTCCAAAAAAATACATACTAATATTATGAATTAAGATGAATAACCATTTAAATATACAATGTATTGCTGGTGATAATGCAAAAGTTTGTAAAAATATAATTCCTTTTGATTTGTAAAAGAATTCCTCTGGGGTACATTCAGTGTTTTGCGTCCGACACCAAAATACGCAATTAATTATGCTGAGGCAATAATTTTAAAGATAAATTCATGTATTTTTGTGTACAAAGTGAGATTTTATATCTCATTGATGTAACCTATTTAATTTCGTAACAAGTGAATATTTTTTATTAAAATCTAGGTGTTGGACGTAAAAATTTTTTACATCCGACACTGTTACACTCCTTAAACAGCATTATGTTTTCAACTTTGTTTCTCCTGTTTTTTTCGCCTTAAATTTCAAAGTTAAAGTGAAACATTCATAAAAAACAACTTAGTGAAGTTACTGTATATACATATAGGGTTGATTGGGGTAAGTGGGACCCTTTTTGAGAACAGTTCGATTTTGAAACCTTATATAAAAGTTTTGAAACAAAAAATTTAAGCTTATTGTCTTATTTTATCTAGGAGATTCCCCCTTTTATTTAAAGTTATTGAATCATATCTGTAAAAGGGATAAATGAATCTTACATGATAAAGTATGTAAATTTTTAGTGTGAATTACTTTTTTGAAAATGCATCCATTTATCAGATATTTACTGTCTCTTAAATCTATATCACGGAAAATTAAAAAAAAAAAAAATCATTTGTGAAATTTATTGAAAACCTATTGGTATATATTTTACTTTTACTTATAAAGGTTTGTCAAATGAATGTAATACAGTTGATTAAGATCAATTTTGGCCAATTAGCCTAAACTGTAAGTTGAAAAAGAATTTGGAAACCCTAAATGACTGCGTCTATGTAAAGTTAGCCAAGGAAGAACCATTATCACTTCATCCTTAGTAATTATTCCAACATCATCTGCACCATGCCAATAAAAAGTCACTATCTCTGTTCGTTCTTGCAAATTCAACAGTATTTTTAAATTAGTATCATCAACTTTCAACATTAGACCTACTTAAAAATCTTAATGGTTTTCTTGCATGTAAGTTTCAAACAACTAATCAGCAGCTTTAGCAGTTTTTGTAGCTGAACTATCAATTCCTACTAAGTCATCATAAATTTCTCGTATTTCACTAATACAAATATTTCATCAAAGTAGTTTTTGATTTTCAAATCCTCACTGTTATGGGGGGAACCACTTATCCCATAGTGTGAGGACATCTTACAGCGAAACTTTACGGGGTAAGTGGTACCCCAACTCTCAAACAGTTATTAATAATATTTTATGCAAAAATTCTGGTTGCAGTAAACACTTTAAGTTTAACTGTACACGAAGGTTTACTGATCATAAAAAAATAATAAAAGCTAACAGGAAAACACTTCTTTGAAAAATGCTGCTTAAACTCGCCAAAAAATATTTTTCAGATTTTTTTTGACGAAGAGCCTCTGATATAGAAAAAAATTCCACAAAACCCAAATATATGCAAAACCAATCACTCTGATTAACCATGACATGATCAATGTAAAAAAGTGTAAAAACCATATGCATATTTTAGTTTTAGGGGAGTGACCCACCTACCCCAGTGACCCACTTCCCCCAACCCACCCTACTGCTGAATTTACTTGGTAAATTTTGTTTCAGTATATGTAAACAATAATTTACATATTTATAACTGTAATCATTGTTATGTATTTAAGAGCAATAGTTTACGTCCAATATGAACATTTTACGTCTGACACCGAAAATTTACGTCCGACACCAAGGTAAAAATATTTTTAAAATAATTTTGTTCTTTATAATATCATTTGAAAAAACTGTGAAATATGCTTCAATCATAAGTATACTTAAGAATTAAGTTGTTTTTAAAATTAAAATGTCAGCCAATTCACAGAGTTTTAATAACTTTTAAGTGAACCTTCAACTTTACTATTTGTGAGTTTACGTCCGACACTAACTCTTTAAATTTTTTTAATTTATACTTTATTGATCCATTTTGAAAAACTAATATGATTTTTAATTCAGTGGGATGTAGTAAGTATCTTGTAAATAAACTTAATCATTTTAGATCAGTTTATCTTTCGTAAATGGAATTAAAACTGAGAAAATTTTCTTCATTTTTTACGTTCGACACCATGGAATTGCCCTTTTGATGAAAAACATGTACAGTGGCTCCCAAACGTGTTCGTACACCTTGAAATTTTGAAGTAAAACCAAAATAACGCAAAACGGAATTCGAATATGAAGTCCAATTTTTTTTTCACACCATTCCTATGCCATTCTGAATAAAACCCAGTAGTTTTTTTCAGAATATTGCCAAATTTTATTTTTTAAATTTGTCAAAAAAGGAAGAGACTGAGAAAAAATACGCCACAAAAGTCATCGTACACTCAAATATTTTCGAATAAATTCATGATTAAAATTATCATATGCCGTTTTTTTCAATATTTTTGCATTGTGTTGACCCTTATAAGTCATTTGCCTTTATTTTTTTGTGTATTTATTCCCTAATAATCTGCTTATTATTTTTAAATGTCAGGTATGTGTAAAAAACAGCAAACAAAATGCGAAATTTGATTTTTCCCCTCACAGTAGCCGTAAATTGGTTTGAAATGTCTCCAAATTGATTAATTTATACCATTCTATAGTGAAGGGCTTGATAAAATGCTTTAAAGACAAGAATCGGATCGAAAACAAGGTAAGAAAAGGTCAATTGGCAAAGTTAGCAAAGCGTGATCGGAGGTTTACAGTTAAAAAAAATGTGAAAAATACACATTTCAGAACTGAAAAAGTTTCTGCAGAATTGAATGAAACATTTTACGTTTAAGTTTTACCTAAAATTGTTGCCCAAGTTCTCTGATTAGCTGGATTAAATAGGACCTCTTCCAGCAGAAATTTTTTTGTTCGGGCGAAAAACAGTAAGCTTACACTTTCCGTCGTAAAATCAATGATAAATAAGCTCAAAACGTTTTGGAACAACGTCTTACTTATAGACGAAAATAATTTCAACATTTTGGATTAAATTGTTGTATAATATTGTAAATGAAAGAAAAAAATGAGGAATTTAATCTTAAGAACTTAATTTGATCGGTTAATCAGGACGGTGAAGGTGTTCTTGTGTGACGGTGCATCTCAGCATCAGGACTTGGAAATTTGGAATTTTTTGATGAAATAGTGAATTATGCTGTTCATTTAAATATTTTAAAAAGCAATTTAAAACTATTACCCCAAAATTTGGTAATCGGAAACAACTTTGTTTTTTTTTTTATCAAGATAACGATAAGAAGCACACGTTCGCGTTTGGTGCCTCAAAATTTGTCTTGAAGCTTATAAATATCTCCTCAATCGCCAGATTTAAACTTAATGGAACATATTTGGAGATATCTGGTGACTAGATTACGAAAATACACCATTGAAACGAAAAGAGAACTAGAAACAGTAAGACTCGTAGTGCGGCTGAACACTTACTCAAAAATTGCACAAAAAAAAAAAAAGAGAAAGAAAAAACAATGAAATCAATTCCCAGACGTTTAAAAGCTGTTGTTGTTACTGCATGATATCCTACTAAATAATAACTTAGTAAAAAGTTAGATTATTTACTAATTTTTTGACATTTTTTCAAAGTATACGAAGACTTTTGTGAGATAAAAGTTCCGGCACTTTTTGGTTTTTGATTTTTAAAAAATTAAGTTTTAATGTTTTATCAAAAAGTTTCATGTAGTTTTGTTAAAAATAGATCATAGATCTTATGATAAAATACCTATTCCGAAATATTAGTTCAAACCAATGGATAAGGGCCTATTTTATTGAAAGTCGTAGGTGTACGAACACCTTTGGGAGCCACTGTATATAAAATATCTTTTTGATTTGAACAATTTTCCTTTCAATTTTGAACAGTTCAAATCCCCTAGCATTGGCGCCTACGGGGAAACTGAAAGTCAATGTAGATTCCGAAATTGAAGGCAGATTTACTTCAAATAAATTTTATTGGAAATAGCTCTTGACGACAAACTCCGGACTCCGACTCCGAAAATTTTGGGCACCTGACTTCGACTCTTGGGTTCGAAAATTAGTCGGACTCCGACTCCCCGACGTCGACTCTGACTTCGTAACTTTGGAAAAAATTTATACACGGAGGAAATTGACTGACTTTTACTCTTGGAAATTTGACTCCGACTCCTTTATCCCAAAGTACGTCCGACTCCGACACCACAAACATTGGCAGCGTTGCGGACATTGTGAAATGACTGATTCCAACTCCGAGTCTTTGAATTAAATACGTGACTCTCTTGTCCCAAAATGAGACTGACTCGGAATCCGCAGCCATAGTTTTTACTGTGAAATAATTATTGTTAATATGATTTGTTTTTATTTTCACTCTAAAGTTGTAATTTATGTATTCAGTTTTCGGCGGAGAAATTCGGAGCCTTTTATATTTATGCTTAAAAATATGCGCAGACGATTATTTTTCGACAATGAAAATCATATCTATAAAATGACATTTTATTGTTTTTATTTATTTCTGAAATTACATTAATTCATTTTTAAAGTTATTTTTTAAAACAGGGGAAAAACAAATGATTTTTCTTTGATATAATGATTTTAATGAGCTTATTAATTTTAATTATTATTTTTTTTCTTTTTGAAAGCGGCTAAAGATTATTTTAATGGAATAAAATGTATTTGCTGCTTGGTTTAAAAGATGCTGCTACTTTATTTGTTAGTTTATTTATTTTTTACGCATCTAATTCTTTAGATGAGCGAAGCATATTTCATTTCTAGAAATTGGCTTAAAATATTTGAAAAAATATGGTATAAATAATTTGCGATTTTTTTTTGAGAATTTTGATCAGATACTAGAAAGTCGATTGATATACGGGAAAGTAGGCTCGTTTAATTCTGGGCGGAACTTCTAGTTGTCACTTTGCTTCTGAGAGTCTCATATGCAATAATGTTTTATTACGAACTAAGGAGACTGTAAAGCAAATTGTAAGGGGTTGATGTCTACAAGTGATATCACGCATTGAGATGCGGGGGGGGGGGGGGGTCGTGAATTGCGAGTTAGTGATAATAAAGAGGGAGGAGGTAACAAGAAGTGTAAAGTTCACAAACTTACGTATGTTTGTGAAAAAGCGTGACATAGGACAAAGGAGGGAGAGGGGGTACGGTGAAGTGTGACACTTTGTGACAGAAGGGAGAAGGGGGTCAAACAGCTAAAAAAAAGTGTGATATCCTTAATGGATTGCCCCTAAGGAAAAGTGGGAGAGCCAAAACAAAAAGAAAAGTATCGTTGATGTGTTGAGTCTCGAATAAGCGTAATAAGGCACCTGTGGATGTTATGGCCCGGTTGGTGATACGGAGCACGTTTCACCAAGGCATTGGCATTTGATTTTGCCAAATCCGCCGAAGGGGAGGGTGGCTCAAAACGGGTGTGTCGCCCAAAGCGGTTAGGCCCTCGTATGCCGATGCATGGTGTACAAGCGGCAATGCATACATATGTCGTGTTTACCCGAATACCCCCCGAGTTTCAATCAGTTCCAGTGAAGCAGCCATGAAGCAGCATGATGTAACCAGGCTTAAAATACAAAAAATGACACATTTCTAAAAATACTGAAGGTATGTAACTTGTGATTAGTCAAAGAGCAGCTTAATATTTTTATTTTCAGCAATATAACGTTATTCTGACACCACCCACCTATAAACTACAATGGTCATTCCGTCTTTTTTTTTTGATAATTTATGGTTATAATTATTGAAATAAAAAACGTGCTACCGGGCAAAGTGGGTAGAGCAAAGCGGGTATACCAGCTTTCTATATATTTTGTTGGCAAATGTACTGACTTAGATTTTCTATTTAAATAGGGTAAGTGCACCTTTAAAAAGTTATTTTTATAATGGTCAACTCAGTAGCAAGTCTATTGATTTAGTCAGCTATTTCTTTATGTTATATAAACAAATGTGCTGATTTAGATTTTTAATTAAAACTCCGATAAATAAAGCTTCATTATTATTATTTTTTTTTGTAATGCATTTAGCTAGTCAATTGGTTTAATCATTTATTACTTTATATTTGACTGACAAATGTACTAAATCACAATTAGTTAAGCTTACCCACTTTACCCGAACAGCTTACCTGCTTCAGGACCCTGGTCGGGCAAAGCGGGTTTTTCGAGTGTTTGTAATGCTTAATAATAAATATTGGGTTTGAAATAATTAAAGAATTACTTTTTATTTTGAAGTTCAAGATCCCTTCTAGGAAATAAAAACAAAATATTGTCACGATAAAAAGCCAAAAACTACAATTTTTGATCATTCTTCGTCAACCTCCAGATGTTAGACTCCTTCTTAGGAAAATTGTAGTCATTTTCTTTGTTTTTGGTTGTGAGACATGTTTTTTTTTTTTTTTTGCTTTTTGCTGCCTGCTAAGTTTATAATTACAATCTGTTCAAATTAATCAGTTGATTCAATTCGTTATTGGTTTCCGCATAAATGTTTTGAGTAGCATTGATTGGTGATGTTTGTTTTTATTTAAAATTATTTGTTATGGAATTAGGTGTGTGCTACAAGAAGAGGATTGTGTGTGTTTTCAAATGCAAATTTTCATTTTTGCCAGATTTCTTAATCGCATTTGCCAATGAGTTTATAATTTCTTAAATAGATGTTACTCATTACCATATCCGTTTTTTTTATGTTGCCTGACATTTGCAAATTTTAGTCTGCAAGCATAAGGACTAGATCACCTACTATAGCTGGCGATATGGCTTAAAGATACGTATTTAGAAAATTTCATGTTTTCTGAAAAGAGTTTTTGTACTGATATTTTTTCTTTTTTCGTTTGCCAGATAATTCGTCGAAAAAAAGTTTTGCGAAAGAGTTTTTAGTTTCACCAAAAGGAGTGACTGCAATAATCGTTAAACTTTAAGTAGGTCATAACACCCTCAGGTACTTTACTAATAAAATCCCATAAATAGTCAGAGAAAAATCTGTTGGTGTTATAATACAACATTCCTGCATTAATTTATCAAACATATGCAGGTGTTCAAAATGTTTTGCATTTCATTCAAAAAAACATTGAACCGGAACATCATTAGTTGATGCGCTAATGAATGCTAAAAGATTTTGTGTTCTTAATGCGCTATCATAATGAATTTTATTGAAATGAAAATCTTTTTTTTTTCTTTTTTTGGCCCTTTTTTTTGGCATACTTTAAGTTCAAAATTTTAAAAGTGCGTAGTTTCATAAAAGCAAATTATACAAGGCATTTCATTAATTCTCTTTTTAATTTCCTTGAAAATAAATTTCCAACAAAGCTTGTGGGGAAAAACTTCGTGTTCAAAAAAGGAGTGTTTAAAATGATTAGTGCCTTTCCTTCAACTTGTGTCAAAGGTATGAACTGGAGCGGGTGGGCTTACTCCTAGTAATTAAATGAAAAAATGCCAAGAACATTAGTTAGTCTGAAAGTGCGCACAGCCGTTCGAATGGAACGATTTTTAAAATTTCTCCTCAAAATGTTGCCTTGTTAAAACGGGATATACACAAATTCATAAATAAATAAATAAACAAAAAATAAATTAAAAAAAAAAGGTAAAAAAAAAATAGTACAAGAAATGAAAAAAAAAAGTAAATAGATAAAATCTTCAAATGCGTATTTTCGTTTCAAAACCGCTCAAAGTTTAAGTAAATCTAACATTAAACTGCAAAATTTTAGTTTGAAATAAATCATCTGAGAATATTAAAGATTAAAGAGTTATTAAGAGTTATATGTAACACTTCTTATGTCTGCAACTATCACCTAAGACAGCTTTCTTAAATTGTACAATATGTTACATAAATATTTGGTGCTTTTTAGAAAATTATTTCCCCTTAACTAAGGATACTTATAAATGAATCTTTTCTTTAGGCACATTATTTGAAAACATTTAAGCCGATCCGTTTTATTTTGTGACTAGTGGTACCTGCACGGCTTTGCCCGTAGTAGAGAATAAAAAGGTCATTTGGTTCGCCTGTATATTTACAAATAATGGATGATGAATTTTTCGCCGATTTTCTATATTCATTTGCTTGCCAATGTTACGGTTCCACGTTATGATAATTTCGTAATTTACTAGTCCACGTTGTGATAATTTGCTCGGTAAAAGTTTCTTAAAATTGGAATAGAAAAAGAACAAAATCAAATTTTCGAAAAATCGCTTCGAGGTGCACATCCTCATGCTGCAAACTAACTTTCTAAATTTCAACTAACTAAATTTCATGAAAATCAGCCGAACTGTCTAGGCGCTATGTGCGACACAGAGATCTTGACAAACAGAGATCCACAGACAAAGAGAGATCCAGACAGATAGACTTTCAGCTTTATTATTAGTAAAGAATAAATAGTAACATGGCAGAGGCAATGACTCGAGGGTGCTACTGAGCTCGAGCACTTTAACTCCTAAACTCTTTGTGGAGTTGCTGTTCACTAGTAAACTAGTCTTCTAGTATTTAGTAGTAAGTTACTGGCGGTGAGAGGAAGAGCTGCGGTGTATTTTAAGTAGTCTTCTAGTAACTTACGTAAATAGAAGAAAAAAGATAATGATCTAAATGACTCTCCACATAAAAAAAGGAACATTATTATTTCAAAATTTTTGAACCTTTTCAACTCTTCTTTGTCCCTTTATCACCAAGTGTCATACTTCATCTTACCCCCTCCCCTCCTCTTTTCATATGCCACGTTGTATTGCATGTGTGACGTCGCACTACTTGTTGCCCAATTCTTACTCTTTGACACTAAGAGTCTCAATTTCATGTAAAATAATTAACTCCCCCCTTCAGCCGGTGGGAGAGATGTGAAGTTTAGTTTAAGCAGATTTTTCCAAGAGTAAAAATACTAAAACTCAAATATGACAAAATTTTGCAATAACTATTTTGAAAGAGACGGCTCTCTGATTTTGCAAAAACTTGAGTTTGCACAACGCAAAACCTTCACTTATATTTCCACCATTAAAAACATTGTTGATCTTTTCATGGGATAATTTTTGCTTATACTCATTAATTACCGTAAAAAAAGTCTGTAATATAATAATTGAGTCTCATCAAATATTTCTCAATAAAACTATATGTACAGCCTATTTTCGAGAAAATTAAATTTTTAAATTCAGATCCCTTTTGTGCCCCCACCCCTTATTTTGCACTCTGACCTTACGCACATTCACTCACGAACACCCGGTTTTCAAAGCAGACTAAAGGATTTTGAAGGTTTTCTTTTTTTTTTTCAAATTTTTGAACAGCGTTTTTGATTTCGCAACTTACGAGATGTTTTTATTCATTGAATTGGGAATGTCAGCAAAATATCTGAAATAAAAAATCTCCTTTCAACAGTTAAAAATTAAGTTTGAAAATAAAGATCTGCCCTTATTTATAACACCTCTGCATGCACCAGTCTATATTTTCTTGATTATACATCTTTTATATTAATAAAAGATAGGAACAAGAGTCCAAATTGCAGAAACAAAAATGTGAAAAATAAAAAGATAACGGAAGAAAACTTTGAAAATTTCCCGCAGCTAAAGAATTTAGAATGTATTATTTTTAATTGAACAGGAAATGCATTGGAAAGGAAAATAACAAGAAGTTATACAACAATTTTTATTTTCTAATTAAATACATTACTAAATATTTTACATAAAACGTAATTATAAGTGGACTCTTGTTTCTATCGATTAAAATACTCCTACCTCATAAGAAAATTTAAGTCAAAAGTTATGACCAATAACTGCGAGACTATCTTAATTTAGAGAAAACGGCATTTATTTTTACTGCCTGAACGTGAACTACCTGAACAGCAATTATTTTTATTGAAATAAATCACAGCATAGAGTATTTAATTGGATTCGCGAGGAAAAAGAAATAAATTACCATATTTCTTTTATTTAAAACAAGTTTTGAACCATATTTTGAAGCAATTTATAACTGCTTGTCATTCAATACGTTGTTAAATTCCAGAGTGCGACACATATGTTATGAATAAAAGGAAAAAATATATCATTAAAATTATAGTAAAATACTACTGATTAGTTTAAGGTATTTTTACCAACATATTTTCTAGCATTAAGATTTCTCAGTTTTTATGTTAATAATAAAGAAATTTCAAGCTTTGTGCTCGATGCACAAGCTTTGTACCACATCAATCTTAGAAATAGTATTACAAAATTCAAAAATTCTAGTTAATTATTAATTATATAATCCATGCATTTAATGAATAAGCTTTTGAGAAAAGATAATGTGACAAAAAAGTTACGTAGTTTTAATGTCATGTATATTGTCACAAAATAAAAATCACAAAATAAATATTGACTATAGCAGAAGGATAAATTTTATGAATAACTATTCAATTCTTAAAAAATAAACAAATAAATAAGTAAAAAAGTCAGAGCATCACATTTTACGAGAAACAATTATACTCTTAGAATACTTTTTAAATGTATTTTTTTCTAAATATTTCAATGCAGTTAATTGCTAGATAATTTATTATCTTTTGATCAAGTTATCAATGTTATTCTGTAATTATATGTTGCCACGTCGTTCTTCTTAAAACAAGAGTCCACTTTCAACAACAAAAAATCTGAATTTACAGTTTGTTCAGCATTTGATCCACTGTTTCTTACCATTAAATGAGAATGCATATTTTACATAACATATCAAATAAATAACAATTTCACATTTCTGCTACAGTTCATGAAAAAGGAAGACAGCCGATTCATTTCGATTTCAAAAATTTTGCTTCATTTCGCAGAAAAAATAAAATAATATTTATACATCTTTTAAATTTCCGTTGCTGCAAAAATGGTAAGCATATAAAGACAGCAATTAGCAACTAAAGCAAATTTCATTTTAAAATTAATGAAAGAGGATATTTAAATGTTTTGTTGAAGCAACATTTTGGATTTTGACTCATTTGATTTATCGATCTCATTCTTATGCCCCATTGGCTCATTTCATCTTCTTGACGTCATGAGTAAAATTCAATTTAATATGAACACGGTTACTCGACTTCGTTTCGCGTTGAAAATTAGGAAGTGACCATTAAATTGGATCCAAATAAAGCAGCCCAGAAGGAAAAACTGAGCTCATCCAAGTTCCTGATAAGGTTCAGAAAGTAAAACTATATTCTCAAACAGGAAAAATATTTCAGAATTATGTTCATTGCATATTTTGACTGATAGCATTTTCTTAACTTCATAATAGCTAATATTCGCAGTATACATCACGTTTAATGATTTTGATGTTTTGATCAAAAAGAAAAAAGAAAGTATAAGTCATCTTCTTGCATTTAGATAATTCAATATTAAATACGAGAATAGTCAAAAGGAAAAGTTACGACGAGGGCTTATCGAAATAATGAAATCTTTCTTAGTTAGTAAGAAATTAAACGTATTTTAAAGGTTATAGTGTAAATGGAAATTATCAATTCATATTCAAGCATTATAAGGTACTTATAACCAGAGGTGTTTTCCAAATTTCAAGTTAAGTTCAATTTTGTGAAAAATAATTAAGTGCAAGAAATAAAAACTTATTTTCTTGATAACATTTATCAGATAACTTTTATTTCAACATCTAAAGAAAGCTAACACCGCTAATTCATTTCTGTACTTCCCAAATTTGTATCTTTAGCTCCAGTTTTGGTACCAAGAAATGGAGAAGTATTTTTCAATAATATGATATGAAAAGAGTTTTGGGAAAAGTGTTTTACTTTATCCCGGTTTGAGAATTAAACCTATTTTATTAACGTTTTCTATGTACACTTTATATACAAATGTACAGAAATCGAGCTTATTTTGTCAATCAAAGCCGAAATACTTAATTTAAAACAACTGACGTTTTGAAAACTACAAGTATCCGATTTCAAAATTCATTTGAAAATTTCAGCGTCGATATTCAAAACGACCAAATGTTTACTATGCTTTTGTAGTTTCTCCACGTTTTCTAAAGTTATTATTATTATTTTTTTTTTGTAAGAAAGAACGAATTGAGGAAGAACAAAACAACAGATTTTTTATGAAGCAAATTCATAACAACAAAGCTGAAATATTTATACATTAATAGCTTGTATGTTCTAATAATTACACTCTACAAACAAAGTTTACTATTTTCCAGTTCAAACGTCAGAAATTTTATGAACTTATGCTTGTTTAAAATATTTTTTAAAATTTGAACTTCTAGAAAGGACATGGCACAGTTTTTTAAAAATGAACACACGGAATTGATGTTCGTAGCAGTTCAAGATTTATGTCATATACGATGTGCTGTATATTACACATAAGCATTTCAAGCTCAGGGGAAAAAAAAAACGCATGCGTCCTTGATGATAAAAAAAACAATACACAACACTAGTTAAATGAAGTTTCTGTAGATATAAGTTTTCATCATTCGAGTAACACTTAAAAAAGTTCAGTAAATCTCTTATGCCAAATAAATTTTCAGAGTACTATTTAGTCAAATAGTGATAGAAGTGACATTGGTATATTTTAATACCAATGACACTGATGTAATGAGTTTGTAATAATTTAAAATTTGTGTTCCATTAACAAACACATGTGTAATTGATCCACTGCACTGAATCACTCACGCTTATCGGCATCATCCGTCGGCGGACGCTGCCAAATGTTCACTTGTGATGGTCGCCTCTGTGGATCCTTAATCCTGTAACCTTCCAGAAGATCACGTATTGTTAATACTCCCGGGTGAGTTAAATAGTAATCTGGAGTGTGATTTGTCTGAAAGATAAATGGGAAATTATGTACACAGGGTGCTTTATTTTGAATGGGACAGAAAGGAAGTACATATTGCGCAATGCACATCTTCAGAGAAAGTGACACAAGTCAAAAAAAAAAAAAAAAACTGCATTGGTGAAGGTCAAGGTTTGGGCCCACTACACGGAAAACGGTAATTTCGTTCCGCGCGTGACGTCTCATATATTTCGTTAAAAATAATTATTTAAAAAGGCAATGGTAAACATTTTATTGCTTAACAAATTACAAATGAATACGTGATTCCTTAAGCAAAAGATTTCGCCATAACTTTTTTAAATAATTACTTTTTAATGAAATATATGAACCGTCACGTGCGGCACAAAGTGACCACTTTTTTATGGAATGGTCCAATACATAAGCTATTTTAAAAGGTTTAAACTATTATTTCTCAACAAGTGAGATATGTTTCCTTTACATTGGAACCTTTACTCTAAAAATCTACAATTTAATGTGACATTAATATATTAATAGAGCAAAAATATTAACTAGTTCATGGGAAATTTACAAGAGGTTGACCGTGGACGTCCCGCACGTGACGCATGCATATAAATTAAATTTTAAATTACAAAATTGTTTGGATGAAATTATAACTGTGTCAGGAGTATCATTGTATCAAATGTAAAGATTAAAAAAATGTTCTTACCCCTGTTTAATTAAAATATTCAAATATATAACAAAATGTTAATGAAATTTAAGCGTCTTTTTGTCCTGCAAGTGTCGGTGGAATTGCCCAATAGTAGGTTTAAGTGATTAAGCTTCAAACGCGTGAAAAAATTATGGTATGGTGTTTACTGGTTAGTTTTCGTGGCCTATATTAGTAATGAAGTCTGATATTGATTATACACTTTTTACGCTTCTACGCACCATTTGTGTAAGCAAATTTTGTGCTACTTATGTGGCAAGAAAGAGCATTAAATTTAGAATTTAAAGCAATAGTTAGTACGTTTTTCCCAAAATTTGAGTTTTGTCACTTTCTTTGCCGGGGGGTGAACGCTCATTGCAAATCTTCAGAAACTTTTTTTAAAACGGACACTTGTCCTACTTTTTAGAACGCTTCGATGCACCCTTTTCGGAATAATTTTTAAAGCAACTCCGCGAACACTTTTCAGAACACTTGTTTGGTTTCAACACACTTTAGGGAGCGCATTTGAGAACATTTTCTGAACGCTAACACACGTCTTTTCTTTTAAAGAACTTTGTAGTACACTTTTTACAGCACTTATGGCACGCTGCTTTGATTATACATTCTAGTAGTTTTTGATTTTGCAGCAATTTTAAGGAGCAGCTGTCAACCACCGCCGCTGAATGGAAGGCCTTCGATCAGGGAAAGGCATCCTTTTTGACGGCATTGGCGACACCAACCGACTTTATTGCAACAAAATTTCTAGTAGTATCCTATTGAGAGATTTTGTTTACTGGTAGTTAAAGAAAACTGTTTAAATCATATTTGTACAAAGGAAAGCGGTGATTTCACAAGTGTGCCTAGATGTATTCCCGATCTACTCTCAAATGTGCCCCCACTGTTAAAAATTCAGGAAACTTTTATGGTAAATATTACTGTAAAATGGAGTGTTTAAAGAACAGAAAAAATTTACAGTAGATTGTACCGAAAGAAATAAATGACTGCAGCGCCAATGGATACACCACGTGACTTACAGCGCGAAGCAGATAACACCGTATCTCCCGTCACTCAGTGTATCCCAACTTGTATGGTGGGCAGCACAGCCGCCTGCCAATACGAAGGTCCAAAGTTCGATCCAGTAGCTCGCATTTTGAGTTTTCTCTCTCTTTTATTTTACCGTAAAATTTTACAGTAAAATAGGCTTTTACTGTAAAATTTCAAATTTTTTTAATACTGCCCAATTTGTTCTCAAATCTGTTCCTAAGTTTAAATTTAACAAATATCCTGAGCAGGAAACTTTCGGAACAGATTCGAAGTACGCTTCAGTACACTTTCTTTTTAACGTAGCACATTTGGAACACATTTTAGTGCGCATGCATGCAAGTGGAGTTCTTTTTATGGATTAGTGTTCCAAACATGTTTCCAATCTGTACTGGGAACTTGCGGTGCGAGCAACAATAACAGGACTTCACTGGTAAGAAGTTTGCTACTGTTTTGGATCTGTTATGATGAAAAAAACAAAGATAAACGTTTTTAGCTCCTTCTCCTGATTTACAAGGATACTTTAACCAACCTGATGATTTATTACATTTCATTTAAAGAACGTGTTGTGGATTAACTCTGTACAAAAATATTCTAAACTGCCTACAATACTAAAAAGTTGTAATTGAAAAAAGCACCATAATTTTATATATTTTTTAAAATTGGATTAAGTAAATTTAAGAGACCGAATGTGCAGAAATAAATTAAAAAATATTCAATCAATCAGATCCGCTTACATTAATTTACCGACTGCCACAAGACAAATTTAAGTCATCATTGAATAAGGCAGACTTAAAAAAGGCTGTGTTACTTTCATAAATGTTCTCTTATACGGGAATACTTACTTTATCAACAACTGTTTCATCTGCTCCAGCCATTAGTAATATTCTGTAGTAATTGCCTCCGTCTCTCATCACTGCTGCGTAGTGCAAAGGAGTTCTCCCTTCCTGGTTAGGGCAGATTAGAAGAATCTTTAGTTTATTTTTTGTCACATATACACACATAAATTTCAATTTATGTCTCTGATGTTACTGCTTTATTTATTCATTTAGGTATTTTTTGACATTTAATAATACATAATCATATATGCAAATTCTGAAATGCTTCCAATTTTACATATACCAAAAGCCTTAGTATACAATACCAATAACGTTTCTTATCTTGCTGCAAGCTTCTTTTAGATGTTGTTCCTTTTTTACTTTCTTCTATATCTGATATATAAAAGAAAGTATTGGATTCGTGCAAATTTTCGAATTTCGAATTTTGACGGATTCGAACGTTTTGAGGTGTGCTGAGTCCATTTCGACTATTTTTGGAAAATGTCTGTCTGTCTGTGTGTGTGTATGTGTGTGTGTGTGTGTGTGTGTGTGTGTGTCACGTCTGTGTGTGACCAGTTTTTTGTGGCCGCTCTACAGCAAAAACTACCGCATGAAATCGAACGAAATTTGGTACACATATGTGCCCCTATGCGAATTTGTGCCCATTGGTTTTTGGCACGAATTCCTCCAAGGGAGCAATGGGACGTTTTTTGAGTTACGCGTGATTGCTATTCCTCAGGAAGTAACTGGCGGAATCAAACAAAATTTGGTCCATATGTTGCCATTAACAGGAACAGGTGCTGATTCAATTTTGGTGTCAATAACTCAAACGGGGGTTGAGCTATAGAACGTTTTTTGTCGTCAATTGTGACTGCTGTATCTCAAGAAATAATGAACGGAATGAAAGAAAAATTAATCGGCAAGTAGCCCTTAGTGGGTATAAGAGCTGATTTTATTTTGGTGTCAACAGCTAAAAAGGGGGTAGCGCAATCACGCGTTCTTTTTTTCCATTGTGAGTGCCCTATCTCAAGAAGTAATGCTACGTTCTGGTTGAAATTTGGAATATATGTGAATCCATATCAAAGAGGCTTTGGTTCAATTTTGACGCCAATCGTTCCAAGCGTTGTTGATTTTTTTTTTTTTTTTTTTGCGAATAAAAATAGCTTTATTAATGCAACAATAAGAAAGATAAATCGTAATAGACTGTCGTCTGCGTATTTCTCGTGATTTTAATTGTATGGAAATGATCGGAAATATTATCTCAATGATTTAAAATGCTTAACTGTTGCCATCTTATGTTTGTTAACAAATAAAATATTTGTAATTACCTCAATCAAGGCTTTTAAAATAAATTTCAATTTTCGCTCTTTGCTTTGCTTTACCTCAATCAAGGCTTTTAAAATAAATTTCAATTTTCGCTCTTTGCTTTGCTTTTGCAAAAATTCAGACATTGGGATGATCGTCAAGTTTTTGCATGTGTAATTTTGTTTTTGTTGGGAATATTGCTTCCTCGTCAAGTATGGGGAGGGATCAGAAAAAAAAAGAAAAATATAGAAGAAAGTTTTGTGATGGCCACAACATACTAGTTAACTGTGATCTTATTTATAATTTTTTTTACAATTTAATTGCCTTCCCAAATTTGTTTAAACGGAAATGATCATATTATTTTAAGGATCAGACGTATGAAACAGCTAAATCTTTTCAATATCTGACTTAAATCTTATATTCAGTTTTCGTTGAAAATGGGGAAATTACATGATAGAAGAAGCTTTTTACGCTTTGAAAATTTTTTATTGTCTGTCAGTTAAAATTTACTACATGAGTTCCAATAACTATTATGATATTATGACAGGTTGAGAAATTTTGTTGAGGTCTCATACAAATTAGAAACAACAGATTGTATCTGGCGTGGGACGGTAAAATGAAGTGTCTGCAAACTTTTCATTCTTTTATTAATGTATTTATTTTTGTATTAATGTATTTTTTAATCATTTTTGTATTATTTTTTCTCTTGATAAGATGGCAGGGATTTTCATATTTCATTTGATAGCCATTTATTGGTTTTCAGAAATTTCTGAGACTACGTCTTTAACACTAAAATTTCATCCTATAGTTTTGAACTTACTTAGGTGGTTTTAATTGATAATGTATGAATACATTATCAATTAAAAAAGCATCCGCTTAGATTACATTTTTTGCATTGAAAAGGGGGTTCTTCGTAGCCTCTAAACAATTGCCCGGAACTTTTAGCAACTTTACCCTCCCACCCCCCTAATGTATTCTTTTTTACTTTTCAACATAAAAATACTTGGTTGTTTCTTACTTGATACATGAATCGTGATTTACTTACGTTATCAGGTCCGTCCAGAGCTTCTGGAAAGTTATCAATTATGTACTTGACGATGTCAGTGTGGCCGTGTAGCACGGCCAGGTGCAATGGGCTGGCACCCAAATGGTCCCGACTGAGTGCGAATCGTTTTCTTGTCAATACGGATTCCACTTCTCCTAAGTTGCCGCGTACCACTGCATCATGAACACCTTTGATTCTGGCCTAAATATTGAAAAAGAAATTAACAATTTTCCATAATTTTACAGCAGGATATTTATTATTGCTGAAAATCAACACATAATATAGATAGTTTTTGAAAAGAATAGCTTTTTTAGCAGTCATTTTTGGATCTCTGTGGTTCGAATCACTGCGGAAATTTTCGAACAGATTATAGGCTTTCCAATGTTACGGAAACCAAAAAAAATCAGACCATTTCTTGGCATAGACGCATGTTCGAGTGGACGTAAAATTGAGTTTTTAATTATTATCTCCGTTAATTAGCGTTTTACATGAAATAGGTTGAGATATTCGTGATCCTAGTAACATTTCGAATCTTTTAATACCAGGTTCGACTCTGAGCAGGAGTTCGTCTTCGAGAATTTCGTATATAAGTGCGCAAAGTTCCCCAACTCATTTCACTCCCGAAAATCGAAATTTCCAAAACTCCTTTCTTAGCACGAGCTTAAGTCATAAAATAAACTAATGTTCAACATTTCAGCTTTTTAGCATTAGAAGTTTCGGCTGTGTGTTGTTTGTTAGTCAGGACAAGCAAGCTACGTTACAGATATAGATAACTTTTATTGTTGTGAAACATAAATTAGTTGGCAGAACCATTAATATTCAAATTGTTTTGCATGGATGGATGAGTTTTTTTTAAGAACAGGGTATTTATGTGACGTTTCGTGATGGTGACATCATACTATTTTTTAAATACATTTGCACTAAAAAGATTGAAATAAAATAATTAGAACCGACTTCAAAACTGCAGTTGAAAATTGCTCTAAAAGGTGAAAAATGATTCTATTCTTTGAACACCATCGATACTACTTTTTTGAAGTCCTCGCAAAAACAGTAGGTAAAATCACACTCCAAAATGTAATTACTAAAGTAAATTGTAATGGAGTAAGGTTCTTTAATAGAATTGGCTTACATTACATTAATAATAACCTATCTGTACAGCGGTACAAATGTTTCGCTCTTAATTTTGACTGGTTTTCATGAAAAAACAAACGAAAAATGGTTATACATCGTTTTCCCTTTAAAATATATGTTTAAAAGTGTGCTCAAAGAATAGAATTATTTTTTACTTTCCAGAGCAATTTCTAGCTACAGGTTTGAAATCGGTTCTATTTTTTTCTTCAGAATTCTTAATGTTTGATGGTTATTTGTTTTGTATTGTGTCAAATGTACATTCCAATTTTCATTAAAACCGATTCAGTAGTTCTTGTGATAATTGACCAAATCTGAAAATACTTTTAAGTTTGAACACTAGTGTAGGTGACGAAAATCAGAACAGTGTGTTATTGTCTAGCACTTTTTTCAAATCATTTAAAATTTATTCCTATATGTACCATATAAGTAGGAACTAAATCCAGAAACTCTTGCACTTGACGATCTTCGGACGTTCTGCCAATAAGTCTCTCTCCTTGACCAGCTATGACGACATGCTCAAGCCTCAGCAAATCTTTATCTCGAATCCAGACGTCAATCAAGTCATTGAGACGATCGTCTGAAAAACAACAGCAGGGGCAAAACTTTGAGGAAATTCAGTTTTTAAATTGGAATCGTTTTAATAAAACATTAAAAACACATGGAAAAGAAATATCTAGTTGAATTATGCAAGTCTACAAAAGTATAACGAATGTTAATTGCTTATATTTTTTGTTTATTTCGAAGCTATTTTGATCACTCATTTTCCGATCTGAACAAAATTAGGCAAAAAACTCAATCATCCCCTGTAAGGAATTGCTGGAGAAATTCAAAATTACCAGAGTTACACTTTCAAAGATTCAAAAATTTATAATTTTTTCGCTTATTACGTTTTAATGATGTTTTTGTCTCTACTAAATAAAAAGAATCTTTTAATGTTCCCCGCTTTACTTAATTTAAAAAAAAATATATGTACACAGTTTTCTGTAGAATTTTTTTAAAACGTTCTACTATAATTAGAACGTGAAGAGTTGCAGGCAATTAGCTTTATGTGGACCAAAGGAAAAAAAAGAAATGTTATATTATGTAGAAATAAATACATCTGTGCCAATTATTCGATTAGTCAAAAAAAAAAAAAAAAAAAAAAGCTCTGGATTTATATTTTTCTAGGGGAGGGGGAGATTTTGTAAATATTTCTCTTAAAATACTTAAAGCACTTAATGAGCCAAATATTAATTAATAGTATCAATTAATTTAGATAGTTTCTAGTATTTCATATTTAAAAAAAAACTTTTTAATTTACTTCAGTAGAGTTTCTCTATTTGACAAAAAAAAAAAAGCATGTTAAAATATTTTGACAAAGAAATGAATATTCCTCTATATCTCTGATACAGATGCTAATGATTATGGTCCTGATGTTATCTAGAAACCATTTAATAGCAGGTTGCACATTCTGTTTATGCATATACCGTTAGGGATGCAATATTTTACTTACTTGAGTTATTTTGATTTTGAGATTTAGCAGGCGGGATATTCGTATTGTCTTCATTTTTGTTTTCAGTTTCGGTTATTTCCTTGTCGTCTTTTTCTTCAGTGCAATTTCCAGTCTCTGGCTTTATTTCCAATGTTTCTTCTTTTTCTTTATTGGGCTCTTCATTTTTGCCAATATTTTCCTTATCCTCGGATTCAGCTGTCCAAGATTTCTCTTCTTGTTCGGCAGTTTTTTTGTGGTTCCGTCTCTTCGGGAGGCGGCGTTACTCCAGTCTGAAACAAAATAACTGAAAATAATTCCAGTCCTTGCTTGTAACCTCCCAATGACTCCCCATCTTGTGCATGCTTATTTGAATTTCCATAAAAAGAATTCCATTTCCACTGGAAAGTCAAATATGCGTATGCGTAATCCGAAGTACATCTTAAAGGCAGAGAACGACTGACCAGGAAAACACACGGAAGTAATTAATGATTTTTTTTTCAAATAGGTAGCAATCAAAAGAGCATTGTGAAACATTATTTTTTGACGCAGAAATTATTTGTCCTCGTCTCCCCGTTACCGAAATATAATGTCTTAAAGTCTGCGAAACTTTTAGGAAAAGTCGCCAATTTTAAAGACATGGCCTTTAAAGAAAGGGATGGGACCTCGCGACTTCATCATCTATAAGTGGCAGGATATCTCTTTTTTTTTAAAAAAGGAAAATAGTACCAAAAAAGAAATGCCTCAAATCTTTTACTAATGGAAGAAAATTTAGTTTTACTATATACCTTACGGAAGAGCTACGTTTCTAATTTCTTCTGCATCTAATTTGTAAAGGAAACTAATGAATTCATAGAAGTTTTCGAATTTCGACAGATTTGAGCGTTTTGAGGTGTGTTGAATCCATTTTGATCATTTTCGGAAAATGTCCTAGTGTGTGTGTGTGGGTATACATGATCTATGCGCTTGACTGATTTTTGTGGCGATCAAACGAAATTAGATACACACATGCACCCCCATGTGAATTGGTGCCCATCAGTTTCTGACGTCATTTTTCCATGAAAGTGGAGCAATCAAACGTTTTCTCCGTTACTCATGCTTTATCTAAGGAAGCAACGAGAGGAATTTGACCAAAGTTGCTCCAGAGGTAGACCTTAGAAAGTATAAGTGCTGATTTTACTTTGGTGGGGGTAGTTTAAAAGGGTTAGGGAAATCGAACGTTTTTTCTTGTTACTTGTGACTGCTATATCTCAAGAAATAAAACACGGATTTGGAGAAAAATTGGTTCATAGGTAGATCTCAGAGGGTACAAATGCTGAATCAATTTTGACACCAATTTCTCTATGAAGGATGGTGCAATAAAACGTTCTTTCCTATTAATAGCGGCTGGAATATCTGAAATAATGCAACGATTCAGATGATATTTGGAATAAAAGTGAATCCACACAGAAACTGGCACTGGTCCAATTTTAATCGCTCCAGAAGGGGGGGAGGGCTCATTTTACTCATCATTTGCGTGAGATATACAGCTAAGTTAAATCAACAAAGCGAAAGTAAACATTTACGATTACCTCGAGGTGATTTAAAATTTTTATCTGTTGCTGTCTTCTATTTGTTAACAAATAAAATGCTTGTAATTAGTTCAAACGAAGTTTTTAAAATAATTTTCAATCTCCACTCTTTGATTCTACTTTTGTGAATAGCAGAATTTTGTTGTAGCGATTATACGTCAGATCCAAGAACTCATAAGACAGACATAATTTTGTGATGGTCACAACGAACTAATTTAGTTTTAGAATTCACTAACTTCAATTCTCAAGCTGAGGGTGAGCGTTATCACAGTTTTTACGCTAAAATATTTGTGCTGGTGATGATTTTGGAATACGTCTTTGAGTTTACTAAAACATTTGTTCTACATTTTCCGATATTTTGTCAAACTTCAAGAAACGCACAGAAAATTTAAACAACTGCATGAGAAACTTATTGTTTTTATAAGAAGTTATTGTTTTTATTCTTAGTAATACGGATTTGATAGGGGCGTATTAAGAACAGTTAAATTATGACCTACTTTCTCTTTATAAAGGATTTTTTGTTTAGATGTATAGAACTTTAAGTTGGCAACACTGTTTGATATGTGTGCCATTTTGAAAACTGTCACTTGTTTTCTGTTCAGTTCGGTTTGCCATTTCATCATGAATAGACAACAAGGCGGTGCAATATGCCACACAGCGCGTGTCACAATTGATTTACTGAAAGAAACGTTCGGTGAACGAATAATTTCGCGTAATGGACCCGTGAATTGGCCTGCAAGATCATGCGATTTAACACCGCTGAACTGCTTTTTGTGGGGGCTATGTGAAGTCTCTGGTCCGCACCGATAAGCCACAGACGGTTGACGCCTTGGAAGAGAACATTCGCCACCTTATTACTGACATACGGTCTCTATTTCTGCAAAAAGTGAGAAAATTGGACTTTCCAATTGGACTTTCTCCGAGCCAGCCGAGGTGGTCATATGCCAGAAATCATATTTAAATAAAAATGGCAAGGAATCATCTTTCGAATAAAGCATGGCAATTAACAATATTTAACTGTGCTTTATTTGAACCTCAAGTTCTCTACCTCTAAAAAAAAACACCCTTTAGGTTTGCTCATTTAAACTGCTTAGAAGTGCTGCGTTTCATCTCTTAAAAAAACAGCAATAATGTTGGATAATTAAGCACTATTGATACAAAGTTCTTGTACTTAACAATCTGCACCTCAATCTTATCGGGTGTTTGTGCCTCTTTCCCGCCGCTAAAAAGTTCTTCAGCTGCTTGTTCTTCATCCTTAACTTCTTGTTCACTTTGCGCAGGAACCGGGGTCAGGAGTGACAATTTCTGGCTCTTTAGGTTCTTCCGGAGTCTTTTCCGTTGGAGAGTTTGATTTTTCACCAGACGATTCATTTTCAGGTGTAGATGAGGAAGGTGTGACTTGAGCCTTTGTCGAAGGTTTGCTTGTTGAACTCATGTAAAACTCTGCTGTCCGTCCTTTCTAAAACAAGGAGAAAGATACAGAATTTTTTTAAAAAAAGCGTAAGATTAATTAAAAGTACAGGAATTTAATTTGTTTCTCTGGTTGAAGTGAGTCTTATTGCACACTAAATAAAAATAACTATTTTGAAAGTACTTTCAATCGGGTCTTAAAAAATGCTGAAAACTCATTTAGAAAGTTATTTTAGAACTCTGAAAACATAATTCTCCGCCAATAAGAAGTACGATTATCGTTTGAATCCGTCTTCACATGTTTCAAAGTTATTAAAAAAAAATTAAACACAAGTTAGTTCAGGTAAATTCGGATGAATGCTAATATCCAAACTACATCCAGTGTTACGAATATAATAAAAAAAATATATATTTATTTCTACTGGTTAGTAGTACCAGAATAGACGACATATTCTAATTAGGTATATTTTTGAGAAGGAAAAAAAAAGCGGTTTTCATAAAAATATTTTTCAAAATACCTTATTATATTTAATAAATTGCTACAATCTAAATACGCACGAAGAGAAAGTATTCAATAAAATATTCGTATTTACACCAAACATGGTTTGTAATGAATTACTAAAGAACCGAAAAGCGATGAGAGGACGGCATGCAAGAGGTGAAATTTGTAGAGCACTGAAATTTTGAACTGTGATGAATATTAATAAATATAGAAAACAATGAAATATAAAAGATAAAATGATTTATTTTTTAAATAAAAAATTACTTGAAAGAATTTCATCAAAAGCTCATAAATCAGTAACTAAATGTGTTGTTATTTATATAAATCACACTGCAGTATGATTTTTAAAGCAAGTTTTAATCACATATAATTGTTTGCTATTTTTTTAAATTTATAGGCAATAATTAGTAATATAGACTTAAGATATAGTTTGAATTTCCCTCGTTTCATATAATCATCTAAAAATTTAAATAGTTCTAAGAATCATTTTAAATAAGTACCTGATCAAGAATCATAGGATCTGCTCCCGCAGCAGCAAGTATTGTGTAAATGTACTGATTTTTTTGCTGACCAGCAACATGCAATGGAGTTCTACCAGTCTGTGAAAATACAATTAATTAGATTAAAAATGAAATTATGAAAAGACTATCACACATTTTTGGGTGAAGATGTTAATGCAAGCTACAGAGAGAAAGACAGACACATATACAAGATGTAACTTCAATTTTATTTTCAGATATGCTGACGAAACAATGCATATCGTTGCAGTAGAACCTTGGATTGCATTTGATTGCAGAAGTTTCGCGAAATGAGCAAAACATTTTAAGGAATACTAACTTGACAAACAAGCAGGTCTACCTTTCAAAAATTTTCCGGAGGAGAAAGAGGGTATGTACTAGTGATGGGCTTAATCGAGATGTTTTGATAATAGTGATTTCGGGAATCAAGTACTTCTGATAATCGAGTGATTGATAATTGAGATCTTTTCAAATCGAACACTCAAGCGATTCATAATCGAGATCTTTTGAAGTCCAGAACTCGAGCGATTGATAATCAAGATCTTTTGAAATTGAGAACTCGAGCGATTGACAATCGAGATCTTTCGAAATCGAGAACTCGAGCGATTAACTTCTCGATTACTTAGAATCGAGTTCTCGAGAAGTGCATTATAAACACGAGAAGAAGTATTCTAAACACATTACGTTTAAACGTTACATAAACGTTTTAACATGGTTGTCACAGCGTTAACAACCGATTCAAAGAGCTTATTCAACGGAGTGCACTATTTGGGTAACCTCATTCGAAAAAAGCATTTTTCCGATTCTAATACCATATATGATGACAGGGGTGACCGTTCGTCCCTGTAAGCAATGGCGTCCCCCTTGCGACAATCAACCCCCTCCCTCTTTCCAAAAACGATAGTCCCCAAAAGAACTAAGACTCAAAAAGTTCCATTACCTGGTTTGTGCCATACCGTCTCCCCTCTCTCGTGCACCTCTGTAAATGAATCACTCGAAAAGTAAACTATTCTAGAGGTTTGTTCCATTTCTCTGTGGTGCATTCGAGGGAGGCCGTAGGATGATGGTGTGCCCTCAGATTTTTTTTGCTAAAGTGTTTCCATCATTCAATTTTAAAACTATTCCAAATCCATTCCTCTCAAGAGCGATAGTGCACCCCCTACGGAGTTGTATCCCCAGTTGCAATACCCCCAAAAGAAACCAAATCCCCTAAACTCTGCAATCCTGCAGTTTACGCTATTATCCACCCTCTCCCCCCTTTTTCACCCCCTACGAACAAATTACGCGAGAAGTAAAACACTTGATTCATTAAGAAATTAATAAACACTTTTGTGCCGAGCAGTAACAGGAAACAACCAACTTTTGTAGCCCAAATATCAAATTTACTACAGACACGTGTTTCGGGGTTCATTACCCAATGGTGTGGTCGAAAGTGGATGTAAGGGGGGAAGAGGTCCCCTCAGGTTTTTAAATAAAGTATTCCCCCTTTTTATATGAAATTAAATTTTCGTTTTAGTGCGTCTCAAGTTAGAACATTATTAGCGTCCCCAACCTTTACTTCCACCACCGGGACACACAACCCATGTCACCCACAGACCCGTCCATTCATTAACACCTTTCGTTCAAAACAAATCATTGGACTACCAATCATCCCAAAGAATCATTCGATAATCAAGCATTCGGCAGCATACATTCAATTATTACACTATTCGAATGAAACATTCGAGAGGCAATTTTTTGATTATAGCACCATTTAGATCACAGCGGTATCTATTCCTCAAATGTGCTGACGCACCTTTTCACACTGGCAGTCCCCCCCCCCCCCCAATCAAGAAGGATACTCCCTAAAAAAAGACTAACATCCATCAGCAGTTGATCGCTCGAGTGATTGACATCTCGAGAACTCAAGAGCTCGAGAAGTTCACAAAGCGTGAACTCGAACAGTTAGTTGATCGCTCCAGTACTCGGAAAGTGATAATTGAGAACCTAAGCAGTCCATCGCTTGAGAACTCGGAAAGAGATAATTGAGATCTCGAGATAATCGAGAGCTCGAGATGTGATAAGCCAGAACTCGAGATACGCTAATCGAGAACTCGAAATACGCTAATCGAGACCTCGAGTTGTGATAATCGAGAGCTCGTAATATTCGAGCTCTGAATGATCATGAATAATCGAGTGATTCGATTATGCGAACTCGATTTTGCCCATTACTAGTATATACTCAATACTTATTATATTGAAATGAAAATCAATCCCATAATTGTCGCCTCAGGAGCAACTGTAAGATATCTAATCCCAGAAGAAGAGTAAGATATCCTACTGTTGATTTGAGGTGAAGATATGATTAAATACAATAGTTTCTCAAAGTAGGGGTATTGCCTCCTCCTGACCCCTCTAAATTAAGGGGCTGCAAATCAGCGATGACTTGTAACACGAATGGCATTGCATGGTTTGCGAATGGTTTGCATTTCTATTTACTTCGTGTGAGATGTTTTGGATGACGAGCACATTCTTGGAAAGAGTTACGCTCGCAATACGAGCAGAGCCCGATTATCCCACAGGCCAACTAGGTCTGGGCCTGAGGCAGATTGTTCTTAAGAGGCTCCAATTTTTAAAGATTCGTGAGTAGCATTAATACTACACAAACAGTACATGTATTTTTAAAAAATACACATTAAAAAGTTAATGATTTATTAATTAGAAGAACTTTCCTTAAAGGAAAATTTTTATTCATTCTGCCAGTAGTGAATTTACCATGTCTGGTTTGCAAGGGCCATCCATGACTAAAGGGATTCCCAAAAAAAAAAAGATTCAAAAGTAGACAAAGGGACATTCAAAAATATATTTCAAAGAGCCCCCAAACCTGGAAATCAGCCCCTGCATTCTGCCATTGAGTGTTCAAGAGGGACCTGAAAATTATTGTGAACCTTGGGCCTCACTTTCAGTTAGTCGGGCCCTGAGTACGACGTTATGTTGCATTGTTACAATGAATTGTAGCAGACTATGCCGTACTACACCAAAACAAAAAACTTGAAGCAGATTCAAAAGGAAAAAAAAAAACCGTCTTTCCTATTAATTTTCAAATTAACTAATTTAATGAAACTCAATAAAACATACAGAATCCCTTCATGGAAATCACACAGGGTGATATAAAGTTTTCTACTGATTATAAGAGATTTTGTGCAGAAACTTATAGTGTTAGGTACATGTTTGTTTCGGTATATTGCAAAGGCATTTATAAAGAAATATTGTTGTAAAACACGGTATATTTCATTACTTTCATTTGGCCTGTTGCTCACCAGATATTACTCCTCTGGATTTTTCTGCAAAATATATTTAACGGATAGACTAGCTAAAAAACTAAAAGGGGATATTGGAACATTTCAGGCCGGAATAAGATGCTGCCTAAGTCGACAGACTAAATGTCGAACAATGCGTGGTGAGAACTGGATTGCCTCTTTGATTTTCTTCGTGCTCTATACGCTGCTAAGCTCTCAATTTACTGCGGAAAGCAGTGACAAGCTCATTATTTTTTGCATTGAAAAAGGCGTTCCCTGTAACGCCGAAACACGTGTCTGCTGTAATTGGCAAAATTTGTGCTTTTTCTAACGTTGTTTGTCTAACTTTACTGTTCAGCACAAAGGTATTTATTTATCTTAAAGGTCACGTTTACCTGACCTGAACGCGTTTCTCTCTTTTTGTATGTTTCAAGTTGAGAAGACTTAGGTGTAAAAACCAGTGAGATTCCTACTGCTCGTTTCCGATTGAGATCTAAATGCTTATCTAGGGTACAGCGAAAATTGTGTTGAACAAGGAAGAAGTGTGTGCAAAATCGGACTGCATGTACCCTCAGAAATTTCATGATTGTAAAACTTACCCTGTCTTTGTTGTTGAGTATAGACGGATGCCTGTCCAAGAAATAATTCAGAACGTTCAATTGATCGTGAAGAACAGCGTGATGAATCAACGTAGAACCCTCCGAATTTTTCGCCTTTAGTAAATTTTCATCAGATGTAACGTGCTTGTCGAGAGTTGCAATATCGCCTTTCTCAACTGCATGGAAAGCGGATCCTAAGTTCATCTAGATCAAAAGAAGAAATTAAGAAACCATAAGTATCTCGTCTTTTAAAATCATAAGTTAAGCTTTTCAGAACGCTTATATAAAATACAAACATAAAAAAAAGAAAAACGTAAAATACAGCATTAATTCAAGCATTCTCACGTATTAACATTAAATTGATTCTTTATTTATATTTCATATATGTTTTATTATTTATATATCTATATCTATATATATTCATGAATAAACAATCTAAATAAAATTGAAGATGCACAAAGCAAGAACATAAAAATGGAAAAAGGTGAACCAGGGATCGACACTTTCTCAGGGGGAGGATCAGTCCTTTAGAGACTTTATATATATATATATATATATATATATATATATATATATATATATATATATATATATATATATATATATATATATATACATATATATATATATATATATATATATATATATATATATATATATATATATATATATATATATATATATATATATATATATATATATATATTAGGGCTCGACCGATGGCATTTTTTGGCCGATGGGCCGATGCCGTTGACCGATGGCAAAAAAAAAAAAAAAATCTGAGAGAAATAAATTGATAAGACTGTCAGGGATTTAAAGGATCACTGATTCATTTCACTCTTCTTCCTTTCTACGAATAAGGAATTGTAATCACAAAAAAAAAATCAGATTTCGACCTAAATTTCTATTTTACAATCACCCAGTTTGAACTTCACAAGTTTTTTCGGCACATCTGTACATGCATATGTACCCAAGAACATATAGATGACCGAAATATTAATTTTGAACGACTCCTTAGTTAATTATAGCAAATTCTCCTGTGATGTCTTCATGCACGTAAAGCGCCACTCAAAAACGTTATGAAATAGTAAGTTGAAAACTCATACGTACGTAGTATGATCTGAAAGTTCGAGGACAGGTTGTATAAAATCTTATCCTGAATAGTTCACATTACCGAAGTACATCTATCTACAAAATAGTCACCTTGAACGACTATGCACTTCTGCCAACGTTCGTATAGCTTTTAGAAGGACTCCTGGAAGACATTTATCGCAACCTCTTGCGCTGCTGCTTTAACTTCATCGTGGGGAAGAAGGCGACTTTCATGTTGAGAATGCACGGTTCGATTGGTCAATACTCTGATATGACAAACAAATAACGTAGCGTTTCGTCGGACTTAGCTCCGTGTGACTTTTACCTGTTCCCAGCAAAACAAAAAATCATTCGCATGGACGCTGCTTTCTTTTGTCAGGAAACGAAAAATCTGCGTCACAGAAGGTAGCAAAAAATGGCTTCCAGGAGTGTTTCCAAAAGTTATATAAACACTGGCAGAAGTACATAGTCCCTCAAGGTGACCTTTTGAAGATGGATGTGCTTCGGTAATGTGAACTATTCTGGGTAAGGTCTTATACAGCTTGTCCCCCGAACTTTTGGATCGTACTACGTACAATCTGCAGTTATGCTTCTCCTTTTTTTGACTGCTATGGAAGACAAAGAACAACAGCAAAAAAAAAAAAAAAAAGAAAGAAAGAAAAAAAAATGAAGAAAAACAAAGAGACTGTTTAATAACCAATTGTTTTGTTCTTTGTTTTTTAATTGAACATATAACCAAGATTTTAATACTATCGTAATAATGTATGGATTTAGATACACTAAACATAGTTAAAAAACATTAAACTATGTTGTTTGATCATTCAAAAAACAAATTAAGAATAAAACTATGAAACCGTTAACAAATTACGCAATTCAAGTGGAAAGATTGCACGTAGACATTTTTTAGTCATCAAATTAAACAAAAAAGTAATAGATAAATTACAATATATTAAATCATAATAGGAATGTTTTTATACTTATTTAAAATTTATGAATGGAAAAGTTTGCATTTTTCATAAAAACTATAACAGTGACATAAATTTTGAGGAAAAAATAAATAGCCATGACAATAGCGAGGTTCTTAAAACGCAGCTACAATAAACAAACTCAATATTTACACCAAGTTAATAACTGAATACATATACTACGTGATATACCAATACTTTATGACTACCCATAACCATAGGGGCACCATAGGAGTTACAAAAATGATTATGATAAATGTTTTACAACTTCTGTGATAGAGAATAGGTCCCTAAAATGTATTTCGACGGGCCTCAAACTTGTAGCTCCACAGAAGCGATACAGAAAAGACTGCATTATTGTGATTCATATTACAAATATCGAAAAATTACCATCGGCTCAACGGAAATCTAACAAAATGAAACAAAACCGGTTTCGCCATCTCATATTTGTTTCTATGGTTACCAATTCGGCAATATATCACCAAATGATCGTCAGTCTGAGACGCTATATTAGTTTTGCGTTGAAATAAGTAATTAATAGTCACAAAAAATGAGTAAATAGGCTTTTTAGAACACCCGATCGAAGAAACAACGCAATAATTAACTTGTTTGGTACCTGAATGCAGTATTAAAAACTCTTTCAGCGGTGACTAAAATAGAAATTCATACTGAAGTTTAAGTAAACAATTTTATATGAAAACAATAACTCCCTTTACTTTGCATTAAAAAGTAAAACAACAAAGGTCCTTTTTTTTTTTCAAAAACATCGGCCAATTCCATCGGCTTTTCGACGTTTTTTAAGGCCGATGGGCCGATGCATCGGTCGAGTCCTAATATATATATATATATATATATATATATATATATATATATATATATATATATATATATATATATATATATATATATATATATATATATATATATATATATGTAATTATTAACATTAATTTTAAATTTATATCATCGCAGCAGTGCACAGTGCTCAGAGTTTTAATATTTCTGAAAAAGGTAAAGATGTTTCAGCTTAAATTTTAATCATATTCTTTTCTGCTATGACTTAATGTAAAACAAATTTTCAGTCTTCAAAAAAATCCCCAAAACTTCTATTTTATGCATTAATTGCTGGTTCTATAGTTATACGTACTTTTTTTCGCTTTGATTTGTTGGTTAAAAGTCAGCGATTTGATTTCTGAGAATTCAAATTCGTACTTTTTTTTTAGAATCTTCGTGAATTTAGCCAATTTTATAGTTATATTTTCTGTGTTAGGGAAATAACTGTGACATTTAATTATTTTTATACATGAAGGGAATTTTGTGTTTCTTGTAGCAAATTAAATTAGTTTTATTTTTAAAATACTTACAATAGTTTGGTTATGCAAATCTGAAACAATGACTTACAAGATAAACAGGTACAGTTTTTAGATAATGCTTCACATCTTCACTCCAGGACGTTTTTCCAACTAAGTGTTGTCCATAACCTTCATGAACAAACTCTTTGATATGGTCTAGTTCTCCATTTTGAAGCCATTTTGTTATTTTATCCATAACTACTTGTGGTAAAGAACCAGCGCCATTGATACCTGCAATAGTTTATGAAAGAAATGAAAGAAATTCTGCATGAACAGTTACACAATTTAAAATGTTTTGAAAGAAAAAATAACTCCGAACACAGAATGTTAACAAGAAGTTCTGTCTAGAACTAAACGAGCCTACTTTCCCATATACCCATACTACTTCTTGCTAAAATCGCAAATTGTTTCAAAAATATTTTTTAAATATTTTAAGCTGATTTCTAGGAATAAAATATTCGTCAATCATCTTTAAAAAAAAAAGCAGCACCTTTTAAACAAAGCAGCTTATACACTTTTTTCCATTAAAGAAATTCTTTAACAGCTTTCAAAACGAAAAAATAATAATTAAAATTAATAAGTTTATTAAAATAAATACATCATATCAAAAAAAAAATCGTTTCTTTTTCCCCTGTTGCCAAAAACAATTTTTTTAATGAATTAATGCAATTACCAAAATAAATAAAAACAATAAAATGTCAACTTAAAAAAATAATTTTCATTGTCAAAAAAAAAAAAAAAAAAATCGTCTGCGCTGCAATCTTTATCTAGAAACATTCGAGTTTATTCGCCGAAAACTGAATACCTAAATTTAAACTTTAGCGTAAAAATAAAAACAAGTCAGATCAACAATAATTATTTCACAGTCAAAACCATAGCTGCGGAGTCGGAGTCAATCTCATTTTGGGGTAAAGGAGTCGGAGTCTAATATCTAAGAATCGGAGTCAGTCATTTGTCCTCCGTGTATAAATTTTTGCCAAAGCTACGAAGTCAGAGTCGGAGTCCGATTAATTGTCGGGCACAAGAGTCGGAGTCGGAGTCAAGTGCCCCCAAATTTTCGGAGTCGAAGTCTGGAGTTTGGTATCAAGAGCTATTTCCAACAAATTTTGATTGAAGTAAATCCGCTTTCAAGTACGGAGTTGACTTTCAGTTTCCCCGTAGGCGCTAATGTTAAGGGATTTGAACTGTTCAAAATTGAACGGAAAATTGTTCAAATCAAAAAGATATTTTATATCCAAGTTTTTCATCAAAAGATTTCTCCTACAAAGTTTGTTTGAAGCAAATTCGACTCACAGTTCGCAATTGCCTTGAATTTCCCCGTAGGCGCTAATGTTAAGTTTTTTTGAACTGTTCAAAATTGAACAAAAAATAGTTCAAATCAAAAAGTGAAATATGGGAATGAGGTGTCCTTGCCGAGATCTTTCGAACAAAAAAAAGTTTGTTCGAATCGGACTATTCATTCAAAAGTTATTAGGGGGGGGGACAGACAGATCGACAGACAGACCGACAGACAGACAGACAGACAGACCGACAGACAGACAGACCGACAGACATTTTTGCCCATCTCAATACCCTACTTTCCAATTTTTAAATTTTCGATATTTATTTAATTATTTTATTTATTTTTGATTTTTTTTTTGTTTTTCGCGATATTTTTAAGCTGCATTAAGCCTTCTTTCATGCTTTTTTCTTCTTTCTCTGACTTTTACTGGGAAAGTAGGCTAAAAAACGAACTTAAGCAGATATACCTACAAATAAAAATATTCCTTACTACAAAATGATATATTACGTACATTTCGGATATTTTTAAATTAAAAAACAGATACCATTAAGACAATTTTTCCGATATCATTCTTTAATTGAATTGTTTAATATTGATTTGTTTTTCAAAACCCTGAACGAAATTTAAAGCTTGCGAAAGGTACTGTAAAACAGGACAACACTAATTGAAGACACCACACTTTACGAGATTTCAAACCAAACCTTGACCATACAAATTGGCATATTTTTTCTAATGGAAGAAATAGTAGGAGAAGAACGAAAAGAAAAGAACTCCTCCGATTTTTGATTCAGACAAGATTTACACCGAACAGATCACTGAAAAAATTAAATGTGGATGCGCGTTTTTCAAGTTCTTGTTCTACCATTAGTGACGCAAGTAGAAAATTTTCCTACCGGTATAATTTTCAAAGAAATAAACTAATCATCAAAATAATCTTCAAAATATTTCATCGCAAAGTTACAAATTGCATCTTTTAAACTAAAATGTATAAACAAAGCAGTACGGAAGGTGTCGACTTGACTTCAATCTCTTGACACCTCGGAGGCTTATGAGGCCGCAATTGTCCTCCACTCTCTCCTTTTTGGTGCAGCTACTCTGGCCAAATTCCATTTGGGTCAACCAAATTGGTTTCGCTCATTTATTGCCATGATTCTCCATTTTTTTTTTTTTTTTTTTATCTACCTCGTTATCTTTTGCCTTCAGGGGACCACGTCAAAGCAATTCTTTCGTTTTCTTTTGAGAACGGAAAGCATTTCTTAATAGGAATGCGCCATAGTAACTTTTGTATATGATGTCATGAATAACTCAAAACCAAAGCTGATTATTCATTAATAAATAAAGTACTTCACAGCTTCCTATTTCTTTAAAATACAAATTTTCTTCTGAAAATGAAATGAAAATACCTGGCAATTTTTTAATCCTGTTTTGTGGAGGAGGTTCCGACTTACTGCGGAGTTTTCTTGGAATTTTCTGTTGTTGGTTCAGTTTATGAGGAATTGGCACTTGATGAGTTCGATAATATTCTGCAGAACGACCTTGCTGTAGTATGAGAAAAACGTTAGAGCAGTCAAAAAATGAAAAAAAAAACGTAGAAAGTGATTTATCAAACTATAATTAAATGAATAAGGATTAAAAGGAACTTGTCTACTTTATTAAATTTAACGCAATAATCTTTTGATCCAATGCTTAGTCCAGAGCATTTTGATAAAGATTTTTTTTTACTGTTATCTTAACTGCGTCGATGGGGAAAACAAAGTTGTACATTTTATAGCTTAACCTTTATAAACCAAATTTTTCTTATATGAAAATATATCTATTGCTAAATATGTAAATGGCGATACATTGTCAACATTTTCCGCTTAAGTAAAAAACTGTATATTTTGTGTCTTGTTCGTTGATTAAAAAAGATAGAAATTTATAACTACGATGTATCACAAGGCATTTCATATTTTGTAATTTCGATGCCATGCATAAATTAAATTTAACTTGCAAATGTTTTCAAACTTAAATGGAGGTTTTTTTTATGCAAAAGTCTTTTTCCTTTTTCGAATGAGTGTTAAAAATCAATTTTCATCAGTCTGATTTTTATCACTCTCGATTCTCAGTGTTGTCATTGAGAAAAGACTCAATTCTTCCTCTTCTGAAGAAAAAGAAACTTGATCTGCTCCGTATTGCATAGTTTGCTAGATATTGTATCCTATCCCATTTTGCGCGCTTCTCCCAACCTGATTTTCATTCTTAAACTCATACATTAGATGTGCTTGAAATCAATAAAGTACTGAGAAAACACATACTTAACGTTAGCATAGAATATATTATAATTTATGAAGTAATAATTTTCGATGGCGTAAGAAAGGTGAAATTACTGTAGCACTGTAAAAAAAATCATAGATGTAAAACAAGCAAACACCTAACTTCCACAATTGCATTTCAGACACTGTATCTGGTCACAACACAAAGTATCAGCTCTTGCAAAAATAGTCCCGACATTTTCCGTAAGTGTCAAATGCATGAATAAAGAAACACATAGTAGGTATCCCATAATATACCCCAAAATACATAATTAGGGAAGTACCGTTATTTGGGTGACTTTACCCTACTCTCCTGTTGTCAAAACGTTACCTGTTTCGCTAATAAAATTAAAAAAAAAAAAGAGAGAGAGAGAAATATATGGGAGCAAAATTGAAATTTTTAGGATTGATACTTATTGGGGAAGAATTATAGTGGATGTAAATAAAAATAAAAAATAAATAAATAAAAGGACACAAATCTTAAATCTGATCGACTTAGGAAATAATACTAATTAAGGAAGAAATACATGACGGTATATAGAAGATTTACTCATAGGGAAAAGAATGAGTTGCATAGTGTAACCAAATTAATAAAAATTATTACGTTATCTCTAATTCGTGAGTCCGCTCCTGCTTCTAGCAACATCTTAAAGTAATTCGAAGTTCCCGGTTCTCTAGACATCGCAGCAGCATAGTGTAAAGCTGTACGTCCTTCCTGTAGTCAAGAAAAATTACTGGAATCAATCTGAAGCAAGAAAATTTAAACTTTAACTGATAAGGGGGGAGGGGTGTGTATTGTAGCCTAAAAAATTTAAATTCTAACATTTGATTGTTTTTTAAACGTTGTAACGTTGTAAGTCTACTTTGCTTTTATTTCAATTCAAACAACAAGCGACTGAGTATAATACAGTAAGTTAGCTCTCAAAGCAGTCGGTTATTTTGCGTTATGTCCTTCTGTTATAAATTCCATCTCCCCAAAAAAGAAGACTCCCCCCCCCCCCCCCCCATTTTAATTGTTACTTCTAACTATTTTTTGCTGTTTTTTTTAAATATTTGATGCAATAATTTTCCTTTTGTAAGTCGTAGTTTATTGCTAATTCTGTCCTTAAAATTTTTATAATGGAGATATAAAGATCTCTACTTTGTACACTGTAATTTCACATTATTTAAATATATGACTTTATGTGCATACGCAGAGCTGCCAACCTTTGAAAATCCAAAATCGTAGCTGCATTTTACAGCGGGGAGGGGGGGGGGGCGCTGTGTCAAACCGTGATGAATTGTCAACAGTACAAAGAACAAAGTAATGATACTTAATGAATTTCAAATACCTATAATGCAGAAAATATTAATATGGAATAAAATATTTAATACTGAATATTTTAAGATGATAATTTCTTGATTATTAGCTGTATCTTTCACTCGGTCGGCATGTCGTTTTGAAGAAACATGCTTGCTGCAATCATCACGACCCCACCACTTTCAACTAAAAAATCGCTATTGCAAATAGTACATCTTGCATAACCTGTCTTTAAAGATGAAATAAGGAATGGCCAAGTGCTTTTATATTCTTCACGATGTGTTTCGAAGTTTTTCCGCTTTTTTGCCGAAGAATCCATAAACTGCACGAAAACTAAACCGGCAGCACACGTGCAAATTTTTATTTTCTGAACTTACCGGATTATTTTCATACAGTATATGATTTTTTATTTATACTTTTTTTTGCGTTCTTGGGATTGTAAATTAAAAAAAAAAACGAAAATCGTAATTTTTGGACCCCTTTTCGTAGTGTTGTAGTTTAAAGCTGTAATTTGTAGAAACTACGATTTTTTCGTAGCAGTTGACAGCTCTGTATATACGTATGAACTTATGGTACTATGTCAGTTATATTTATGTAGATAAATGATACAAAATTCACTAAAAATTTTTGTACTTCAATTTGCTAAATTTTTAGGAATGCACAAGATACCGTAAAACCGTACAACTTTAAAGCAGTGTTGCGACTTTACACCATTGAAGGAATTTGGTAGTATGTACCATGGTCGTTGGAGCAAAGCTAAAGACTTTAAAAAAATTCAGTAGGTTCGCAAGTGTTACTCAGCGAAGTTTATGCTGTTTACCTCAAGCTCCAGTGTTATAACTTTCGTGTCAATATTCATTTGTGTTGAGAATTTTTTTTGAAATTTTTGCTTCAGCTCTCAAAGTCTCCTTCGAAACCTATATTTGCCGATCGAATTCTCCGAAGGTAAGTTTATTACTTTATTACTTAGGTATCTAAGATGATTTAGCCTTATCGGCGAATCCTGATGTTGCTTTGGTTACTTGTCGTTTCAAGATAAACAAAATACGGGAATTCGAGTTACAACTTCAGATCACCTATTTTTTAGTATCGTTTTTCAATATTTTGTGAACAATTTTGCATTATCTCGAGCAGATTATAGTTTTCGGATTTTCTTTGGTTTTAGACATGAATTCAGGGAAAAGAAAGAAGATAGGCGGCCGTCTACCTCAACTAATCTCCTCAACTGATGGAAAAGGTGATCCAAGAAGTCAGGAGCGACCAAAATTCAACAAGGAAGGCAAAAAGTTTGGTGTTGGCCTCATTCCCCCGATGTCATTTGGAACAAAAATAAAAACAAATTATTGCGACATTGAAGAAATCTACCCAATCGGGACGCAATTTGTATCAAGCCCCTGTAAAAACGAGCTGATGTGTGCATCACATGACTTCTTTTTACTCCAATTTAATGTCATTTTCTCATTATTGGCAGTTTTAATATGATTCAATAGTTTACTCTCTAAATATCACCAACAGTGGCCAAATTAAAACCAGATTAAAAAAAATTTTTTTTAAATCGCCAAATTTGTCGCCAAGTTGGCGACAAAACTTGGCGACCAAAAGACTGGCGAAAAATCGCCAAGTGTCCGCCAAATTATGACACCATGTGAGTTTACATCGAAATTAACAATGATTTCCCCCCAAAAAGGGGCAAAAGACCCCCTTTGAAGCATATGAATGCAACCAAAAAGGAAGGTGCACAACTAGGCGCCACTAGGAGTCTATGTACCGAATTTCAACTTTCTAGGACATTCCGTTCTTGAGTTATGTGACATACATACGCACATACGCACATACATACGTACATACAGACGTCACGAGAAAACTCGTTGTAATTAACTCGGGGATCGTCAAAATAGATACTTCGGGTGTCTGTACGTTCCTAGGCACATATCCACGTGTAGTCAGGTAAAAAAAAAACTTAACATTCATTTGCGGGTGAGCAAAATGGAAATTAAGGCCGATTTTTGGGTGAAATTTTTTTTGCGAATACAATACTTCCTTTTTTTGTAAAAGGAAGTAAAAAAGATTGAAAAAATGCCCTTGTAAAAAAATAAAATAAAATCCAGAAATAGATATCTATTAACTACTTTTCATATTATCTGACGTTCATATTTATATATCTGAATAAAATATTGTATTTTTCACTATAGATTGTATTTAAGAAAACCTGAAATTGACTCAAAAATTATTTAAAAAATTTATAAATCGAAAAAAGTAAGTATTTTTTGTTTTTAAATTTTTGCAGTGTACATGATTGGAACAGAACGATCTATACATTGAAAATTTAGACCGGAGTGGTTTAGCTGTGCATATCAAGGAAAATATGAGGTGATCCAAAGTTGTCAACAACACCATGTGCAAACTTTATACCACTATACAAAAAATTCCCCTCCCTGTGTGTGTAATTTAGAATTTTTTTCGTATATAGTAGTGTATGATTAAATTCTCAACCTCTTTTGCCAAAGAATAATGAAAATATGAACAAAAATACACATAAAGTGATTTAACGTTGTACGGTTCTACGGTATATATATATATATATATATATATATATATATATATATATATATATATATATATATATATATATATATATATATATATATATATATATATATATATATATATATATATATATATATATATATATATATATATATATATATATAATTTTTGAGTTACACATACCCCGCTTCCCCAGTTACCTACCTTAGACAAAAAAGACCTCACCAACTAAAGAGTAAATTCTTTTCATGAATCCAAATTCATAACATTTCAGTTGAAACTGACTATTTATTTAAATTGAATTCTAAGATGCATTCAATATTTTGTCACGGAATTTTGTCAAAATACTTTACATTAAAAATTGTATTGTGGTTTGTTTGTATTGTGTTTTTGTACTTTTTTCATCTCACTTTTAGTAAGACACAAAAGCCGTAAAAATTGATGAACATATTACCTTGTCTCTTGCATTTACAGTTTCAGGGAACTTTTCAATAAGAAATGCGAGCGTTTCTGGTTTGTTCATGAGTACAGCTCGATGTATGGGAGCCATACCGAATTGATCTTTTGCGAGCACCATGTGGTCAGTCTCATGCAACTGTGTTTGGAGTTCATTCAGATCATCATTGGAGACAGCAGAATGGATAGCTTCGATCTTTTTAACAAGCAAAGGCACCTGAAGAGAAAAAAATAGATGCTGGAGTCAGTTTTGATTTAAAGAAAAAAAAACTATTTTTCTTTTAAGGAGATGCAATTATTTTATTATTTTACTAACTATCTAATAGTTAGAGCTTTATCTACCACTTTATAAAAGTTACTTTTTTAATTTTAAAAGTATGTAGAGATTTTTATTTACAGGATGCAATAGAATTTGAATAAAGCCAACTACTTTGGCGAGCGTTTTAGAGTGTAATTCATTAGTATTAATTGCTTTATTTCGACATATTGAGCAACCTGCTGAGGCATTACTGTATTATGCATCGGAATAGTGTTGCGAACTCATGGGAAATGCTTCGCCCACAGATTGGAAAATAATATAGTTTGAAGCAAAATTTTGTGTAATGAAATAAGCCAGAAGTATTGTTTCGTGCAACAGAAAACATGTGAACAATAATTGTATGCATTCACAATAAGAACAGCATTCTCAAATCGCATGAAGTTTTCGTCGTATTTTGCAGTTTTTCAGACATTTTGTAAACTGGTTTTTTTTTATTGCTGTAACTAAATATACATACTCAAATAATTTTTTGCATTTAAAAATAAAATCCTCCTAATGCAGACTCATATATCGGAATAATACATTGCTATCTTAGTTTTCGAGCAAAAGAAAGCAAATGAGGGTAATTCTTGATATTATTTCAATACAAGTAAATGATGCTAAATATGAGGGAAGATTTTAGTTTTTCTGCTCTCACACCTTCAACATGTTTTGTATTTAAATTGAATGAAAAACGTTATTTTATTATTTTAAAATTTAATTATTTTCAATACCAACTGAAGCCGTTCATTGCCCACACGTTATCATCGTCACTACTACCTTCCAGTCCAGCATTAATTCGCTCTTATGGACAACGAACAGAAATTGCTTCAAGCTACGATCTCATATTTTATATTAGCATGCTATGGCATTTATATCCCTATTATGAATTCACTTTCAAGTAAGCGCCATATTAATTTATTTGTAGTTCATACCGCGTCAAAAGGGCTTTTACAGATTTATGTTTTAAGATAAAGCAACTTTAAACGATGTTTCTTCTGTTGAATTTGTATTTTGTAATCCATACCTGGTCACTTATGTACTGTTGAAGTTTTATATTGTCACTCTTTTGCAGTGCAACTTTGTCTCCATATCCTTCTAACACAGCGCCTTCTAGTTTTTCTAAATCTTCTTCTCGAACCCATCGTTTTATGTTAGCTGAGTTGATTTCTAATCCTAGTTAAGAGAAAGCAGTTATAAGTTTGTAGCATTTTTTCCCGTTTTGCATTCAGGCATAAGTAACCTGTTACAGTTTCAAATAAAAGGAAACGTAACTTGCTCGACAAATATAAAAAAAAAAAGAAAGAAACTTACATTTCTTTTGTCTGCAATTTTCTACAATCCAAAACCTATCCACGCAACACACACATGTGCACTAACAAAATATTCGTACAAGTGCAGAAAATAAATAAAAATATAAAATAAATAAATGAAGAAAGAAAGAAAAAAAAAAAAAAAACGACTGTTTGACTCAAGGGAAAGCAGTGTTGAACGACTCTTAATTTTTCAAATCGAAGTCGGATGAAGTTCTTGAAGATTTATCATTAACAAGATAGAGTGCAAGTTCTTGAGATATTTCGATCGAATATTCAAATAATGTTATAGTTTATTAATCTGAGAAGGTCAGAACTAGTTAGTTGGTTTGAAATATTAGGCTCCTTTCGGAAAATATTTTAAGACAGAAATCGTTATTTATCAATCTAAACTATGAAGGTTTTGCAAGCTTAAACATTAATGGAAAAGTATATGGGCCCTTTAATCATTATTGAGGTTTGAAGGGGTGATACAGGGTGGAATCACTTTCCCTAGATGCTCTGTATCCAATGATACCAGTATTAATACAGTAAATATTGCCAGTCCAGAGGAGATAGAATTACAGACACACAGACAGCCAGACACAGACAAACAGATAGACAGACACACATACACAGACAGACGTGCATAGAAATTAATATCATAGATGATGAAATAATTTTAGTACTTTTAAGTTTAGGCGGTGGTAAAAGAGGTTGACTTCTGAAAAGAGTCTTCTTTGGCATCCTAAAACTTAGAAGTCCGTTTTTTTGCAGTTCAGAATCTTCAGTTTCGTCACTCTGCAATAAAAACACTGATTTAAACAGCAGGTTAAAAAAGTGTACGGATAATTTTTGAAAAAAATCAAGAAAATCTATTAACCAATTGGAAACAGCCTGAACCTGCAGTTGGTCAAGAGCATTCAAACAAAATTATGTCAGAAAGCAAGAAAAAAGTAAAATATTGATACGTTTCGAAATGTCACGCCAAAATATTCATTGAATAAATCGAAGATTTTAAAGTACATGCTGTATTTCAAGACGGACTATTTTATGCTTTCAAGTCTTTCAACCCAGCATTTCTATTTCACGGAAAGTACAAAAGAAGTCTTTGTTTAGGGATGTGCATTGGCATTACATGAAAGATTTAGCTGAAGAATGTTCAAGGCTCTTTCAAATTTGAACTTTTAAAACGTTTATGCAGTTTTTATTACTCATTAGTTAAGGTACTACTAATAATTTTAAAATGTTCTTTCCGAAAAGTGTAATTACATACATATTTTTCCATTTTAGTCATATTCAACATAAACTCTGAGATCAAAAGGAATAAATGGGAAACATTGATAACCCTTATTCATGTGCCATACTACATAGGATTCGATTTCTTAATTTGATTTGATTTTTACTAATGTTTCATCGTCGTCTTTGCATTCTTCTACGCGTTTTTCATTCATTAAGCTGCTTCTCGTTATATTTTAGTATTAATTTAAAGTATAGTTGATTATATAGTTTGCACCATATTATCATTCTGAGCACGTAAGTAACTTTAAATGAGCATACCTATCATATTGAACACAGTGAAGGCAAATATATAAAGGAATTAACGCAAGTATTAAATTGAATTGAAGAATTTTACACAATGGAAAAGGTTTCAAATAACATAATAGGTAAATATGTGCGTGTGTGCGTTTTTTTTTTTTTTTTTTTGTATTTATATTTTTGTTTGTGATGCACAGCAGAATTTGAGATTGCATTAGGCATGCACTGGTTGAAGAATGTTAACTGAGACTCATATTAAATCACAAATATTTTTCAAAGACAATATTATCTGTATTATTTCTGTTATACTTTGCTTAGGTATAAAACTAGAATCTTTTATTTCAAATTGTAATTAGAAAGTTTTTTTTTCGTTGTCTTACCAGATCTCCATTCATATGTCGATTATTTGAGTTTGAATCCAAAGCCAGAGCTGCTCTTGTAGGATATGGTGATTCTGCAATTATACAAATTTTATTAGCAATTTTTAAAACCTACCATTAATGGATTTAAATTTGTATGTAATATCATAAGTTATTTGTGTTTTGCATCTTGAAAATCTACCAACTGCAGGTGCCCTAAGGGTTAATGCATTTCTATCTTTTGAAATATAAATTTAATTTTATAGATTTTGTATTCATTTCGACTGGAGCTTTACAGATGCAACAATCATTAAAATTAACTACTTTTGCATATCAACTTAAACAAATACAAGTACTTACTCCTCTTCGGTGAAGCTAATTTGATTCGGTTTGCATTGTTAGCAATATAATTAGCATTCGCTCGTTGACTTTGCTTTATTAACTGTTCTAAGTGAAGATGCTCTGGAAATTGTAAATAATATTCTGCAGTTTTCCCCCTCTGTTAAAGGAAAAATATAATTAATAAAAATATTTTAACAGTTCACAGTTCATAGGCAATGAAAATAATATTTTTGACTCTTGATCATTCTAAGTAACCTTAATTTTAAAACAAATGATTTTCAACTCCCCCCCCCCCCCGGAAACTGGTGTCACTTTTAAAATGAAAAGCATACTGATTCCTTGTCTTCTGATTTTTGTTTGTGAGTTATCTGAAGGGACCGCTGATGACAAAGAATTATCGTCGTACACTATTAAAGGGGAGAATTTCACTGCACTGCAATATTGAACATTTCTTTCGATGTCTAAAAATATAATCTGAAATCATAAATAACTTCCTACGTCTCAAATTATATTCTAACATTGAAAAATGCAGTCAGACATTTAAAAGTGTCGGCGAAAAGTTTTATTCGACACTATTTACAAGAAACAAGATTCTTTTAGAGACTGAGAAATGTTTAGTTGCCTTTTTTTTTCTTTGCTTTTATAATTCATGATTAAAACTTGCCATCAGAACTACAATCAAAAAGAGGTTTTCAAGTACGAATATAAGATGTTGATTACACGATTTTTAAGCCTGCCCTCCTCCCCCCTTCCTTAATATTTTTTTTCGGCGACTTGTTTTCCTGAACGAATAAATCCTATGGTATTTATTCGAGTAGCATATCCTCCGAAAAGCAATTGCACTCTCAGTCGAATGCTATGGAACCAATCTCCAATGACGAGACCCTCAAGAAAACTAAGGTTATCCAAAACAAACCTCTAAAAATGGTCTCCCTCCCCATAATCACCTCCGGTGATTATTAATTTATAATGTTCCGATCTGCCGGTAAAAATGTTTTAACTACTCTACATTTGCACTCGGAGAGACTGGGTGCTCGAACTCTACTCTTCCTTTTCTGCAAAAATTAATAAAAAATGACTTCATAAATTCTACTCACATAATCAAGAATTAAAGGATTGGCACCAAGGGCTATAAGCATGTTGTAAGCTTCATGACCGTCTTTTAATGCAGCTGCATAGTGAAGCGGAGTTCGACCATCCTAAGAGAAAAAACACTGTAAATAAACACAACTCAAACACAGCGCAATTGAATTTTTATAAAAGTTTAAAAAAGGGTAGGCCTTCCCTTTTTAACGTAGAACATTTTTTAAACCAAAGCAAACATGCTCACGATAATCTTCCGGACTAAACGATATTCATCGCTTTGAAACACGTTCGCCACTCGATAGTAGATAACATTCGCAATTAAGACATCTTTATGATTTCGGTATTAAAAACTTCGCAGAAAACAAAAAGAATATGATTCGCAATTGCAAATGAAATCCAACACATAAATATATTTACTTTATATGGAGGAAAATTTTAACGTTTCCGTATGGAAAATAATTTGCTGCATTCATATGACTAATTTTTCATGAAATATGATTGCTGCAAACAACAGCAATTTTAAACAGTTTTGTGTTTGATATTTTTGATAAATTACTTAAGATATGGAAGGACTATCCTTAAATTACTTTAATAGTTTTAAGCTGATGTTATTTCAGCTTCGTTGCGGGATGTTTTATGGTCTCTTAAAGGGAGTCAAGATACATAATCAGGCAACGACTTAGATCTTCTCGTTCTCATTTCACTGTTTATTGCTTACGAGTATGTTTAAAACTTTTTAGCTTTTCGTAACATTGGAAAGAAAATTAGTCTTGGAAGTAAATAACAATATCATACCATATTAACCTTTGAATAATAATCATAAAAAAACCTGAACTTAACTAAGAGGCGCAATAGCCCATGGGGGCCAAGGCCTGCTGTGCCCATCTCAGTTTACAAGACCGAGGGCTTTGGGACAGGTGGTCACCCCAACACGACCCAGTGTTTATTCAATAATTATAACTGACATAAAAACACGTTTCCTGTTTATTTTTGGTTAAAATGAGTAGTTAAAGCTTAAGCTCTTATTTCTTTTTCAAAATCTGACTCGGTTAAATTGTGTTCGATTTAGTCTTACCACGTCTTTTGTGTCCTTCGTAAGCGGAAAGTTCTCCGCTATGTACTGCGCAATGTCTTTATGGCCGTAAAGAACCGCTTTGTGCAGCGGGGTGGCTCCCAAAGGGTCTCGAGACAATGCAAGTTTCTTCCTGTCGAGTAGACTTTGCACATCTCGAAGGCGTCCTCGTGCGACTGCGCGATGAATTTCGTAAATCCTCTCCTGAAACAGTCAAGGACGAAGAACATAAATACCATGCTCTAAATATGCAGCAAGTTCTTTGTTGTGAATAGTCCTTAGTCCTTGAAGTCTTGATCCTTTTAAATATTTTATTACAACAGAAAGTTAGCAATTACAAATAAAAAATCACTAGATTGCAAGAAATCACTAATTATTTCTGGTATCAGGGGGAGCACATCAAAAAACAGAGATTATAACAATCACAATAGTACATCCAAGAATCTTAAACAAACTTTTTTCTAAACTTGCTTTTAAAGGTCACATGCAGTAGGATTCAACGTAAATTCGAAATTTTTCACGTGGACGATAATTTCCTGATAAATTTAATCCTTATCAAAGAAAGCACATTGCCTCTGCACCTCAGGGTCTGACTAACGTAAGTCCAGAAATGGCGAATTTCAGGTTATTACTTTATTGCATGTAGAATCTTATTTCGCACTGTTCCATAATTATGCAATTCTATAAAAGAAATTCCTTTATAATTAATAATCAGTGTTATAAAAACGCAAGGTACAGTTGAAAAAGTGAAGCAGCGCTCCCCAATGGCACGCGACAACAACAACAACATAAGAACGCGTGTACCAACTTTTGTGTGCAGCCAGACAAATGTTTTTACGCTCTCCTACAAAGTAGTGATAATGTGACTTACGTACGTCTGGTTCTGAGGTACAGTAGTAGGAAAGCATCCTGTTGATGGAAAATGACATGCTAAATCAAAATTGGTTACGAACGTGCATATGTTTGTGGAGTATGAGGATAAATGGTCTTGTATGGTTAAGGACGAAACTTGGCTGTTTGCTCAAAAGGAATTCAAAATAATCATTAAATAAAAACAAAAAAACCCGACTGCGTAAAAACCAAAAAAAAAAACTAAAAAAAAAATGTAAGCCCAGTAGTTTTGAATGTTATTAATTCTACTGAATAACTGTACCATTGAAATAGTTTTATAATCGATAAAAACACAAATCATAAATTCAAAAGCCCATTCCTTTTTGACCAATCAAGGAACATCTTAAAATTTGAATGGACCTCGACTGTTGATCCTTCTATTCTACTTTTGAATTTATGATTTGTCTTTTGTGTGCATCGATTATAAAACTATTTCTTTTAATAGTCTTTAGTAATACACTATTCTTCATACCTATTGCTGGGGGGCAATAATTTTACTTGATAATATTTAAGTAGGGTGGCATAAAGTAGTGATTAGATGTTGTATTAGGAATTTTATTTTCAGAGTCAAACCTGCCTTGCTGCATTTTTTCAGCTAGTTTAATATACTGAGTGCTCACAAGGATACATGCAGAATGTATACATTTCTGTAGGAATTAAAATGTGATTTCTAGTAGTTCTTTGTCAGCTAGTCTTAGTAGTATCAATTATTTTTACGGTTCCTCTGATTCCGTTGCATTGTCCATTACCATGTGATATTGCATAGAAATACCACTGAGCTCTCAAGTTGACATCCGTTTCCTGATTACATAAATCAAGAAAGTTCTTTCTGTTTTTGTTATGTATTTGAGTAAAGTATTTCATTACGCCACATACTGTGTCACCACCAGAACTATAGTACTACTGTATGAGTTCATTTTTTTAAACCTACACTGAAGCAAGAAATGAAAAACGCACTCCCCTCCCTTCAGCCATGTAGATAATGTTTTTGCATGTGTTAGGCAAGTTACATAAGTTAATGCACAGCGAGTATGTTTGTGTGTATGGAAAAATTGTTTGTGTAGATTATCAGTATAGAGAATATAAATTAACTACTTAAGCTGTCAATCAAGTATCCAAATGTCCAAGTATGTTCAAATATTTCTAAGTTATTAAATTAAAACAATTATTTTTATACTTACGACATGTTTTTCAGCATAATATGTTATCTAGAGCACAATATACGCGTAATTTAAAACGGTGCAATGAAGTTTTCACACTTTTTATTTCCGTTTTAGTGTGTGAATTAACTAGCAAAATTACTCAATTTCAAAGACCTTTATCTTTTCTACAAACTAAATACCCAAAACAATATATATAACATGTAAAGTACTTGAATAGAATATTCAATTGGTCAATTTTTTGTTTTTAATTCCATCCTCTTTTGGTTTACAGGGGTCTAAAAACGTCATTTTTGTCATTTTTCCGATTTTTGAGGGGCTGTAATCTATAAAGGGTACACAAACACACAGCAACAGTTACATATTATTATTAGCATTGTTCCAGTGATTAGTTTTCGCCGTATTATATTTTGTGTTTCCGTCTCCTACACGAGCTATCCCCCTTTGAAATGAGTAAAATTTTTACATTTGACCTTGAACTTTAACCTGTTGCCGTTATTTTAATTATTTAGTTATAGCTACGTAACTTAGCAAGTAAGACTATCATCTTATGCACTTTAACGTCAAAGCGTTAAATTAACTGTCATAAATGTAATTCAAATAGATGTTGGCCAAAATGCAAAGGTCTAAAAGTTTCATTTTTGACTATGAAAATCACTTTTGATGACCTCTAAAAAATCAAAGCTCCAGTTTAGAGAAAAAAAAAAGGTCAAGCGCACCCATCCGTCGAACCCATATAGATTGACCTTTAAGTAACTTGCGGTGGTCTAAACTACTGATGATTAGCCCCTCTAGGGACCTAATTCGAATTCGGCTTTAAGCTATATAAGCTTGACTTTTAGCAAAAAAGCACGAACTTAAGTAGCCACAGTTAATTAGGTAGAGTGAAAAAAACGAAATTGAGTATGTAAAGCTTGTATGCGGAAAAGCTGCCTCTTACTAAGTCTATTTATCATACAAAATTTCAGCTAAATCAAATAATATCTTTAGCTGCCCATTTGACTTTGAATTTTAAGTAATTAGCCTGATTTTTCACCAAACTGGCAAAAATGGAATGATAAAATATAATTACCTCTCGTTTGAAACTTTGAATGTTCATAATGAAACTCTTCATAAATTAATACTTAATATATCGTTAGTTGAATGACTTAGGCCAGCGGTTCCGAAACTTTTTAGACCAAGGAACCCTTAGTAATTTGCTTTTACATCAAGGAACCCCATTTTTGTATATGACAAAGAAACAAAATGTTAACAATCTAGGAGTCAAATGATAAAGCTGAAAAATTATCCTCGTTCGATTACTTTCTTTTGCATAGAAGGAACTATTTATTAACAAATTAAAGCGTGGTTTCTGGAAGCTATCTGTCCGTCTGTTTGTGTCAGTCATTCAAAACGTAATGCGTGGAATTGGAAGAAACTTGGTATACATGTATATCATTATGAGTCCTGTTGATGATTAGTTTTGGCACAGATCTCTTCAGAGGTTGGCCCAATCGAACGATTTCCACTTTTAGCGTGGCTGTTGTGTGTCAAACAATAAGTCAAGGATTCGCATAAAAATTCGTACACACTCAAATTGAGAAGTGCAAGAGAAAAACCTTAGAAATGATTTTTTTTCCACCAATCATTTCTAAGGAATGACACAACAGAATGGTTTTCTCGTCAAGCGTTACTACTTATATATCGGGAAAATAATGCAAGAATTCAAACAAAAACTAAATTACAAGGGGACCTCAACTGAAACATTTGTGGAATCGCCTTATATTTTAGTACCTATTGTTCAATAGGCGGACATTGAGTACTTTTGTCGACCAGCATGACTAATATTCTCTTTCATGATTGTGCCCGTGAAATGTGCATTATTAGAACTATGAACGAGATACTTTATTATCTACCCAACTTGGTTGCGATGATACATAAATTTGAAGTTCTTTCAAGGCAACAAATTGCACCAACCTGGCTGATAAAATTACAAAGTCCAAAGGTCGCCATAAAATCGTATTTTAGTAAGCGTGATAATAAATATGTAAGTGTCGATTGCTCGTATGAAATACAGAGAGGAGAGTTTCGTTACGTCCACATCATAATTATGTTACAACATATGTGTCCGTGTCCATCGTTATGTCAAATGACGGATTCATCATGTCGCAAACTGCAAAGCCTCCCCATGAGCAAAAGGCTCTGAAGGGAATACAAAAATGCGCATGATAAATGTTTTATACAGTTCAGTGATAGACAAAGGGGCTCCAAATATGCATTTACCGGCTCCCAAACTTATAAATCTGCCACTTGTCCTCCGTATTTGTCTCAGAGATAGTTATACCAGTTTTTAAGGGGACCTAAAGAGAGATTTTTTTTTTCATCCTGACCAGGGGCTAAGCAACACCAGCCCACTATCCCCAGATTTGGGTTTAACCTTGGAAGACTTTGACCACAGCTGATTGAACGTGCATTAGTCAAATTAGCGCACATGGTGGATCTTCGACTGTTGTCAGTATAGAATCTGTGGCCCTTTAGCCATGAAATCAGTGCATTACTGATTGAGATACCTCGGCCCATATCCGCAGGACACTGTTTAACTATGAACAGAAAGCAACATTTGAAAAACAATGAGGTAACATGAATAAAAGATACTACCTTCAATTTAAAATACGATCGATTTATAAAAATATATTTTTTCGATGAAATTGTTGAAACAGCTGCAATTATAACAGTATCTTCAACAAATTACATTAATTTGAAGGATGACATTTATTCATTGTAAATCTGCTAAAAGTTAAAACTTTTTGCGTTATGTTGGGAGGTTGAGTACGTACAGCAGAAGCAGAATCCAAGAAATATTAAAAAAAAAAAAAAAACACATTGGCTGGAAAGCTTGTTTCGCATTGCATTGATAAGTTGTTACGAGCAGAAGTTTTAAGACACAGCTTTGTTACCCAAGAAAGGATATTCCTTTTCAACACCAAGACAAATTTACTGAGTGAAACTAATTTGAAAATTGATTTCATGTAGATGAACTTTGAAGTGCAATTATGATTTATACTCGGGCATGAATAGTGTCATAGATTTCTCAAATGAAGAGTAATGTTTTTTGATGTCTTTTCTTCATAGAGATTGTTTCTAGCAAAAATTCCCTTCAAGAGAACAAAACATTCTACGTTGTTATTTTTACGTTGTTGTTACTTTGTCTCTCACAACAAATTTGGTTATTGTTTCCATTTGAGTGAAAATAGCCACTTCGTTCAGTTCATCGAAAATGTCGACAAAATATTGATCAGCCGTAGTTTCTCATGTAAAACATTGAAAACATATTTATGCCTTTTGTTCCAGTTGAAAAATATATATTCCATCTGGAAGTTCATACAAACTTTTAAAAATGTTTATTTTGGATAGACAGCATATTTCATACGAAAAAGTAGTGCATTGTGTTGCCTACCATGTCTTCATAAATCTGACTAAATTGTCTTGGTTGGAGAAAAAGAAATTTGACGAAATAAGCTATTTCTGAAGCTTCATCAAGAGCTTTCCTTAAGAAATCAGATGGTAGTTACTTGATTATGCTGGCATGTGGCGATGTAAAACATTTTCACGACTACTACTTCAATCTGGAGAGACATTTTAGATCCTTGAACTGATTATTGCACTTCTTTTTAAAACTAGTGGAAATTAAATTTTTGAAACTCGTGGCGGAATCCGAGGGTTCCGCGGAACACATTTTGGGAAACGCTGACTTAGGATATGGCGAAATTGCTTTCAAACGTGCAAAGCGCGCTAATTGCAAATATTCTGCCAGCGCATTTTCTTTGCGTTCACTACTATCAACTGCGTTCTTTGTTTTATTTGGTTCTCCCTCTCTCTCTTAAAGTAGTTTATTTAGTTTGAATTATTTCAAAATATTAAATTACTACTTCAAATGTAAAGGAAGACGCTGTTTTTATATATAAACAAATTGAAAGGAAAATTCAACTTCCAAATGAAGCATAGGAAAAACTCCGATAGATCACCGTCAATTCTTATCAGTGCTGCTTTAAAAGATAAATGAGTTTGGTAACACCTCATCTTTAGTATTCTGATCAACTTTAGTTTCCTTATCCGAAGAAAGATATTTCTTTATTGTAAATAGCTCAACGAAAAGCTCTAGGCTGCAAAGGTGAGTCAAATGGTACATAATTCAGTTGCTTAAATCTATCAATATTAAAAGTGTTAATGGGTTAAATTTTTGCATAGAAAGCAGGACAAGGAGTCATTGTTTTAAGCTATTTAAATCTCAGACTAATCTGGAAATTGGGAAAAAATATTACTTTAGTAGGGTTGTGGGCGCTTGGAACAGCTTACCCGAAGCGGCTGTAATGAGTAAGGAAGTAGATAGCTTTAAGAGGGCCATTGATCTTTGTTGGGACCTAATAAACTGACTTAGGAGCAGCCTAGCTGGTCCCAGAGTCTCTGGTCTTTATATTCGTATTTGTACTTTAATAATTGTCAAAGAAGATTCCTCCAAAGAAGTCGATCTTTGCAAAATCAGAATGAAAAGAAGAAAAATACCCATTGACTTAAAAAGAAAAATGAGGAATAACACTTTTCATAAGAATATGCTGCACTTTGACCGTCGAAGGAGCAATATTTTGATTCAAATTAAGGAATGAAAAATTAAAGCTAGAAAGACAACAGAAGACCAGTTGTTTTACTCTCATAACCAAAACCAAAGAATGAGTTCCTTGTCACTCCTATGTCAGGTAGCTTTCAAAACATTAAAATAAGCATATCAACTTTATGAAAGAAAAATATTGATGTTTTTAAGTTGCGCGCTGTAGATTAAGTGCGAAAAGTGATCAATACAGGCTTTAACAGTGGAGTCATAAGGAAAATTGAGATTTCTATTGGAAGTTCTTTACAATAGTTTATTTATGAATTTCATACAAATGAAATTCATAAATAAACTATTTATGAATTAAACAATTACCCCATCTGCTGCAATTTTGGGAGAAACTAAGAGTCCTGCTAAAATATGGACTCAACTTTTAAAAAGTAGATGTACCTTTGACAGAGGTAGCATCTGATGAACTTGATACGGATCAATGCTATGTCAATAGCAATAATCAACATTGCTTTGTTTTGCTTGGCCAAAACCATGTGGATAATGGACTTTTACTCTGTAACCCAATTCTATCGATCCATGCATCTAATTAACTATCGAAATGGAAACGTATAGTTCTCTTTCTTTTTTAGATGGCTTTATTACTAAAAGTAATGACGATTTTATAACTTCGGTGTTTCGTAAGCCTTTTGCCTCCTCATCGCAGTCAGACTCCTCTGACCACTAGACAAGGCTGGCAGCTATTGGTTGAGCTTTTTGGTATAAATACCGGTGTCCACGTGGTTGACGTTCCGTTCTCTCACGACTTTCTGGTTGTGTGCTGATTTTTTGCACTGATGAAGAGGCTCTATTGTAGCCTTGAAATAGCTATATGCTGTATTTTTGTGTTAATTTGTGCTTTATGTACATCTGGTTTTCAGTTTAATCTTACCATATAGATGGGCACCATCCTAATGAAATCTCGCACAAGAGGGTTGGTCCCGGATTCTCCCAAGAGTCGATCTCCATGTCCATGCAGCACGAGCTCCTCCAAAGCATCGATGCTGCCGTGGCTGATCAGTTCTCGTATCTGAGTTCTAGTTCCTGCTGGTTCTGTCAAATAAATAAATAAATAAATAAGAACAAAAAACACACAAAAATAAAATAATTGAAAATACAGAAAAATAAAAACCAATTAAAAGGAAGATATTTGATTGAAATGCATTTTCTTCGAAAATGAATTAGATTTTTACCCCCGAACATGAAGAAGTAACTTTTGTTATAGAACTGCGTACGTATAGTATTTACACCTTTATTTTACATCGCCAAGTTAATAGGTTATGGCAACTCTAAGGCGGAATTTAGGAGCAAGAACATTACATACATTGTATTTCTAAGCTGAAAGGGAAGTCTAAATGTTTTCCTCCTCAAATTGAAATTTTAATGTTTCATTACTTTTTAATATAAATTTAACGCATCTAAGTTTCATATTTTACCACTGTATACCTAATGAAAATGAAAAAAAGTTTATTTTATAACCTTGTGCAAGCTTTGGATTAAATGAATCAATGACTTTATGGAACTGCAGCAAAATCTCATTACATCGCCGAATATTACGACGAAATATCCTTTTCCACGAAATACAAGTCAAATCCCCTTTTAATTGCCATTACATTCCTTCACTAGCGCAGCCAGAAAAACCTTCTGGAGGGGGTTTTAGGATCAAAAACACCTTATGGAGGTTTTGTTTTAATCAAAAATACCTTCTGGAGGGTTTTTTTAAATCCAAAATACCTTCTGACGTTGGTTTTTTGATCCAAAACACCTTCTGGAGGAGGTTGCTGGATCAAAACATTCCTTTCATATGTTTAAACTACTGTATTAGAATACGCATTAATTATAAAACCAATAATCTTGTGCGTGCATGGTGTCGTACCGAGTCATCAATATGTGGCGTACGAATCATCATGACGTGGACTGTCCGGATCGGGATTTGAACCATGGACCTTTGTGATGCTAATCCAGTTCTTTACCACTGAACCAAAAGGACCTTAAGTTTCGGGGCAAAGTTAGGTTATGTGCTCTCTGGCGCACACCGCAGTCTCCTGGGAGTGTTTTCACCCTCAAAACCCCCCTTCGCTGCGCCACTGTATTGCTTAAGTTCAATTAAAACGAAACTCCCGTTTTAACGTACAAAATTTGCGTTTCCTTGAAACACGTTTTATCGAGATTTTATTGTATAAACTTTGTGGTAGCTCCTCCATCCTGCTCCCGTGTTGCTACCGAGACTGAATAAAATATAAGCAAATTCCGCCTGTTTAATTTTACAAATAATTTTCTCAAGATCTTACTTACTGGCTGACTTTGCTTCTTTCTGTGGAGATCCACCGTTTGTAATAAAATGTCTTATTTTCACTGGCTTTACGGTTTTTGCAGGTTCATTTCCTTCTTTCAGTTCATCAATGTTCATTTCTTCTTGTGCGTGCATGTAATACTCTGGACGATTGCCATACTAAACAGAAACCAAAGAATTTCTGTGCTATTTATTTTCTTACAAAATTGACACACAAACAAGTCAACAAAACGAATCGATGGGAAAATAACTCTTATTCATAATTTACTTAGAAAGAAGGTATGTTTTTTTGGAAAGGTGTCGGGTTTCAAAATTCACAACTTCTTCTTAACTTTTGAGAAAAATATTTTAGGGCCAAAATGTTTTTTAAAGAAATCATTTGTAACTATTTCTATGAGTGGATTTTGTTTTATGTTTCTGGAAACTTTGAAAAGTACATTACATTCATAAACTTTTTGAACAAAAAGTTGATGATTTCCATAAATTGGTTTTGAAAAGGAGTTGTTGTTTCAATTATTTTATAATTTTAGGTGTATGAAATATTATAATTTGTAATTCGGATACTTTAATATTTTAATTCCAATACCTGTATTAATGTCGAAACCGATGGTGTTTTAATGTTTCCCAAAAATTTATATTTCTAAGGTTTCTGAGCATAACGGTTCATTTGCATCAATCACTTTTAAAGAAAAGTTCTTTTTAAAAGGATTTTATACTTTTAGAGAAAAAAACATTATAATTTAACTACTGCTCAAACAGTTTTTATTCCAAAATCTTTAATGAAGTCGAAGAAGAATGTTCTTTCATGTTTCACGAAAATTTGAAAGGTAAGTTTAAAGTATTTCTGAATGAAAGGATTCATTTTAAAGAATTATTTTTTTTTTAAAGAAAGTATTGTGCAAATTATTAAATACGCTTTCCAGTAAATTCAAACAGTTTCAGCTCACTCTGTTTGCCTTTTATTAAGTTTGCTTCAATAGCTACAAAAAGACGTAACTTTGTATTTTCGGTAAATTTACATGGAACAAAGATTTTCTAAACCCGCCAAGTTGGTAATAATTCATTTTCATACTTTATACCTTGATCAGATTTTTTCTGTCTTGTATACTACTTATCAAGAGTGCTGAATAAATTTAGTGAATGTATATTTTTGCATTTTTCGGAGAAAAATATTCCCAACGGAAAATTCAGTGACCGCACCCACTAATTATCGAGCCTTAGTTCATTTTGTTAATGGGTTGCAATTTATTTCTAGAATGAGTTACTTCTTTTGAAGCCAATTATGGGCACGGAGATCAGATAATAATACCATTGTATTTGAGGTAAATAAGTTTTGATTATTCCCTGAAGGAAGCAGATCCTTAAAAAACATCCCAAAAAAGTCGGTTGCAAAGGGGGCTATTGTTAGCAATATTTGCAGTATATTTACCAAACATATGCGTGCACCTTCATTTTCATATTAGTTCTAATTTCGCTTTCAGTTTACAAGTACCTTTTATTCAAATCAATGGTGTTGTTTCACCTAATTCTTTTTTAAAGTTACTGCTTATTTTTATTTATTTATTTACTATAAAATCGTCCGTCAAGGGGGGGGGGGTGAAAATTGCTTCTACATTTGGACGATGCACTTGCCTGTATATTTTGATGTTTGAAATTTTAACTCTAACTCCAGTGGATTAACTCTAAACTCCAGTAAGTAGCGTTTATTGTTGACCACTTTTTTGTTTCTTCATTCCCTTGAAATGACACAGTATTACCAGTAAAACAGTTAAGTAACCGGATCCAGTTCAGCTTACAATGCATTTGCAAAATGCAAATGCAAAAAGCATTTCCCTGTATGCCAATCATTGCCAGAAAATATTATCAAATTATCATAATATGAGTGCGAGTTTTATTGTTGATGACGTCAGAGCGTTACTTGATCAGTGAATTCGCTATTATATGAGAATTTATTTTAAACTTAATCCAAGCAAAGTTTTCTTCTTAAGAAGAAACGGCATACTCCGCCCCAGGTTAGAACCTCTGAAAATAATAATATGAAACATGAAAACGTAACAAATTAGAGGGAAATCGAAAACGTTACACAATCTTACCACATCCGTTGCTTTAATGTCTGCCCCATGATCCAAAAGCATCTGATAGATCTCTCCATTGTCGTTCAGCACTGCTGCATAATGCAGAGGTGTCCTTCCTCTCTGAAAATAATATTAATTTCAAAAGGAAAATATCCATGTGCACCTCTTTTGCATTTTTTTTTTCTCTTCATTTTTTAGTACCCCATACAAATTGACAGTGAAAATATCAGAAGTTTGTAACGGAAAACAAAAGGTAACTTTCATAAACGGATTTTTAGAGGCCACTAAATTGAATTTTTTCAAGGTTGTAATTGATCTTTGGGAATACAATATTGATTTTTGTGCAATGCTTTTCCGATAGTCTGAATTAAAATGTGCAAAATTGCGTTTCGAATTAAAACGGCCGACCGTAAAATACAGCGCTGTTTTTCATTTAATCAATACGCCACCCCTTTGTACATATTTCACATTGTTTAATTTAACAAGTTAAGGGATGACGTATGTAAAAATTTACAAACAACCCACATGAGTTACATTCAATTTTGATATATACAGAAATACAGAAGAAAATAGTTTTTTTTTTTTTTAAGAAAGAAAGAAAAAAAAAGTATGCGTATAGAAATAATATTTACATAAATGTGATGAGGAAACTAAATAAATAACATAATAATTAAAAAACAAAGATAGTGAAAGAATTAAAAAGAAAAAATTAATTTGAATTTAGACCTCTTGAATTCAAATTATGTTTTTCGCAATCACGAGTGCGTGTGTATATGTAGGCGTGTGTGTTTATGTGTGTGTGGGGGGGGGGTATGTGCGTTTGTGTATATAGGGTATGTGTATTTGTGTGTACGCATGTGTGTTTATGTCTGTGTGCAGGTATGAGTGTGTGGGTCAATAAGCAATCGTGATTGCTCAAAAAAACTTCCATATCTGTCTCAAAAACAAATACAGCGCATTACTAAACTCGAAAATTTAGAAGTAAATACTTTCTTCGTTACTAACAGGTTTCAATTTCAACTGTTTGAAATTGAAGCTAACCCGGCAGAGCCTGGTTTACTTATTTATTTTTTATTTCTAATTTGTTTATTTATCTAGTATTTTAATATTTATTATTTTGACGCATTAAATTTTCTTCCTCATAAATTGCATCGACCAGCAGTTAACCTTTTTTTTTTTAACTTTCATTAAGCCATCTTGTGACATCATGTGAAAACAATGACTTATAGTTTTATAATGTTTTTAAGGAAACTGAGATGTTCTTTATATATGATTGTAATTATTGTTTGTACCAAACAGTACCTCTAGGCTTTGCTCTTGTGCAACTAATAACAGGTAATTGAAGTCATTCTGTACACAAAGCGTTCTCGTTATAAATATCAACTCTACTACGTAGCGTTCGAACGAAACATAATCTAAAAAGTATCTGAATATCTGGTGAACAAGACGAGAACTTAATGGTACAGGCATACGTCGTATAACACGGTACTTATACAACACGGTTTCGACATTACACGGTACGAAATTTGCGACTATTATAACACGGATTCCATACTACAAATTTGAATTTAATACCACACGATTTTATTTTAAAACAAACTTTAAACGATTTAATTTTTAAAAATATTTTTACTTTGTTTTAATAAAACTCATACGAAGAATTGTGTCTGTCTCCGGCTCGAAAGTTTGGTATGCCCGTATAACACTAAATCTTTAAATTTTTTTTTTCTCATCAGGGTTCGAAAAGCAAAAAGATGAAAATTAATTTGTTTCCAATACAGTGTAAGAAAATAACATTAGAATTCGCAACTCCAGCGCTCGAATACGCTACCCTTGCGGTGATTTACAAAACTAAAACATTGCCACATTGCGTTCTATGTGTGTCTGTTGACGGCACACATAAAAACAGGCAGTTTGTTCTGAGTATTTATTAACGCAATCGATGTGTCTTAGATTGCTTTCAGCTACAGAAATTGCTTCGTCCCTTAATAGTTTTCTCGAGCTTCTCAAAATAATGTTAGTTTTCCTCATTTCCTTCTAAAAAGTGAGTTGATTGAGAAATGGTGAAAGCGAAAACTCTGGATTAACAAACTTGGATAACGCTATACCAGGTAAAAAGTTTTATTGTTTTGTGTGAATTTGTAAGAATATGGTTTTTTTTAATCTTATATTAATTTAACTAACCATATTTTACAGCAGCATTTAGTTGGAATAGACAGAATGCAAAATATTTTCTTGAATATATTATCGTAGAACGAAATGAAAAATCTTTAACCGAGAAAGAATTTACTTTATTGCTTTTATTCTCAGCTGAAAGGTTTCGCCAAATTTGTTTAGGGTTATAGTTTTAGTATTGTGCGAACAAAGTAGCCTTGGCGAGATTCCGCATGTTTGTTAAACTATTTTTAATTTTTATCATGAGTGAAATAAAATGGTAGAAATATTACAGAATTCAATAAGTAAAAAGAAATAATGGTAGATCAACTGAAAAGAAAACTACCACCATATATCCGTGAGAATTTTGTTGATGATTTGCATAGCATGACATAATTAAATCATAACTCAGAAATTATAAACATTCGAAACAGATAAATTTTAAATTAACCGATTCGGGAATTTGAGAAAAATAACTCAGCTACAAATGCAAAACAATAAGCGCTTGCCAAGCAAGGCAAAGAAGCATCATCTTCTTTTGATAATAATTCGTAATGCAATATTAAATTTTCTAGCATTAATTGTTATTCTTGTCAGGCCACAATTATTATTTAGTTTTATCAAGAATTGATGAATATCGAATTCAACATCGTGGAAATGGCTGCTTAGAACTACGAACTGTGTAATTTGCATTAATTTCTAACGTTTAGTAATGCTTCTTGAATTCTCATTTATTTCTACGTGGGCCAGAATATCAATAAGACTTTGAAAATTTAAAAATTAATTTAAAAAGAATAAAGCGAAAAAATCATGCATACAAACAAAATTTACCAGGCTTATTAGCATTTTCTTCGTTACCACGTGCGTTTGTTTTACCTTTTTCGCCCGCCATTAGAAAGTGGCTACAGTGCTCCATATAGTTCGTTGGAATTGCGATTTAAACGTAAGCTGAATTTGGCAAACGATAAATAAAAAAAATGTAGACGAAACAAAATATGAAATAAAATAACTGGAATAGATTAATTTATTTTATTTTATATTTTGTTTCGCTGTTGTTACTCAGACGAACTTTATTGCTGAAGAAAATTTCCGTTTTTCTTTCAGATAATGTACGTTTTGTTCTAAAGAAAGTTTTCGCATTGTGCATAATAGTTTTTATTTAAGGTATGTAAAATAATTAAGCTGTATCGTTTATAGCAAATCTAATTTTTTTCTCAGTAGGGCCGTTGTATGTTTTGGTTTCCAGTTTTAATTAGCATGGTTTAATGTACCCAAAGTTCTTTAGTCTCGGATAACATGGTTTCGATATAATACGAAATAAAATTCGATAAAACAGGATTACATATTGACCTGATGAATGTTATGAACTAATTGTTTAAAAAGTAAGTAAAAAATAATTTATGAAAAAGTGTTGTATTACATGGTTTCAATACTACATAGTACGAATTAAACGTGTGATACGAGGGACACCCGTGCTTGAATACTGCCGTGTGCAGGTAAAGGGCAGTAACTGCAAATTTTTCATTTTTCATTTTTTTTGCATTTTTGTCATCTATTGTACGTTATCTTTAATGTACAAGCTCGCTTTCTTTGTTTCCGCTGAAAAAAAGGCGCCAAAAAGACGTCTAATTCCAACGTTTCCCTATTGTTAGTATTGAATCCAAAATGCGTTTCTCCAAATATCTCGAAAACTCATTTCTGCAAATACTGCCGTTTACCTGCACACGGCAGAATACTTGTTAGGTTTTTCATCAAAGACCTTCAACTACCAAATATTCTTAATGTGTTTTTGAATTCTTAAAGAGCATTTTTTGATATTTTTCTCATATTAGCTGCTAACTTTACACCAAATTCTAACCAGATTTGATAAAAGATGCATAATTTTTTTGAAATTGCCATGCATTTAATACAGAAACGAATATCCAAAATAATTGTTTAGTATGCGGACGAAAAATAGAAGTCTCCCTTCACACTAAGAATGTTAATTTTAAGCTCTGTTTAATCTAATGTTCTGCAATGAATTTAAATATGTATATCATATCTCATTGCCTACGATTAATTTTTCTAATTAAATATTTTTAATGGTCTAATGAAATATTAATATTAATCTAATAAATCTTACATTTTCAGGACTGTAATCTCTAACCTATGCGTCAGCACAATTAACCGAATAAAAGACATATTAGAGAGGGAGACGTACAAATGAAATTCTTTGTTTTGTAGCAAGTTCAGTTTAAGGAGAAATATATAGCACAAAAAAGAGAAAAGCAATTTATATGATGCTTTTTTTCAGTAAAAAAAAGTGTTGACATAAATAAAGATATTGAAAAAAAATAGAAATTTTACAACTTACATCTATATATATAAAAATGGACTTTGGTAAATTTGTTCCCTAAGATCTCAGAAACTACTCGGCAGATTTGGCTGAAACTTTCACGTTTGTTCTTTTGGTACTGGGGAGGTTTGTAGAACAGTTCGATAAAAATCCGATTGATAGTTCCTTTTTTTATTCTAATTTGTCCAAATTTTCGCATAAATGCTCCAATATGACGGTTAAAAAATACGTGCACATATTAAAATAATGTGTCCATCGAAAGCGCTTTTTTTTCTGCTGAAGATGGCATCTGTTAAAAAGTTCTAAGTCGTATGAAAAACGAGTTATGGGCTTTTTTTGTTCCATGTTCGAAGGCTTTCCTCAACCCAATTCATTATTTAGTGTATCATCTCAACTCCCAGTTCATAGTTAGAATTGGTGAATGTTTTTGTGTTTCGTCTGACTGTTTGAGGCTTTTCTCAAGTCAAATCTTAAAGTAACGTTTTTTCCCCAAGATTGGCTAATAATAACTATAGATTTGGTTGATTATTTTCCATTTAAACGGAACTTTAGTGTAATTAATGGGATTTTTTTTATTTTTTGTGCTGATTGGATTTTTTAATCATTATCCAATCTAACAGCAGAAACCTCGCCAAAATTTATGCAGAAAGATTTCAGTAGCGGATGCATTTGGCAGTTTTTTCAACTGTCACGGTTTTTGAAGTCAAAGACTACGTAATAATGTTTGTCAGCTTTCACCATGTAAAGAAAATATCGTCAATCAAAGAATCTTTAAAAACTTTTTTTACTGTAAAATAATCCAGCAACTAAATTAGGCAAATCCATAAACAGCACAAAAACTTCCATTAATGTGACTTTGTGCACAAATTCAAACCATTGCCAAATTTTACTACTTATTTTGGAAACATTACGGATGAAATTGTTTAGCGCCATTTTATGGTGACCAAAAGTATTTTAGCATATGGCGACAATATCTCTTTAACAAAAATTAGTAACATACCCAGACCCAGAAGAGTTCCTATTTTTCCTACTTTTTAGAGCTCTCTCCTTATTTTCCTACTTTTTCCTTTTTTTCCCTACTTTTTCTTTCTTTAGTATAGCACTTCTAACTGTGCATTAATTCTTATTTTTACAATGCCGCACCGATAATTTTCTTCATGTTTCAATTTTGAAAAGCAAAAGAAGCAAGCAAATCCTGAGCTTTTCATTGACTGACTACATTAATTTCTGAAACAAACGCGGCGGCGTTTGCGTGTATAAAAGTTAAATTTTCGTAAGTGACTTTTTTGCCGTTGCGGCGTTTATGATCGACTTTTCTTTTTATTGCTCCGACTTCAGTCCTACTGTATTAAGGAAACTAAAAAAAAAAAAAAATAGATACTGGCACATTCTGATGCAATTATATATTATTTACTCGTCGATTAGAAGCTTTAATTAAAAGTAAACGGCGATTGTTCAAAAAATGCGGGAAAAACCGAATTTTTCTATTCGCCAATTTTTTGTATGATTACAAGTGAAACGGAGCCCTATTTAAACAGAAAGGCAATGTAAAACTTTAAAAGGAACATAAGGAAGCAAAAAATGAAAAACTTGTACACTGTACATATTTTATTGATGTTAGACTTTACTAATACTAAAGCTCAAAGTTTCTCTGTCTGGATGTCTGTGACGCGCATAGCGCCTAGACCCTTCGGCCGATTTTTATGAAATTTGGCACAAAGTTAGTTTGTAGCATGAAGCACCTCGAAGCGAGTTTTCGAAAATTCGATTTTGTTCTCTTTCTATTTCAATTTTAAGAACACTTTCCGGAACAAAATTATCATAAGATGGACAAGTAAATCATGAAATTATCATGACGTGGAATGGGAGAGCGAATGAACATAGTCAATTGGCGGGAATCGTCATCCATTATTTGTAAATGTACAAGGCGAACCGAATGACCTTTTAATTTTCAACTACATTCAACGCCGTGCGGGTACCACTACTACAACATAAAAGCGACATATAACAGAAATTCGCAAAAACGGATCACTTCAAAAATAATCCCGGAAACTATTTTTTTTCGTACTTAAATATGATTATTGTTCATTCTAAATCGTAAACATGATTATAAAATGTATAAAATTTCATTTTCTTTCCTTGCAAAGAGTGTATTAACAAAAAAAAAAAAAAAAAAAAAAAAGCGGCAAAACCTGAATGGGCAAAACGTTCCCAATTTTTGGAGAAAAATCGGAAATTAATTTAAATGCGATATTTCGTTTTTATTTCTTCACATTTTTTAAAGTTGGGGGATAGAGCCACAAACAAATATGATTTTTTTTCTTTTTAATGGATATTTTCTACTCTGATATATCATCAATATCGAGAAGTTGCTCATCATTTTTATATGCTGTGTTTATGACAATGTGACATTTCTGAGCATTTAAAATTTTTTTGAGACTGTTACACTTTTTGGGGTGCGGCAATTACACCGATGCGGCGTATCTACTGTAAGTTATTGTACTTAGTGCGCCTGATCAAAGGGAGGGAGGAGAAAGAGATATAGTCAGGCATTTGATGCCATGTGCTCCCCCCCCTCACTCTCAATTTCGTGAACAATTTCCGAATGAATATTTTTGCTGTATGGTGAGGATTGAGAGAAACTACATGCCTTCCCTTTTATGCACAAAGAAACATTAGTAACTACTCTTTGTCTTTGATAAAAATGTTATGTTTACCATGCATGGATGTTTCCTTTTTTTTTCGTGGCAAAATTTTGGAACAAGAAGGAGGTAAAAATCATCAAACCATTAAATTAATATTCAGTAAATTACCGCCCATTAGCCAGGGCTAAAGCAGAAATACGTGAAATGCACCGCCAGCTCAGTCATTTCCAGCCGAGGACTGCAGTTTCGTGCTTATTAGCACTCAACTAAGTATGTAGCAATTTACTGAATATACCTTGCCTCGCGTTCAATCTTCGAGTTGAACCGAACCATTGCTTCGGTCACTCGTCTGGTCTGCTAATTCTATATTAGCTACCAGTTTGTTTCGCACTCTTGGCTTCCTTAAGAGGTTTTCCATCTCCAGCTCAGTCACTTTCCTATGCCGGGCTGATGAGTGCTAATAAGCACGAAACTGCAGTCCTCGGCTGGAAATGACTGAGCTGGCGGTGTATTTCACGCATTAAATTAATATTCATTTTTATTGCATGATGAAAATTAGAACTGGCCCTTCACTTGGACCCCCCCTCCCCCGGAGGTGACTAGTGAAGGATGTATACTGAATGCAAATTTTATCTGAAAATAACAAAAACCGCGCAAACTTGTGTAGCTAAGCATTAATTTTACAAAGCCAGGGAGGGGAGAAATTGGCCCCCATAAATGACGTGCCTGAAACAAAAATGTGTGTTGAATGCTAAAAATACATAACATAGTACAAACCCTTTAGTTGACTTATTTCGTTATTTATTTCGTTTAATTATTTTATTCTAAATTTTATGTCCCACATTTAAGAACACATTTATTTTAGTTCTGCATTTTCAGTCTGTTTCCTTTTTTTTAAAATTCAAACATCTGCCTCTGTTTATGCAAGAATGCATGTCAGCTGCTGATTATTTTTAACTAAAACTAAGTTAATATTTGTTTTGCTTTTGTATCATAGTTAATGATAACAGGAGCTGAAAGTGTTAGTATTTTTAAATGATAAATGGATGCTCTCAAAGGAATGTTTTCGTTTTTGACAAAACAAATCTTTAACAAATATGGTTTTATTGCACCAAAATAGGAGTTTCTTTCTTTCTTTTTTTTGCGATCGCTATATTGCATTTTATTCTTTCCCATTTAAAATTTTTTATTACTGTATTATTGAAAGGTGTTTCTTTGTTTGGATTTTATTTTCATATTTTTGTAATTAATATCTTTGTTTCCACCAGTTTATTTTTCATAGTAATGATTGTCAGTCGTCTTGACGTGTGTGTAGTCCTATCTCTTCCTATTTTTCCTACTTTTTTAAGTGATTTTTTTCCTACTTTTCCTACTTTTTTAAATTTTTGATTCCTTATTTCCTACTTTTTCCCCTCAAAAAATCACTTCGGGGTCTGCATACCGATTTACAAAGTAAGGAGAGGGAGCATTATCCAAGGTATCCCAAAACGATTCCCGCAAATTCTGTAATATTTTAAATAGCACCTAGAACCCACAATAATTGAGATTTTCCAAAATAACTAAAGCAAGTTTAAGGGGATCAGGGGCGCGCGGCTACATTTTTTCAAACAGTTCGTTCTTCAATAGACATACAGAGAAGGTAAGACTCAATGTTAAAAAAAATAATAATAATAAGTATTAACTGATAAATCTTTTTAAACATGTGAAGTTTAATTTCATATTTAGGAAATTCTTCAAATTTGTATACGTTGAAATTTCGTGTTTTCGTTTCTAAATGAATACTATTTTGCTCTTTTTACTTACTGCTACTTTAGTTTTATGAGTAAGAAAGAAGCTAGATTTTAAATCACGTCAAAAAGGTGTGTTTTAAGTTCTTTCACTTAAAACAGAAAACAAATGCAAGTAACGATTGTTTCTCATAATTATTGCTAACCCAGGCAACGCCGGGTATTTTTGCTAGTATTTTATAAAATTTCGACGAATTTCTTCCGTAAAGATCTTTTTTGAGCAATCACGATTGCTTATTGTTCTCATTTGACTGTCCTTGACGTTACGCTGATTTTATTCCCCCCCCCTTCCTCTGCAGCACTCCCGCCCACCGTGTAGGCGCTGACTCTCTGGTCCTGAGCACTCCCCCGAAATCTGCTTATACTGGACGGTGGCGTCCATGTCCTGCACACACGCTCGCTCATACACACAGATATACAGGTTTACACACACACAGACAGACAAACACACACAACTATACACATGTAACCGCCCAGGAGGAGGGGCAGGCTTAGGGAGACAGGAGCCGTTTCTAGAAACAATAACACCAATGAGTAGGGTCCTGTCGCAACACGTGATTACGAAACACATAATTTGAATTCAAAATTTCAGAATTCAAAATAATTTTCTTTTTTTTTTATAAGTTCACCTCGTAACTTTTATTGAGCAATCACGATTGCTAATTGTTTTCATTTGACCGTCTTTGATGTCCGGTTCCTTTTTCAGCTTGGACCAGGGGCCTCTGCAGTACCACCGGCCGGCGGCTTCTGCAGGCGCACCTCCTCTGGTCTTGACCACTGTCCCCCGGAATCCGGCATGTCCTACACACGCGCGCGCTCATACGCACTCACACACACGCGCGCGCCTTTACAAACATACACTCACGCCTACGTGCATACACGCAGGTCTGCACACACACACACACACACAAGTCTAGCCTACACATGCACACCCGCCTACACTCACGCACGCCTACACTCACGCACGCGTACACACATACACGCCTGCACACACACATAACTATACACACGTAACCGCCCAGAAGGAGCGGCTGACTTGAGGGGACAATAACTTCAATGAGTAGACTCCTGCCGAAACTCGTGATTGCGAAAACAATAATTTGAATTCAAAATTTCAGAATTCAAATTAGTTTTTTTTTTTCTCATTTTACTTAAAGTTACCCTTTTAATGTCTCTCAAACATTCATATGTTAAAGATGGAATATTAACATTTTTTACAAAAGTATTTCTGAAAAACAAAATATTTTAAAAGTTTAAGAGGGGGAAAAGTGGAATTTTTTTACTGACGCGTAGCTGAGGGATGCCTTTGTATCAATGAAGTATAATTGAAATTTAATTTACGTATTTTTTGTATACTCCTATCGAGACTTTTAGAAATCGATGAATAGCTAAAACAGATGCATAAAAAGGTAGGCTACGTGAGAAATAACTTTTACAACGAAGGATTTTTCTTTTTACATTGTACAAAACTCGCACTGGCGCGGGCAGGTAAAAGGCAGCAACTGCAAATTCTTTATTTTTCATTTTGTTTTCATTTTTATCATCTATTGTACGTTAGTTTTATTGTACAGCTTGCTTATTTGGTTTAATTTTAAAAAAAGCTCGAAAAAAGATCTAATTATAACATTTCCCTATTGTTAGTATCGAATCCAAAACGCGTTTCTTCAAATAACTCGGAAACTCATTTCTTCAGATACTGCCTTTTACCTGCCCATGGCAGTACAGGTATCTAACGTAACTTAAACGCTGATTTGCTTTATTGAACTTTTAAAATATCAATTCAACAACTTTAATTTTTAATATTTCTCATTTCATATTACTTTAAGTACACAATGTTTAATTAAATATGTCTAAATCTTGCGTACCAAAATATCCAAAATAAATCATTCTCTTTATTCTGAATAGTTTTTTTTTGAGCAATCACGATTGCTTATTGTTCTCACTTGACGGTTTCGATATTTCTATGATTTTATTTTCCCCCCGTCTCCCTCTGCAGCACCTTCATCAACCGGCCTCACGATGCTGCTCCTTTAGCGAAAACCGTCTCCAGGTTGCGTCCATATCCTACACATACACGCATACATACACACAACGACACACACGCATACATACACACAATTACACGCACGCATACATACACACACCAACACACAAGCATACGTACAGTCACCACCACACACGCATACATATACACATCTACACACACTCATGCATGCACACAGACACAAACCCACGCGCATACATACGCACACCTACACGCACACACTCATGCATTCACACCTACACACACACTCATGCCTGCACACAGACACAAACACACATGCGTACATACACATACCTATACACACATACACACACGTACCGACACTCATGCCTGCACACAGACACACACGCCTACATACATACACACACACATACACACACACACACACACTCGTGATTGCGAAAAACATAATTTGAATTTAAGAAGTCGAAATTAAAATTAATTTATTAAATTTGCTTTAATTTTTTTATTTTTTTTATTGCGAAGTTTTTATTTTTCGTAACTTTTGTGGAAAAAGTTTGTACTTACGTGATCTCTGGCATGCACAACAGAAGGATACCGGTCGAGCAAGTAGTCTATGATGGGCTTTTGGGAAAACAGGACGGCTTTGTGCATAGGGCTCGCTCCCATGTGGTCCCTGCAAAAGGCGAGCTTCTTGCGATCAATCAGGTGTTGCACATCTCGCAAATTTCCAGTACTCACCGCCTTATGGATCTCATCTATCTTGTTCTGAAAATAATTATAAGCTTTACTAGTAATTTTCATTTCACACATTACACTCGTGTTTTCAGACAAAAATTTCCGTTTTTTTTGTTTTATAGTTTCTGTTGCTGTAAAACAACTATTAATGAGTCTTTTTTTTATAAAGAAATATTAAAAGTATATTTAACTTTTTAAAGTTCGTTCCATGTTTCATGAAACATCACATAGAACTTATACTCTATGGAATTTATTTCACTTATTTTCACGAAAGCTTTTAAATTCAATTTGGTAAAAAAAAAAAAAAAAAAAAAAGAAAAAAAAAAGAAAACTAATCTTTCTGTAGACCTTTACATTATAAATACATTTACGATTTACATTTACAATGCAAATAATAAAAACCGCTTCATGGAATACTTACACAATTATGTCCCAAATTCAAATTGATAGTTCCATTTTATGTAACAGTGTTACACAATTTATTAGAAGAAACATCTACTAGTCTTCTCGTTGAATACTTAGGGATTTGGTTTAGAACGAAACCTTGAAAAGCAACCTTGTTGGTAAAATCAACGGTGCCTCCCCAGTTTCGCCGACATTTAATTTTTTGTCCGCCTGTTTTTCAGTTTTAATCATACCTTTTGATACATTAAAGGGCGGAAAGAAACTTGAAATGTCGACGAAATTGGACATAAACCAAATCAACATTTATCCGTCTATACGTAATAATACGTCTGTTACAGGATGGCTAATGAGCACGAAAATTAAATGTAATCCATAGATATCACTATTATATTTTAGTGTTTAAATATTTTCTTTATAAAATAAATTTGTTATTAATTGTAGAAGCAAGTATTGGACAACTAGCACTCTTATTTAAAATTCTGTGCATAGCACAATATAATGCGTACTTACATTATAGAGACTAAAGTAATATATTTAAGGAATAGTTTATGCATCTTACCTTGTCCATCATTTGAAGCTTTTTTACCGATTATCCTTCAGTAACTTCTTACTCTCATTATATAGACGTCAGTATGATAATATTGCTTTATGGTTTTCAAATAATCCAAGCAAGTTTTATGAACATTTTGTAGAATCTCACACAGAGTACTGCTTTCCTTTTGCTTCTCTTAAAGATTTCAGTTTCGCATGGTGTCTCAGTTTATGGAATCCATGTTTGATTCTTATTGAAAAATTTCATAACTTTCTGTGACAATAAAGTTGATTTTGTCGCTTAGTTTCTAATATTCAGAACAGTATTGTAATGATTTTTCAAAATCCAAAATGGTAAATGCAGAGCTTCTACTTCAAAAATTAAGCGAAAATAGTAGTCTTAACGAAATGAATTTTCATCAAAACAAAAACAATCAAATTTTGTTTAGTCACAGTTATTATTTTTTTATTTATTCATTTATTTATTTATTTATTTATTTATTGAAAAGGCAGAAAGGACGAAACTGAGAGCCGGGCACGTTACAGTACAAAAATGATAAAAGCTAAATAATGCTTCTAGCCAAATATACGCTCGCTTAAATCGCCATCCTGATTCGTGGGATAAATTTGCATCCCACGTGACACCGGAGCAAAAGAAACGATGCAGCGTCACGTGAATTAGGTCGCTTGGGGGTTGCCCAGTTGACAGTCACGTGCCTAATATCAACACGCTATCTCAAGCTCAGACAGCCATTGGGTGGGAAAAGAAAACCTAAGTTATATAAGCACCAATAAATTTTCTTCTACCTAACAGAGTTAATTAGTAAGAAATAGGTCGTAAGCCTTAGAATTAAAATCGTTCATTTTACTGTAAAAGAAAAGGGTGAGAAAAGAAATTCCGCATTATTTAAGTCATGCAGTTCCCTTTCCGTTTGCAATTTGCAGTTAGCTAGCTTTATGTAATGAAAGTCATTATGGAACGGTTTTCCACGAAACTGTGTGAAGAACCTTACTGACATTTAATGACTATTTTTCAGTTGTTGCTTATGTTTTTTTCTGTTGGCTTAAAGACGTAGAAATGACCTGTCAATAATCTAATGCAGCGTTTGTCAACCCTTTTTTGCCCCGCGGGTGTTAAAGAATGGTCACGAAAAATATTTAAATGCTAAGAATAATATAAGAAATTGTAATAATTATACAGAAGTAATTGCTTAAAAATAATTAAATTTCTCTCTTTTTTAGAAAGGAAAGTTTTTTAACGTTATCGAGCAAAAATCTCTGAGGACGAGTCAAATTTTTCTGCGGACCGGTGTCGGACAACCGGTTGAGAATCGCCGAGTCACAAAGGTCATAACTAGAAGCGAGAACTGATATAGACATATATAATATAGATGTGTGACGAGATTTAAAAGACAGCTATATGCACCTTTTACTGTCGCTTCCGAAATCAGGCACATCACGCACTTACATCATTTTTAAATGATGCAATCAAAGTGAAAAATGGAAATTTTATTGGAAAACTATCTCTTTCAGAGCATCTTTTATCCTATAGTTCCTTATTTAAGATGCGACATTGATGAAAAACATCGATGTTTAAAATTAAAACAGCAATGATATCGATACATCGCCCCAAGAACATCGATGTTTTGTAACATTGAACTTTTTAAAATATTTTAAGTCTTGTTAATTCAAACAATGATGTTTTTACGAGAAAAATGAATTCATAACCTGTAACAATCTGTACCTAAGATTTTTGAATTGTTCAAGCAAAATCAAAAGGGGTATTTTTAATTATTAATTTACATAATTAAGGTAATTGAGGCATTTGTAATTAATTAATGAATTATTAAAAATACTTAATTTTAAATCAAGTCAAAGAGCGAGTAATTCATGCATATTTTTAAAATACAAAGCTTTGAAAATCAACCTATATTAATTCGAATAATTTTACGGTAATGCCATTGAATGTTCCACCCGAGTAATACGAAAACATAAAAATGCGAGCTATTTAGAGACATTGTTTGTATTTTTAAGAATATGTCACACAAAAGATAAAAATGGGGAAAAAAACCCATAAAAAAGTGTGTTCTAAGAAGATTTATTATCTACTGAATTGAATTCCAGGAAATAGGGGAATGTGGGGAAAAGTGAAATGGCACAATATTTACCCTGCTTTTAGCGCCACACACCTACTAATATTTTTAGCAACGTATGTAGTCTATTCCAATCAAGAAAACATTACCTCTGAAAATAAAGAATATGATAATACAAGCAAATTTCCAAAAAGTAATACTCATATTGTAATATTTTGTTGTAAGTAAAAAATTGTTTCTGTTATTATTAAATGTATAAGTTCTTGTTATTAGCAAGTTAAATATTAATTGAGGTCTACTAATATTCAGTGCAGTATTTATTTGTTTAATATTAAGCTTATTTATTTTTTTAAAAGTTTTGCACAGTTAGTCAAGTGCAATGCGGGGCAAAGTTAAATACTTCATTTCATTAACTTATTCAATCCTTTATCAAATCTCTTACGTATTCATTTATAAAATATTTCATTTACGTTCCATTATTTGATAATTCCCTTATAAAATTCATTCATTCACTTATTTTCTCATTCATTCGCTATTTTATTCATTTATTTTTTCTCACATATTAACTTATTTATTTATTCAACTATGCGTTTATTACTGAAATACACCGCCAGCTCAGTCATTTCCAGCCGAGGACTGCCATTTCGTGCTTATTAGCACTCATCAGCCCGGCATAGGAAAATGACTGAGCTGGAGATGGAAAACCTCTTAAGGAAGCCAAGAGTGCGAAACAAACTGGTTTATTGAATATGCGTTTATTGTTTCCTTTAATTTCCCTTTATCAATGCATTATTTTATTTACTCATTTATTTGATCAAAAATATTTTTATCAACCCAATAGAAAATCTGTCACAAGAAAAAATTTAATTTTTCACTTTGCCCCATGAAAAAAAGGAGGGGAAAATTTTCACCTATTTTGAAGGACAAATTTACTGCCAAAAATAATAAATAATCCAAGTTTTATTCTAAAATATATTGTTCTTTCTTGACCAGATTCTTTTGCAATAACGGTTGCTACACCTTTTCCTGCGAATAACGAACTGTCTGTTGATAACATTTCATCATGAATTAGGTTTTCTGATGACGATGAAATTACGATGTAGGGCATTTTGCTACCCTGCATAGAAAAATGGAGGGTCAGCTGCACTGTTAAACATGACCTTATTTGGAGCAAACACCTTATGCACTAATGTACGAAAAAATAAATCATTGTTCTTCCAGTTTTTGCACAAATATCAGTGTTGATAGATGTTTCACATTCAATTTTCAAGCTGTTTAACAGAATGTGAAAATCCTGTTCTAACAAAATAAATCCGGCCAACTGCTTTGTTCTTTTAAGAACTCACCTGAAACAGAGGGACTTGGCGAAGAAACTTGTTCACTTGCGGTATCCTGGATGTCTTCCCGTAAAGTTGGTCTCCGTAGCCATCCAGTACAACCTGCTCCAACTTCTCCAACGCTCCCAGTTTTAGCCATAGAGTGATTGGGTCCTCACTCACTGCGGCCATCACAAAAGTTTCACTTTGGTATCCTCTGTGCACCAACAAGCTCCATTCTAAGCTCAGAATGGAGAGTCAGCAAGGAAAGCATTTATCTGAAAGAAAAAAGTTAGTATTGTTTAATCTCATCAAAAACAACCCTGTTGTAAAAATTTCCCCGCCATGAAAACCTTTAACTTTTCCGCTCAAAAAAGAAAACCTGCATCCTAAACCCAAAAACCCTCAGCCATAAAAAGTTATGATATCTAGTTTGCCCGCCAAGTATCTGCCAAACTATCATCCTCCCTCTTCTCCTCTTTCATCACACCTACTTCCATTGGAACCTCCTCCCCCCTTCAACTCCTCAGAAATATGGATAGATCTTTTGAATTGTTTATCTTGTTAAGCGAGAAGCTTTTTGCTCACCAAGCAACCACTTCACTTTGAAAAGCTTCCCGCGAAACAGTATAAACAATTTAAAGGATATATCTATTTCTGAGGAGTTGAAGGTGGGAGGAGGATCTAATGGAAGTAGCTGTGATGAAAAAGGAGAAGAGGGAGGATGATAGTTTGGCAGATACTTGGCGGGCAAACTAGATATCATAACTTTTTATGGCTGAGGGTTTTTGGGTTTAGGATGCAGGTTTTATTTTTTGTGCGGAAAAGTTAATGGTTTTCTTGGCGGGGAAATTTTTACAACAGGGTTGTTTTTGATGAGATATCACTTCTTTTTGCATTGATATTATTACTTTGTCTGTATTTTTAGAATTGAGAACTTCAAGTCAGAAAATTTTCAATTGAAACAACGCTGTTTTGTGTTTTTAAGGAACAATAATGGCTAGCCTAATTTTACGTCAAGTTATTTTCTGTTTATTAAGAGTCTATATTCATTTTGCGAGAATTGGGCGGTTTAAAATTTATTGCAATCCTTGTATCCTCTCTGTTGCAAAGAAAACTTCTTGGATAATAAAATACTATATTTTAAATTATATTGTTTTCGAGTATTTTACAACTTCGCAATAAATTCTATTACAGTTTCTTTATTTGACAGATTATTCAACATTTTCATGAAGGTTTCTTTAAATGTTTTACAGCTTGAGGGTTATTTTAATCTAGCTTTTCACTTTTTGTTTAATTACATTTTTTTCTTAAATCGTGGATTATTTTACGTTTTATGGGATAATTTTAATTGTTTGGCGATTTATCTTTTTCTTGATAGAAGTCTTTGTCTTGTTTAATACCTAGTTTTGTTTAAAAGCTCATTTAAAAAACGAAATAACGCATGTTATCACCAAGCAAAAAAAAAAAAAAAAACTACGCCATTAAATATTTTAAATTTGAATGTGTGAGAAGATCTATACAACTTTACTCGATGTCAAATCGCGGATATCCCAAATTTGCCATAGCGAATGCTCATATTGCGCGCGGACTAAGCTCATTAAAAGTCTTGCTTAAATTAATTGCAAAAATTTTTTCAACTAACAAATTACTGCAAAGCACAGATATCCACACACGTATTTCATATATTTTCGATTCATTATGTGTTGTTTGTGAAAAATCCATTAATTTAGAAAATAAGCAAACAATAAAAAAGTGCTATTTTTCGCTTTATATTGAAAAGTTATACGTGCCGTATTCATATGCGTAGAGTTTCATATAATTAGTCACGTAAAATATTGTAATGGTTTAACCCCAGTTTCGCGCCGACATTTAAAATTTCTTCCCTCCATAAATATATCAAAACTGAAAAACAGGGGAAAGGAAATTTCGTATCGGCAAAACTTGGGGGGTGGGGGGAGGACAGCATTCTAATCTCATTTATTAAGTTGTTTCTCTGCTTAAGTATAAACAAACAACATAGCTCATTGGGCTTTCTGTTTTCAGATTCTAAGTCTGCGCGAATGCGCAGTCGCTGTGGCAAATTTGTGATATCCGCGATTTAACGTCTAGTTGCAACTGTTGGATATGTTTTAGTCTTGATTGAATTTCATTTCCTAAGACAACTTTGGAGTAACTGTTAGATCTGTTCTAACCTTGCAATTGCAGTCCGAGATAAACAAACCCTATGAGCTGAGAGTAAGTACATAAGAATTTAGGGAAAATTAGTGATTTTCAAACTTTAATTACTCCGGCCCATGATGTCCCTCGGGGTTGAATTTCTGTATATGTACTCAATGGCCCCCCAAGAATATGTATACAAAAAATCATAACAATGAGCCCCCGTGGGGCTGTGGCAGAACCACGGGAAGGTACAATTTGGGGGCTAAAACGAGGGGGGAAGGGGAGGGGGGTCAAATGGTACAAAAGGCACATCAGTAGGGCACAAGGAATGTGTGTACGAAATTTCAGCTTGATTCCTTTTTTCGTCTGGGCTGTACGCCTGTCAAAGAAAGCGAAAACTTTTTTGAACAGTGATTTTATAACTTTAATACCGCCTCCCCCTGATGGTCCAGGGGATTGTATTTTGGTTTACGGCGTCAGGGACCACTAGAGATTGAGTGTACCAAAAATTAACTCCGGGGGTCTTCATGGGGCTGAGATACAGAGGGGTGAAAAACCCAAAAAACTTATTCTGTCGTGTAATATTGTTCTTGGTCGCTTTTATTTTCTTTCGTCTTTAGCGGTGGATTTGCTTCTGTTGGCTGCTGACGTTTGGTTTCCTTGGTGGGGCGGGACGCTCCCGCGTCTCGTGATTGTTCTTGGTCGCTTTTATTTTCTTTCGTATTTGGCGGTGGATTTGCTTCTGTTGGCTGCTGACGTTTGGTTTCCTTGGCGGGGCGGGACGCTCCCGCGTCTCGTGATTGTTCTTAGTCGCTTTTATTTTCTTTCGTATTTGGCGGTGGATTTGCTTCTGTTGGCTGCTGATGTTTGGTTTCCTTGGCGTGGCGGGACGCTCCCGCGTCTCGTGATATATTCACAAACGTAGATTATACATTACTTAGCAATGTTCGAAAATAATAGCAATAGTAATTTTATTTAAATAAAAGGACTAATAAATCTGGATTTAAAAAAAAAAAAAAAAAAACGGGACAATTGAATTTGACTCCGAGAAATGGAATATTTCGCAACCAAGAGTAGCAACCATATTTTATTTTCCTTTTTTGAAACTGTTTTTTTCTTCCCCAATTTCTATACTCCTTACTCCATGCATCTAAAATTTTTAGTTTTTTGAAAAACATTCTGATTACATTTTTCGTTTTTGTTTTATTCACACTAAATATAATACAGAAAGAACACTAATAAATCGAAAAACTTCAAAAATTATGTAGATACAAAATATACATAGAACAATCAGAAAAATAAATCACTTTAAATACATCAATAGTTATTAGCTAACTACTATACTTCCATGTTAAACACAAAAGTCATGCCTGCACTTTTTATCAGAAGTGAGTTATTGTCACGAGACGGGTTTTTTATAACGTATTTTACCTATATACAATGATCAATGGTCATTTGTGAATGAGAAATATTTAAAAAAAATGTTCTGAAAAAGTGGAATCTGAATCAAATGTATGGAGGCATAAAACTTTGAAAAGTAATTTCCCATTTTGAGCTCAAATGCAGATGCTACTTTTGTGATAACACGGTAGCTAAGCCCTTCCGCCGTCACGTGCGGGACAAAAAGATGTTTACATTTCATTAACATTTTGTCATATCTCTTGATATTTTAATTAAACAGGGGTAAGCACATTTTTCAACATATCTCATTTTTGTTGATAAACAATAGTTAAAACCACTGGAAAAATTATGCATTTTGCCAGTCCACGAAAAAGTAATCAACTTTTCCCGCACATGACGATTCATATATTTCATATTGTTCTAAAAAGTAATGACGTTGTATTTAAAAAAAGTAATGACGAAATCTTTTGCTAAGGAATCACACAATCGTTTTTAATTTATTAAGAAATACAATTTTTAACATTACCCTTTTAGATTATCTAGATGTATAAGAGCAACGATGTTTCTTTTTTTGTTTGTACCCGATGGCCAGAAGACCCCATAGCACCTACAGCCCTGAAACTTGGCACAAAATTCGATCGTATCCCGGGCCCGTGCCCCAAAGCAGAATATTTGACCATGTTCTGCAACGCAAAATCATTTGACTAAAATTGTTCTGCAAGTATTACTTCAAGCATTGTATATACAAGCAACCAACGTAACCTTTTCCACAAATCGGGATTCTTAAAAATCAAAATCGTTTCATACAGGAGGTTTTTTTTAAACTTCACTGTTACTATGCATTTCTGTGTAACCTAAACTGATTGAGATTCTCCAAAAAAAAATTTATATGCTTTCTAAAATGCATAAAAAGAGCAAAGATACAAAATTTTATAAAAATCTAAACCTAGGTTTCAAACCAAGGCTTGTTTTTTTTTTTTTTCGTTGATTTTACATGGCATGAAGGAGTTTTCGACAAATATCTTCCAACTCAAGATATAACTTTGCACAAATTCTACAGATTTCTTTTAGTTTAAAGTATATCTAGAGTTCTTGCATTGCATATGACTTATCGAATTCAACATTTTTCACAAGCTTTCTGCCAAATTATCGTTTATTTTTCTAATTTAAAGAAACCTGCAAAATTTGGTCAAAATGTTATCTTGAGTTATGGAACATATTTGCAGAAAATCTGCATTTTCTGCAGAAAATTTGAGTTTTACTCTCACATTTGAACAGAATTGTTCTGCAGCTCAGGCATCTGTTCTGCGACGTACGTCGCAATTTTAGTAATATTCTGCTTTGGGGGGCCCGTGCACCTCGAAACCGAAATTCTAAATTTCTAATTAGTTTTTTCATAATTAACTAATTAAGCTGAAATTTCACGTTTTTTTTTTTTTTTTTTTTTTTTTTTTTTTTTTTTTTTTTTCACGTTTTTCGCCTAAAGATGGGGTAAAAAATCCATCCATCCCCTACCATATATGTCATTAGAAAGAGCTTTCCTTTCCGAAAGAGATGATGTTTGTTCTATTTCTCTCACTTAATTAGAACAGGAGATATAATTCATTAAAATTGTGATTCTAATTGAGCCATTTTTCAAGGCTAACCTTGATTTGTGTTTCTGCTATGACGCCATCTTCGCTATACGGCTGAAAAAAAAATTCTGCAGTGGTGTACAAAAATCAAACGTACCCCGGGGGTCTGTACGTCAAATCCCGAATTCTGAATTTCAAACTAGAAAATTTTTAATGAATTTATAAACACATCGTTGAAAATGTCCATCAATTCTTCAGCCGCCATCTTGCGCAGTACACAGGCGAAGAAGACCGGAGAAACGAATTCTAACTCGAAATCAGAAAACGAATGGCTTAAAAAATCAAATCGACTATCAAACCGCAGAGAATTCTTACGGAGATAAATATATATATATACATATAATATTCATATATATATATATATATATATATATATATATATATATATATATATATATATAATATATATATATATATATATATATATATATATATATATATATATATATATATATATATATATAATATATATATATATATATATATATATATATATATATATATATAATCTTCAATTCGAGCAATAAGTTGTTACGCTTAGAAACGTTGCAAAAAGGAAACCACTGCGTATGCGATTCGTCAGCAGGAAATGCAATTATCAATTATCCTAACCGTTTTTGGTAAAACCTTTCTAAATAATTACTCAAACGATAAAAGACAGAAAGAAAAAAATGTTTCCTTCAAAATAAAGCCGAGATTGAGTTTTAAACGATGCTTCGAAATTTTTTTAAAAATTTCTATCTGGCGGAACTTAGCGCTTTGGCTTCTAACTTTCGTCTGCTATGACTAGTAACCATCTCGCACATGCCCAGAAAGAAAACTCCAGCGTAGTTTAATTCTCTTGCGACTACATTTAACGTATGTGCTAAAGCATGCTTTCGTCTGCTATGAAGAGCTATTTTCGACGTTGTTTTTGGTAAAATCTCTAAAATAAATACGCAAACCATGAAATACTAAAAAGAACAAAGTATTTTCTCCAATTTGAGGCCCAGATTCAGTTTTCATCAATGAACAAGAATAGAGTTGAGGAATTATTTTACACTTGTAAGATACTATTTGGTGTCTTTTTTGTTTATTTGACGAAACATTTTAAATTGCAGAATAAACCGCTTCACTCGCTAAAGAATTTTGAAGCAACTGTAAATCTAATTTAAAATTTGGCGAATAGTTTTAAATTAAAAAAAAAAGGTTTTTTGGTGTGTACGCATTTTAGTTGAAAAATGATTATTTCAGATCGGGGGAGGGGGATTTTTTTTATTTAACGGCCTTTCTTTAAATTCTTAGCACGGGAGGTTTCGTTGTGTATCTATTTTTTGTTATATATTTGCGTCTACTTATTTTTTTTAAATAGTGAGATGTTTCTTTTTTTTTTTTTTTTGTAAACGCTGCTTTTTGCACACTATGGGAAACAAGGAGAAACTTTTTTTTTTTTTTTGCACTATTTAGCTAAATGAATAAAGTGCAGTTTTTTTGAATGATCTTTGTTTCGATTAAGAAATGGACGGTTTGGGGGGGGGGGGCGGAGGGATAAAATAAATAGAGACGGATAAGAAAAACTAGAGATGTATTGCATAGGTAGATAGTCGTCGAAGACGGCAATTTTGGCGTAGAAAGGTCAGTGACACAAAAAGTAACTGGAAAAAGTATAGAAAATACGAAAAAGATAGATAGCTCCTAAAAGTTCTCGAACACTTTGAAATTTTTTAGTAAAACCAAAATAACGCGAAACTAAATTCGAATATGAAGTCCAATATTTTTCCACATTCTATTTCCTATGTCATTCTAAATAAGCCCCGTAGTTTTTTTCAAAACATTGACGGATCTTCTTTTTGAAATGGGTCAAAAACGAAGAGACAGAGAAATAATACGCCACAAAAGTCATCGTACACTCAAATATTTTCGGAAAAATTCACGATTAAAATTATCATATGTCGTTTTTTTAATATTTTCGCACTGTGATGACCCTTAAAAGTCATTTGACTTTAATTTTTTGCTTATTTATTCCTTAATATTGTGCTTTACTTTAAAATGGCTGGCATTCGTAAAAAAAGAATGATCGCTTGAAATGCCTCTAAATTAGTTAATTTATTCCATTCTATAGTAAAGTGTTTGATAAATTGCTTTAAAGAAAAGAATCGTACCGAAAACAAAGTAAGAAAAGGTTTACCGGCAAAGTTGACAAAGCGTGATCGGAGATTTAAAGTTAAAAAATTTATGAAAAATACCCATTTGAGTGCTGTAAAAGTTTCTGCAGAGTTAAATGGAAATTTTTACATTTAATTTTCACCTAAAATTGTTCGCCAAGTTCTCTGATTAACTGGATTAAATGAGACCTCTTCCCGCAGAAATTATCTTGACCGTGCGAAAAACAGAAAGCTTACACTTTTCGTCGCAAAATCTATGATAAGTAAGCTCAAAATCTTTTGGAAATATGTCTACAGATAAAAATGAATTTAACATTTGTGGTTTAATTGTTGTATAATTGTCAATAGAAGAAAAAATCAAGAACTTAATCTTAAGAACTCAGTTGGATAAGTTAATCAGAACGGTGAAGTGTCCTTGTGTGAGGTTGAATATCAGCATCTGGACTTGCTAGTTTGGATTTTTTTGATGAAATAATGAATCATGCTGTTCATTTAAATATTTTAAAACCCAATTTTAAACTCTTAGTCAAAAATTTGATTATCGGAAACAACTTTGTTTTTTTATCAAGATAACGATAAGAAGCACACGGTTCTAGAGATACCTGGAGGCTACATTACGAAAATACGGCTTTGAAACGAAAAGAGAGCTAGAAACACTAAAACTCCAAGTGTGGTTGAACACTTACTCAGAAATTGCACAAAAAAAAAAAAAAAAAAAAAAAAACATTGAAATTTTTGCAGTCATTCAAATGTTGTTGTGGATGTTGAATGATATTCTACTAAATAATAACTTAGTAAAAAGTTAGATTATTCAATAATGTATAGATATTTTTAAAAGTGTACGAAGACTTTTGTGAGATAAAATTTAAAGCACTTTTTGACTTTTGATTATAAAAAAAAATTTTAATATGTTATTAAAAATTTTCACGTAGTTTTGTTAAAAATAGATCATACATCTTATAATTAAATACCTATTCCGAAATATTAATTTTAACCAATGAATAGGGGCCTATTTCATTGTAAGCCGTAGGTGTACGAACACTTTTGGGAGCCACTGTATATTAATTCATGCCGCTGCCAAATTTATTTAAACAGCCGCCGTAGGCGGTGAACTTGGCGTAAAAACAGGGAGAGGGGGGGGGGCGTAGATTTTTTTTTTCATTACTTACTTTAAATTCTTAGCACGGGCATATCCGTGCGGGTACTGCTAGTTATTACACAGGAGGCGTCACGTGTGGGACAAAATTACCGTTTTCCGTGGAATGGCCCAGATGCGACTTTTGTGCTTAGCACGGTAGTTAAGCTATACTGAAATAGCAACCATTATCCTGCATTAAAGCTAATACAATAATGCTGGCTCTTAGAGCTGTACGAAAAGCTCGCCATTCTATAAGAAGATGATCCAACTATGATCAAAGAGCACCATGAACTTTAGATCTCTCGAGCTATTTTGCAGTCCCCCTGCACGAGTGCCGAACTTGGCGTAAAAACGGGGGGGGGGGCGTGGATTTTTTTTAATTACTTTATTTAAAAAATATCCCAGTAAGTCCTAAGACCCAATATAATCCAGTCATGTTATACAAGAAAAATGGCTAAAATCCTGAAACCCAATAAAGTCCAGTCATATGATACAAAGAAAAAGGGCTAAAATTGCAAAACAAGATGTAGTTCTGATTTTTACTTTCTTCTATCTTAATATATAAAAATCTTCTGTGCGGACGTTTGTCACCATAAGACTTTTAAACGGCTGGACCGATTTTGATCAATTTTTTTGTGTGTAATTAAGTTGTGGCAAGCATGGTTTAGAGGCGCGATGGATCGAATCGGAAACGTTTTTGTTGATTATTTAATTAATTTAAACATTGGATGGTTATATCTCCGAAATGATTAATATTCATTTTAACCTATTTTTGAGCGAGAACTGAAATAAATATTTAACCCGTTGCAAAAGGACAATAAGAAAGCCAACTCTGCTTTTTGTAATGAAATTTCCTACTGTGACATTTTAATATAGAACAGATAAAACGTAGAGAGAGAGAGAGAGTGAAGCCTTCATATCTTGAAAGCAATGATTTTAGGTCCCAAGATATATTTCAGAGCAAAGTACTGGAAGGTTCACGCAAAATGTGTATTCTGTCATCGTAGTTGAACCAAAGTACCGCTAGCGGTTATTTTCTTTCTCATGATAATTTTGTTATCACCAAATGCAAATTTTCGAAAATTAAAATGATCTTTTGCATTTTTACAAATGCAAGGCTTGAATTAAACTTTTGAAAATACTGCACTCGTATAACCACCTGATTCCAAATCTTGATGACGACGCATCAGCTTGAGATTAGCCATTTTGGATCGGAGCGCGTGTCTGAGTGGTTGTTTTTTCTGAAAAGTTATCGCGTTTGGTGATTGTTCACTGTGAGCAATTATTAGCGGCTCGTGAATTGTTTATTAAATAAAACATTATTTTCGGCAAATTTGGTGAAATCCGAAACTTCGCTGTGGTAACCCTAACAGCACAACAATGAAAAATCCGATCCAAAATGGCTAAACTTAAGCTGATGCGCCGGCCTATCTATATATCATATAGTGTGATAGTCATCATAGTCATCATATGTGTTTTAGTTACGAAAATTTAAGTTTGTTGATAGGGGAAAATGCAACCGAAAAATTGAACTTTTTAAAAATTCTTGCAATATTTGACACTGACAAGAATAACTATAAATGCCCCGGTTCCGGAACTTGACCGATGGGGCATTTATAGTATTTCTTGTCAGTGTCAAATGACATACATAGGACAAACCTGACGTTCTCTTAAATTCCGTATTAAGGAACATGAAAATTATGTCAAGAAGCAAGATTTAAAACGTTCCTCGATTGCACAACACTGTTGATCTTTCTATCATATTTTCGATTTTTCTTCTGCCAAGGTTGGTTATTCATGGGTGTTCTTCGATTTATGATTTAGATTTTTGGAAAAATTCTGCTTCAATAGTTAATGATTTGTCGAGTACTCCCCCTTTCCCTGGTGTTTGGAAATCTTATCTCAAAAAAAAAAATGTTTGTGACGTTTTTTCCGCTCTATAGGTGTCGTTGCTGTTCTGTGACGCATGTGTTTCCGGTTTCCATGTCTATTTACTTTGCTTCCTTCCACTTTTGTTCATTTGTCTTACGGTCTACATTGTGTGGATTTTTCGTTCGTCTTTTATGCACTGATGAAGGGGCTTGCATTTGACAGCCCTGAAACAGCTGTTTGCTGAGTTTTTAACTCTATTTTATTACTTTATTTGTACTTTGTGCACGTTGTTGTCATCTTACTCATTCCATAGTACAAAGTTTTCGACTGCTTTTTTACAATTCAGTTGTGTGCTTTGTCGGTTAGTTTGATGAATTATGCTCCTGTTAATGTTTATTGGAGAACTGGAATGACTCAGGGACGTTTTTACTATCATCAGATACATCAGAACGATTGCGCGCTAGCGCAATATGATTATGTTTGACTTCTCAACATCAGAGTGCTTCTGAGGAAACGCTTTTCCAAATCGTGTAATTAGCCCAGTGGTTGGGTAGTTGAATACGGAAGTAATTGGTGGAAAGCTGGAAATTGTTTTAATTTATGCCGTATGGGTCTGTAATGACCATACTAAGTTTTCCCCCTTCTACTAAGTGAGCTTTCGCCACAGCGTCCAAATTAGTGCCAAAAAACATCTGTTTTTTCATTAGTGTTACAATATCTCAAAAATGGCTCTTAAAACGACCAAAAATACATAGAGGTTTCTTGTAGAGCACAAAATACTGAACAAAATGAGTACCTACAACCTGCATTTTTGTTAAATATTAAGCTCACAACTCTATTTCAAAAATTGGCTTAAATTACTAATTAAGCGCTTAAAGCCAGAACGCACCTCGTTCCTACGCTCCCTAACGTAAAAAAATGGCAGGAAAACTTTATTATGTTCATTATTGTAATAGAAATATATCGTAGGTGGAATAAAGGTACGAATGAGAAGGAAGGAAGTTGAAAGTAAGGAGGGAGGGGGGGAAACGCGTATCCAGGTTAATTATGCTAACCCCTTCCCACTCCCACCGGCTCTCCCTTTCTCCACTGAAATACCTTCGTTCCCTCCCTTCCGTCCACTCACCCCTTTCTTAGAGGCCGAATAAACCTTTTTATGCTGAAATTTCTCCCATTCGCTAAAAATTCCGGAGGGTGGTTTCTTACAATCGAAATTTTAATGCATTTCCAATGGGAAACTATTATACAACTAGCAAAAGTACCCGGCGTTGCCTGGGTCGGTAATAATTATTAGAAAAAATCGTTATTTGCTTTTATTTTCTGTTTTAAGTGAAAGAATTTAAAACACATCTTTTTGACGTGATTAAAAATCGAGTTTCTTCCTTACCCATAAAACTAAAATAGAAATAAGTATAAAGAACAAAGTAGTATTGATTTAGAACCGAAAGCACTATATTTAAGCATATACAAATTTAAAAAACATGAAATTAATCTTCTCATGTTTAAAAAGATTAATCTGTTGATATTTTTTTTTTTAACATGGAGTCTAAAACCTTCTCTGTATGGCTAATGAAGTACGAAGTGATTAAAAAAAAGTAGCTGCGCTCGTAATCCCCTTATACTTGCTTTAGTTATTTCGGGATTTTTCAATCATTGTGGCTCTTGGTGCGATTTTGCCGAATTTGCGAAAGTCGTTTCGAGGTACCTTCGATGATGCTCCCCCATTCTTTCCTTACTTTGTAAAACGGTATGATATTAATTTTCGTTACAGAGATATCGTCGCCAGATGCTGAGATATTTTTGGTCACCATAAAATGGCGCTAAACAGTTTCATCCGAAATGTTACCAAAATAAGTAATAAAATTTGGTGATTGTTTGAAATTGTGCAAAAAGGAAAATTAATGGAAGTTTTTGCGCTGTTTATGGATTTGCCTAATTTAGTTGCTGGATTATTTAACACAGTAAAAAAAGTCTTTTGAAAATTCTTTGATTGGCGATATTTCGTTTACATGGTGAAAGCTGAGAAACATTATGACGTAGTCTTCGGCTGCAAAAACAGCAACGTTGAAAAAACTGCCAAATGCATCAGCTACGGAAATCTTTCTGCAAAAATTTTGGCGATCTGCTGGTTGTTTGGATAATGAGTAAGTGTTCAATCAGCATAAATAATAATAAAAACTATTAATTACATTAAAGTTCCGTTTAAATGGAAAATCATCAGCCAAATCATGTTTTATTTGCCAATCTTGTGCAAAAATCTTACTTCAAGATTTGACTTGAGAAAAGCCTTGAACAATCACGAAAAGCAAAGAAAGTCAACAATACAACAATTGTCGCTATCGACAGGGAGTTGAGATAATACACTAAATACTGTATTGAGTTGAGGAAAGCCTTCGAACATGGATCTAAAAAGCTCATAACTCGTTTTTTATTCTACTTAGAAATTTCGAACAGGTGCCATCTTCAGCAGAAAAATCAGAGCTTTCGATGGACATATAATGTAAATATGTGCAAGTATTTTTTCATCCCAATATTAGAGAATTTGTACAAAAATTGTGTTTTATTGCCCCCCTAAGGGGGTTTTGCCCCCCATAACGGGACGAAAACTACCCTATGTGTTATTCTGATGCATAAGCTATATTATTGTAAAGTTTCATCAAAATCCGTTCAGTAGTTTTTGCGTGAAAGAGTAACAAACATCCATACATCCATCCATACATCCATACAGACAAACTTTCGCATATATAATATTAGTAAGATATATTTAACAACACAGCTTTTATATCTAAGTAATTCTTAAAAGTAATTCTTCTAAGAAATTAAAAATAGTATAAAAGAAAATAAGTTCAGAAATGCAAAATTCGCTTCTCAGAGTATGTATGATGAAATTATACTCGAAACAGTATTCATATATCAGTCATAAAAAGTAATCTTCTTTTTATCTAACTATTGACGATAAATAAACAGTCAGACTTATTTCAATGAACACTCAATTTTTGCATTCTAGTAGTGCAAAATGAAATATTGATCAAATTAACACACAGATAAGAGTAATTAAAAAGGTACTAGACACGTAATTGTAGAAAATATATTTAATTACGAAAACGTGAGGTACAAAGGGCAACATTCCAGATTTCAAAACAGCTCTTATTTTCTTATGTTAAATAAAGAAAGACATTAGATATTAAAAGTAAAATGCAATATATACATATGGGTCACCTAAAATGATGCGTTGAGCATCGCTAAAACATTTGACAACATGTGAAAGTTTCACATTGTGTGGAATTGTGATAAAAACTACAATAATTTTCTAGCTTAATGAAATTTAACATAAACAATTTTGTTACACATAAAATAAACAGTTAAATGAACTTAATTTTTTTTTCTTGACGCTGAAAGTGTGTTGCAAATGTCAGTGTCAGTTTGGTCATTGCCACTTTCATTATTTTGCAAATGATCATATCGCTCCTCCAATGAGTCAACTTCTTCTAAATTGTCCTCCAGTATATCAATTTCCGCTTCTAAGTTAGTTGAGTTTGAAGTGCCGTCATCATCCTCCGGAGAGTTGGTGCATGCGTGCCCTCTGCAGCTGTAGCATATTGCAGAGCAGTTGATGCCCGCTTTTCTACAGCTACACACCAGAGTACAGCCTTTTTTGCACTTACACGAAATCGTGGAGAGCAATTCTAAAGGAGCTGGTTCTTTGCGGGTTGCGACTGGGAATAGTCCATGCTTATTTTTTTTCCAGCCCCAATCTAAGGGGCTTTTCGTGAATCCACTCCAATTGAATTTGCAAAAATGTACGGAAAGAGTGCTCACGTGCTGCTGCTGCAGTGGGAGGAAGAGCGGCTAAATTAAAAGTACTTTTTATTAGTGATTTTTTTAAACAGCTTAAACCTCAAGGAATTTAATGTTTCTTCACTGTCCTTTCCCCCATATAATGCTATCAAAGTTTTTTGCCCTGCTTCATCAATGCTATCAGGGGATGCATTTTCATTACGGAAAACTTTTACAGTTTGTTGTAACACTGTACAGTTCAAGATCTTGACAAATTTCTTTTTCCCTTGTCTAAAAAGAGCAGATGTTGTATCGCCACCATTGTAAGCTCTTTGAATTTGATATGCTTTCCGTCTCTTCTTCTATGGCTGCTTTCAACAAACGTTTGAATACCACGTTCTTTGACTTCAATCACATCACCTTCAGTGTATGATTTATCGCAAATCACGCACAAGTCAGCCATGTTCCTCTCAAAAAGTTCACTCACGCAAGCACAGAGTTAACTTGACTTCGAAATCAATACAGCAACTCAGTGGCATATCCACGGAGGAGGGGAGGGGGGAGGGGGTCCTGGGTTAAATTCCTCCCCAGAACTTTGACACATTCATTTTTTTAAAATAAATTTTAAGTAACGGTATTTAATTTTGTTCGAATGGGATAGATTTTAACAGAACAGCTTCTGACACACACCATTACTGCCATAAGAGAGCAAGAATGGTCTGTACAAAACGCAAAGGACATTATGGTCACTAAGCACTTCCAACGCTGCAAAAATCATTTTTAGGGAAAACAGGTGTTACACTACTGGCCATTAAAATTGCTACACCAGGAGGAAATGCAGATAACAAAATGATATTTATTGGACACATATATTATGTTAGAAATAGAAAATGATTAAATTTTCAAGAAATTTGGGTGAATAGATCCCGCGAAATCAGTACCCAGAACTACCACCTCTGGCAGCAATAACAGCGCTTATACGCCTGGGCATTGAGTCATACAGAAATTGGATGGCATGTACAGGTACAGACACCCATGCAGCTTCAAAACGATGCCACAGTTCATCGACCGTAGTGGCTGGCGTTAGCTGACGAGCCAGTTTTTCAGCGACCATTGACCAGACGTTTTCCATTGGTGAGAGATCTGGAGAACGTGCTGGCCAGGGTATCAGTCGAACATTTTCCGTACCAAGGAAAGTCTGCACATTCCCGGCCAGATGCGGTCGTGCATTATCCTGCTGAAACAAAGTTTCGCAGGGCTCGAATAAAGGGTAGTGCCACGGGTCGTTACACATCAGAAATGTAACGCCGACTGTTCATAGTGCCGTCAATGCGAACAGAGGGTGACGGAGATGTGTATCCAATGGCACCCCATACCTTCACGCCAGGGGATGGGCCAGTAAGACGATGGCGAAAGCACGCTGTCAGTGTGCGTTCACCACGATGTCGCCTAACACGAATGCGACCAGCATGATATTGTAAACATAACCTAGATTCATCAAAAAAAAATGACGTCTCGCCATTGGTACACCAAGGTTCGTCGCTGATCACACCATCGAAGGCGTTCCTGTCTGTGATGCAGCGTCAATGGTAGCAGCAGCCATGGTCTCCGAGGTGACAGTCCATGCTGCTGTAAACGTCGCCGAACTGTTCGTGCAGACACTTGTGGTCTCGCAAATGATCCCATTTCTTGACTCAAAGCTCGTGACGTGGCTGTACGATCCATGAAGGGCATGCGGATAACATGCCTGTCCTCTCGGCTTCTAGTGATTACTGGCCGTTGAGAACCAGCACGATGATCTGTATTACCATCCTGAACCCATCGATTCCATATTTTGCTAACTATCATCGGATCTCGACCGACGGCGAGCAGCAGTACTGCGATAGGAAAAACTGCAAACCCGGTAGGCTACAATTCGACCTCTATCAAAGGCAGAAACGTGCTGGTACGCATTTTTCCTTCTTACACGAGGCATCACAACAATTTTCCAACACGCAGCAACGTTCAAACTGAATTAGCACGTGGGAAAATGTCTGTACAATTTCCTTATTTAAACACATTGTAGGTGTCGCTGCGGGCGCGTGCGCTGTCTAAATGCGCTGAAAAGCTAATCATTTGCATATCACATCATCTTCTTCCTGTCGTTTAAATTTCATGTCTGTACTATGTCGCCTTCTTGGTGTAGCAATTTTAATGGCCAGTAGTGTATATCTGTTTTGTGATTCTTGATGAACTGCAGATGAACACTCTATGAGTTATTAAAAAGCAATTCCTACCTGTGTATAAGCCTGTGTTCTATATGAGATGTTTCGTCCTTGCCTCAAGCTAAAAAATAAATGTATAACCGGAAGTCGCTTATTCCCCTCAATGTTACCATTTCTAAGAAAAAATCTTAATTCACTCTACAAGCCTGGCACACCAAATTTTCTGTTATCTCGACGCTTGCAGTCAAGTTCGTCGATAATTTAGGATCTGTTACCAATTATTCAGGATAAGATTTTCGATTGCATATTGCAGCTGGAAAGTTTACTAGAGTTTTATTTCATAATTGCACATTGCAAACATCGTTTTAAGAATAAACTAGATCGTATCTTCAGTTTTTGATTTCAGATGCATGAAATTTGATTAAATTTATTTCAGTTATTGTATCACACAGCAAACTTATGGGGATTTTTCAAAATGATATAGCATGTAAGCAGGCAACAATGAACTTTCATTTTCAATATTAAGAATTTTGAATTCCTTCTTGCTAAATTATTTCGCAAGAACAGTTAAATATTCTGAGTTAAATATTCTGGCTATTATGTACATTAAAAAAAAAAAGAACATTACTGTATCTGAATGATAGGTTTTAAATGATTTCGAGGAAAATCCACGAAGAATTTATAAAAGATTATAACAAACTTAACGGTAAATATGTCGTCCCCCGCTTTTTTAGTTTTTTTAAATGGTTAATGTGTCAAAACGAATCGTTAATTATTGAGAGGGTGATATAATTAAACAACTTCTTAGCCATAAAAGCTGTTTTTTTAAATATATTGTATAATAGTTTCCCATTGTAAATGCATTAAAACTTCGATTTTAAGAAACCACCCTCCGGAATTTTTAGCAAATGGGAGAAATATCAGCATAAAAAGGTTTATTCGGCCTCTAAGAAAGGGGTGAGTGGACGGAAGGGAGGGAACGAAGGTATTTCAGTGGAGAAAGGGAGAGCCGGTGGGAGTGGGAAGGGGTTAGCATAATTAACCTGGATACGCGTTTCCCCCCCCTCCCTCCTTACTTTCAACTTCCTTCCTTCTCATTCGTACCTTTATTCCACCTACGATATATTTCTATTACAATAATGAACATAATAAAGTTTTCCTGCCATTTTTTTACGTTAGGGAGCGTAGGAACGAGGTGCGTTCTGGCTTTAAGCGCTTAATTAATAATTTAAGCCAATTTTTGAAATAGAGTTGTGAGCTTAATATTTAACAAAAATGCAGGTTGTAGGTACTCATTTTGTTCAGTATTTTGTGCTCTACAAGAAACCTCTACGTATTTTTGGTCGTTTTAAGAGCCAGTTTTGATATATTTTAACACTAATGAAAAAACAGGTGTTTTTTGGCACTAATTTGGACGCTGTGGCGAAAGCTCACTTAGTAGAAGGGGGAAAACTTAGTATGGTCATTACAGACCCATACGGCATAAATTAAAACAATTTCCAGCTTTCCACCAATTACTTCCGTATTCGACCTTTTTTCACTCCCCAACCACTGGCCTAAATAAACGACACCTCAATGAAGAGTTGCTCGCTAGGTTTGGACTTAAGGGCATTGAAGGTAAAGCCAACTAGAGTAACTGATTGAAACATTGTACATCTGAATTGATTGAAAAAAGTACATCTGAACAGATCGTAAACAATGATGAAAAGGATGTGGATCTACCTTTTTTTGCTGTTTTTGTCTCAAACATTAAAAATATTTCCATCCAAAAAAGAGCCAAACTCCAGTTAGTTTGTATTCAGTTTTATACTTTTTTTTTCAATTGAGGAAAACTCGAATAACTCTTAGATTCGTACTTTTTCTTCACGCAGTTAGTGGATGTGATACCTCATCTTCCCATGTCTATCTAAGAAAAGCAAAACTGCGCGGCGTTTTTCAAACGAACTGGTATAAGGTTGACCCGGTCACCATAGCTTTCCTTCCTGAAGTGACTCCCGAAGCTTTAACCAAAGCGGTAAAGATGGAGCTGGTTGCTCTGCATGGAAATGAGGCACCCCCCGATATTCTGCTACAGTATTCAGTTCCACCTGTTCCTCAAAACAGCATGTAATGCAACTGTGAACCGTCTTTGTTAGTCTTGAACCAAAAGAGTAGCTTAATTCCATTCGTATCGCAGGTACCAATAAGTAAACAAATGTTTGGCAGAGGAGAAGAATGCGAAGTTGGTCGAAGATCAACGTAAATTTTGAGATTGGTTCACCAATCACTACATAAAACGATCCAGCCTCACCCGGTTTTCAGATTTTTTCTCATTTTAGTGCAAGAAGGGATATATGGAAGTATGCTGTTGTTGTAGAACTGATATTAGCTGTTCAGCTTTGTGCAATCTGCAATTTGAAAAGACTGCCCACAACATCTTTGCCATTCGAATCGACAAAAATGAAAAAAAGAAAAATAGTAAATTGAAAAAAAAATCGAACTATCCTTCTTTTTGATACGTTTTAATGATAAAACTAACATGTAAATAGTTTCACCCTTTTGAAATCATTCTGTTTTTTTCTTTTGCCCATATCCCTCTTATTCTAATGGAAAGTGTTTTGTACTGAAAATCTTTTGTTCAAAAATATTATCTATTCAAAATCAAACTCGGTAAATAGCTTTCCAGTCGAAAAACGAAATACGGCCGAAAATTCATCAATGTGAAAGGGATAAATAAGTAGGGGAAAGAATGATTGCGTTACCAGCATAGGACTGTCAACTATTGGCCCATTTATTTTTTTTGTAACCGCTCTGTTTTGCCGGCGCACATAACTTATATGAACACACATTAGAATCTTATTATATCATTCTTTGCCCCCTTTTTTTAGAATAGGATCTTCCGTATTACCTTGAAAAGGGTTTTATCTCATTTCTTCAAAAATCGAATTTTCCGATTATTTGTTTGTTTTCGATTGTAAAAGAGCTACTGAATCTACAGACTTCGTTTTTGACTTAAATGAAAGTCAATTAAATGTATTGTAACATTTTTGTTAGACAGTATATTTCATTTCGCATTGCAATCGCGCGCGTCACTCCTTTTATCGTATAAATAATTTATTTGATGATTGTGTTACGTATTCTGATTTAACTTTTAATGTTATCTGATTTAATAGTATTCTTTTCGTAAAAAATTCAGACGTTATTTAAAGTATTCCTTTAAGTTAATACGCTAAATTGGATAACATTCTCAAATTTATGAAAAAAAAAAAAACTTTTAGAACATAATAGAATTAACTATATTTCATAGAGATTTGAAGAAATGAAAGGTCAAACGCAATGTAAATTGAAGCTTTTAGCGTGAGAAAAGGTTGAAAAATATTTTAAAATTCTGAACTACTCATCTTATACTTTTTCAGTGTATTTTTAATAAAGTTGCAATTTGAAACATTAGCGGGAAATACATTTAACTTACCGTTTTTGAAATTTAATGCATAGAAAAATAGATTTGTAGAACGATTTTGAAACAAAAAAGAGCATTACAAAATCATGGCAATGAAATTACTATATATACGCAAAATTGTCACTAATGACAATTTTGTTTAAATAAATAATTTTCATATTTATTGAAACAGTCCGTAAAAGAAATGGACGATTATTAATTAGCAAAAAAATCGGTTTTAAAAGAGAAAGAGAGTCAATTCCTTTATTGCAATAGCCTGAATCAGTTATAGTAAAGCATGATGATACAGTAGCAGATTGGCCTATGGTCCGTGATTATTTTGTGGCGACAATGGGGTTGCTTCCATCAGTCAAAAGTAATACTTTTAAACGTCGCTTAAATTGATAGAATGAGGGAAAAAAAACATTGAGCGAGGATTTTTTTTTATTTTCCAAACGTTTAATTTTTAATAATTTTTTTTTAAATGTCCAATTTTTCAAACAAAGCGTGGTCTTTATGAAGTCATAAGTGATGTACTATGGTGCCCTTCCACTGGCGCACGGAATGTTTACGCTTGCTGTCTACCGCGTTTCTAGGTTATGATAATTCACAAGCGAATAAAATATTGCGCTCTACGCTTGCTATCAACCATATCATTGCCACTACATATGAGTAAATAAGCGAATTAAATATTGCGCTCTTCGCCAATGGCATCAGTGAATATCATTTCATCATTTGTAATGTCACGTGCAGAAGCGTAAAAAAGAAAGGGACCTGCGCACCGATTAAAATATTTTTTTTTAAATATTAAACTTTGTCAAATTATTTTAAAAATGGTCCGATCCTATGTTTTTAAGCATGCTCTTTCTGAAAAAAATGCTTTCAAAATTTTGGAAACAACCCCAATTGAGTCAAAAATAAAGGCAGGCTCGGCTGGAAAACTTTCATATTATTTATTTAGGCTATTTGATAAGCCTTTTGTTTTCTTTTATACAGGCACCTCCCCCCCCCCCCCGTGTAACACGGTTTCAAATCTACACGGTACAAAATTTGCGAATATGATAACGCGGGTCCGATATTACACGATGCAAAATTTGATTTTATATGGTTTTGAAATAAAACAAACTTTAAAATATTGAATTTTATTTTTGTTATATACACTGTTACAAAATGGATGATATTAACTCTAAAAAGATCTCCGACTCGAAAGTTTGGTTTGCCCGTAAAACACTACGTTTTAACTTTTAAAAATTTGATTTTTCTCATCAGTGTTCTAAAAGCAAAAAGGTGAAAGTTATTTTCTAAGATTTTAACATTAGGATTAACCATAAGCTAAATTTTGCAAACGATAAATAAAAAATTGTAGTCGTAGCAAAATATAAAATAAAATAAATAGAATAATTCTATTTATTCTTTTAATTTCCATTTTGTTTTTGTTGCTCAGACGATTTTTATTGCTACAGAAAAGCTCAGATTTTTTTTTTCTGATAGTACATCTTTCATTCTTAGTAAAGAAAGTGAATATTTTTTTTCTTTTGCTGAGCATATAATTTTTTATTTGAGTTATGCAAAAAAAAAAAAACAAATTGTAACATATATAGGTATAGCTAATCTAATTTAGCGTCCTAAATTTAAAAAATGTCCGACAAGATCAATAATCAAAAAGAAAATTTGAAGTGAACTTACTTTTCCATTTGTATGTTTTATTAAACCGAATTTTCAGCTATCATAAAATTTGAACATTAAAACTTGGCTTCGATATAACACGGTATACATTGCTTGATTTGCACTATTTCAAAGTCTCGTATACCACGGGTTCGATATAACACACACACACACACACACGCACACAAAATAAATTTTGATACAACATCGTACATCTTGACCAGATTTAATTATCCTGACCATACATAATTAGAAAATAGGTAAAAAATAATTTATGAAAAAAACTTTCGTATAACACGGTTTCTATACCACACGGTGCGAATAAACCTTGTTATGTGAGGGACACCTGTATATATCAAGGCTAGGGTTAGCCATAACAGTTCTGCATACATACAGTGGCTCCCAAAAGGGTTCGTACACTTACCATTTCCCATGAAACAGGCCCCTATTCATTAGTTAAAACTAATCTTTCAAGAGTGGTATTTAATTATAAGGTCGATGATCTATCTTTAGAAAACTACATAGAAAATTTTAACAACATAGTAAAACATGATTTTTAAGAAATCAATAATCAAAAAGTGCCAGAAACTTTATTTTACGAAAGTCTTCGTACACTTCTTTAAAAATCTGCAGGGTGTTCCGTTTTAACCTGCAAGACCTTTATTTTCGCAACCGTTAGTCCTGGATGTATACTTCCAATTGCAAAACTGTCCAAAATCAGAAGCAGAGTTAAGATATTGAAAATTTGAAGAAAAAATAAAAATGAGTCAAAAAATACAAAATTTAATTTTTTTATGCGGGCCTTAGGTCCCCCAACTTATATTCAGAGAAATAATCTCTAACCCCCCCCCCCCAAAAGGTGTTATTGAAGGCGAGTGTAAAGTGGTGTAAGTCGCAAAACGCTGTGTTTCATATCTCGGTGAATATTGGCCGTACTAAAGTCAAACTTTTTTTGTTGGAATTATTCTTCAATGGAGATTATTTCCTTAAACATAAGTCAGGGGACCTAGAGCCCGTATAAAAAGTTAAATGTTGTATTTTTTGAATCATTTTTATTTTCACTTTAAACATTCAGTATCTTAACTCTGCGTCTGATTTTGAACATTTTTGCAATTGGAAGTATGCATCTAGTCTGTGTTGCGAAAATAGAGGTCTCGCAGGTTAAAACGAAACACCCCGTATATAGGGTTGGTTGGGGTAAGTGGGCCCCCTTTTGAGAACAGTTCGTTTTGAAATCTTATACAAAAGTTTTTAAACAAAAAAATTAATTGGATGAAATAAATTTTCATCTTGGACATTATTAATAAGCAAAAGTGCATCATTATTCTCTGAAATAATGCTTTAAATATTCTTAACGATTATATTTTTTAAAAAATCAGATCGGTGTCCCACTTACCCTATAATAAGGGGTAAGTGGGTCAGCCCCCTTTTGTTTAAATTTAAATCAAGCATATTAAAAAAAGGGGGTTAGGGGGTTTTACTTGATAAAGTAGGAAAATTTATAGTATGATTTTTCTTTTCTTTTTCTTCTTTCTTTCTTTCTTTTTTTTTGTAAATGCATCCATTTACGAGATATTTACTGCTTTTAAATCTGCATGACGGATAATTTTAAAGTGAAAAACAAAACAATTACATCCGTGAAATTTATTGAAAGCCTATAGGTAAATATTTTACTTTTACATATAAAGGTATGTTGTATAAACGTAATACAATTGATTAAGATCATTTTAATAGATTAGCCTAAACTATAAGTTGAAAAAAAATTGGAAAAACTAAATGACTGCGTCTATTTACAGTTGGCTAAGTCGGAACTATTATCACTTCATCCTCAGTAATAACTCCAACATCATCTACACCAGGCAAAATAAAAAGTCACTATTTCTATTCGTTCTTGCAAATGCAGCAGTATTTATTCCAACTTCCAACATTAGATCTAAGTAGTACTTCATGGTTTTCTTTGATGCAAGTTTCACAAATACATAAGTACCAGTTTTAGCAGTTTTTGTAGCTGAACTATCAATTCCTACTAGACCATTATAGTTGTCTTGTATTTCACTAATACAAATATTTCATCAGAGTTGTTTTTGATTTTCAAATCCTCACTATTATGGGGGGATCCACTTGCTCCACAATGAGGGGATCCACTTACCCCTTATAGAGTAAATTAACGGGATAAGTGGGACCCCTCCTCTAAAACACTTATTAATAACATTTTATGTAAAAATTCTTGTTGCATTAGCTATGCACTTTAAGTTAAATTATACATGAAAATTTAATGATCTTAAAAAATAATAGAAACTAACCTGGAAAAACTTCTTTGAAAAATGTTGCATTAGTCGCAAAAAAAAAAAAAAAAAAAAAGCTTTCAGAATTTTTTTCTTGAATTCCTCGAAAACCAAATAGATGCAAAACCAGTCACTGTGATGAAATATGACATGACCAGTGTAAAAAAGTATGAAAACCATATCTATATTTCAGTTATAGGGGGATGATCCACTTACCCCAGTGATCCACTTCCCCCAACCAACCCTATTAATAAATAATATAACTTTTTATCAAGTTAAGATTAAGTAGAATATCATTAAACATTCGAAGCCCAGTGGCTACAGGTCCAGGTTCTGATCACGGGTTGGGCATGGTTGACTCGACCGTTGATCCCATCAGTGGGTCGATAAAGTGAGTACCAAGCGTAGTTTGGAATCAAATACTGGGGGTTCCGCGTTGGGCTGACCGCCTAACCGGAACACCTGCCTTGCACCCCAGAGCGCCTGGTCAAGAATACTGAGTTGGGCACAGTAGGCTTGGCCCTAACGGGCTGTCGTGCCACAGGTTTTGTGTTTCATTCAGCATCCACAACAGCTTTTAAACGTCGATTAGTAGATGTCATTGGGTTTTGTTTTTATGCAATTTCTGAGAAAGTGTTCAACCTCACTCCAAGCCTAGTTCACTTTTCGTTTCACTGCCGCATTTTCGTAGTTTCTCCTCCAAATATGTTGCATTTAGTTTAAATCTGGCAATTGAATATGTATTACTAAAGCTACAGGGCAATTTCTGAGGTACCAGACGCAAATGTTAGAAACGGTGTGTTTTCTTATCGCTATCTTGATAAAATGCAAAGTTGTTTCCAACAACCAAATTTTGGACTTATAGTTCAAAATTGTTCTTTGAAATATTTAAATTAACAGCATAATTCGTTATTTCATCAATAAATTCCGAAATATCAAATCCTAATACTGATATGCAGCTTAACAAAAGAACACATTCACGGGCATGATTAACTGATCCAACTAAATTCTTAAGATTAAATTCCTAATTTTTCTTCTCTTTACAAGTATACAACATCGGGATCAAAAATGATGTATTTCTTTTCATCTGCAAGTAAGACAAATACCAAAACGTTTCGACCTTATTTATCATTGATTATGTCACAGAAAGCGTAAGCTTTCTGTTTCTCGCAAGAAAAAGAACAAATTCTGCGGGAAGAGCTCACATTGGATCCAGCTCCTCAGAGAACTCAGCGAGTAACTTTAGGGGAAATTAAAACGCAAAACATTTCATTATATTCTGCAAAAACTTTTACAGCACTCAAATGTGTATTTTTTACAATTTTTTAAACTGTTAACTCTGATCACGTTTTGTTTGCTTGGCCGATTGATCTGTTCTTACCTTGTTTTCGAGCCGATTCTTTTCTTTAAAGCATTTTATCGCGCACTTCACTATAAAATGGTGTAAATTAACTAATTTAGTGATATTTTTAACCGATTTACTGCTACTATGATGAAATAAATTCAAAATTCAAATGGTGTTTGTTATTTATTATGAATACCAACCATTTTATGGTAATAAGCAGAATATTACTGATAGATAAAAAATAGAAGCCAAGTTATTTTTAAATGTCAAAAAGAAAAAGAAAACTACATAAGGTAAGCGGACCATTTAGCCATACAAAGAACGGTTCCATAAAAAGGCATTATGGGTTCATTTTTTTTAAAATAATTTCATTCTAAAATGCATTGCCAACTTATTTACTATTATCGGTATAATACTTACTACTGTAATTTTTAAATAATTTCCATTAATATATTCTTAGTTATACGATGGTGTTCAAGGAATTTTTGTTGAGTTTTTTATGGAAGATCATAATATGCTAAATAGTTAATGCCTCGTTTAAATGAAAGAGCTGTTTATCTGCTTTTAGAGAAAGCGGATAGTTTGATTATTACAACTGAAGTTTCAAGTTCAACGACTGATTTATAATATTGGCCTTGTATGGAGCCCTGTTCCTTGCAAGGCCGTTTGGAAGAGCTTAACAACAGCTAAGTTTAATAAGCAGTGAGATTATATCTAGAATTTAAAAAAAAAAGTAATTTATATGATACGCAAAAAAGCAAAGTGTTAATTAATAATTTGTTTCTTTCATTTATGCAATAATTGAACTCATAAAACTGCTTATTCGTGACAGCGGCCTTCCATGGTCTACCCACCTTATAATAATTTTAATCATGAATTTATCCGAAAATATTTCAGTGTACTATTACGATGACTTTTGTGGCGTGTTATTTCTCCGTCTCTTCGCTATTTGATTCATTTGAAAAAGAAAGTCAGTCAATATTTTGAAAGAACGAAAGGGTTTCATTTTAGAATGACATAGGAATGATGTGAAAAAAAAAAATTAGACTTCATATTTGATTTCAGTTTTGCGTTATTTTAGTTTGACTACAAATTTTCTAAGTGTACGAACACTTTATGGAGCCACATGGTGAGTGTATTCCAAAAAAAAGTGCTTTTCGATATGTTATAAATTACAGTGCTAATGATCACACAATCTGTATTTGGCAGAAATTGTTATCTTTCAAAACGAGTCATTACTATATTATGTGTGACAACTTTGATATAATTCGGACATGAGCTTTTACGGTCTGTTAATCATTAATTTCGCGTCCCAAATGTATCGTTCCGGTATCACAGCCTTTCAATCGATTACCATGTATGTTCTGAATAACATCAAGTCGTACTTCTATTGTCACATACATTGCAAACTGAAAAATCGATTCAGACGAACGTTGTTAGGAATGCCATTCTCCCAACTCGAAAGGCATGCTTCTTCAGAAGTGAACAGTGATTGAACTGAACTGACTAAAAATCAGTGGTCGAAATAACCAGGGAATATAAAATTCTAGAGACGCTGGTCTCTTGAGTAATATTTATTGTTATAGAAATACTTACATAGGATACAGATATAGGGTACTTATATAAGATAACATTGTTCGATTGCAGCAACAGGTTAATTCGGGCTCATCGGTCACCAATCAGAAGCGTTCTATAGAGTTACCGATTAACCAATCGTATATAAAAACCTTCTATGGACACTCACCGGAGTAACAACTGACTTCATCAAACGTCCTGAAAATCAACCGCCCGGGTTAACCGGGAGGTTGATTGGGACCTATTCAAGCTCAAACTTTTTAATAGTCATTTGGGCTCTAAACAACCGAACAAAATATTTTTAACAATAAAAAAAATAAACGATGAAACTAAATACTACTATCACTAGAGAATATATGGGTCATCTTATGCCAGAGTGAACTAGTATGTGATTTTTTAAAGTTCCGACTTTAACATGTAAATATGCTACAAATAATGCTTCCTGTCTTAAATTTATTAAATATAAACATGTCGAGTATTACTTGGTAGTAGGGGAATATGGGGCAAAGGTTAATATCGGGGCAAAGTGAAATGGGAAATATTAACTCTGCTTTTAGTGCTACCAATCTGGTAATATTTTAACTGCGTAGTAACAGTTGTAGTCTATTCCAACCAAGAAAAAAATACTTCTGAGAATCAAAGATTATGATAATACAAGCTATTTTCAAACATTGATAATGTTGTTGTAATATTTGTAGGTCAAAAATAGTTTTTTGGTGTTACTAAAAGGTAAAGTTCTTGTTTGTGTCATTTTAAGTAATAATTGAGACCTACCAATTATTCGGTGCAGTATTTTTTTCTTTAGTACTAAACTTAATTGGTTTTAAATGCTTTGTATAGTTAATAAAGTGTATGCGATTCAAAGTGGATGGAGCAAAGTGAAATAGCTCATTTGACTTATTTATTCTGTTTTTTATTGAATAGCTTACGAATTGGTTTATTAATTAGTTCATTTAAATTCCTTCACTTATTAATTCCCTTATTTATTCATTCGTTCACTATTTTGTTTAAATTCATTTTTTCTCACATATTAACTTCATTTATTTATGTGTTCGTTTATTATTTTATTAATTCTTTTATTTACTAATTTATTTAATTTCTATATCAATCTAACTTTGAATCTTCACATTGAAAAATAAGCATTATGGATGTCGGTTCGCTCTGGCGTAAAACCATCCATATGTTCTCGAAGCGAACCTGAACCAGAACTTTCTGCAACTTTCATGACTCCTTCTTCAACTGAAGGCAATTGTTCACCACAAGGAGCAAGCATTCCTCGTGGTAAATTTATTATCACTTTAAACTTACATAATTATTTTGAATTACTTTATTCTTGTATGTTTAGTGGAACGGTCGATGTACAGGTGAGCATGGTATGTTTTACTAGGATAACTTGAAACAAAAAATCTTAAAAATATCTCAAGTGATGGCAGTACGAGTTCTAGCTGTCTTTGTAAAACCTTTTGAGCAATGGGGTATTTTGTGTTTCTTTGGTGACTACTTCTTTGTTTCAACAAGTATGGTGCATAATTTCATCACTGTCTTCTTATATATAACACATTTTAAACTAAATAATAAGCTAATCTTAATTCTTGCAACCCATTTCAGATAAGTTGATAACAATGTTTACATTTTTTTATTGAATTTAAATTTTTTAATTTTTGGAAGTTAGTCCTAAGGCACTTGTGAACATAGCATTTGGGGCACATATAAACAATTCCCCTATCGTCTCTATAATATTATAGTTCAGTATATGCACAACATTCAAATCGATTTACTCCACTTTTAAAACAAATCCTCATTTCTGCTTCAATAGTGCTTTATCAATGCTTAGCATGTGAATTTATGTTAAAGTTTTGGTGCAGAACATTTCTGATTATGTAATGGCAGAAAATGTAACACGAGGACCTATTTACTCCTATGAATAACATCATTTTCTTCATAACTTTTCTCTACTTTTTGTTTTATGGAGTTAGTCGATTTGGCAAGTGAGTCATCCAAATAATAAATTTATTCTTAATTTTTTAAAATATTTATCTATTTTTTTGTTATTAAATAGTTGGTCAACAATTTGGTGTTATAGAACAGTTAGGAAAGAAAAAGCCAGAAGATGTTTTTATTTAGCTTAGGTTTTAAATAATTTAAAATGTATTATCATACTCTTTATGAAGCTTAAAAGCAATATATAAATAAAGTTAACATAATAAAATATTCTTTGTACTTTGTAGTCATAAGTTTTTTCCTTGTCCATCCAGTGATTAGAATGCACTGATATTTTTTCAAGATTTGAGCAATCATAAACTATTGCTTATTTCAACTATGCCAAAAGCTCTGTATTTCTTTGCTTAAAACTTTACCCAACACATTAAAAATATAAAACTTGATGTTAACATTAGAATTACAAAGATTTTTGATGAATGTTTGTTCTGTGGATACTAAACTGAAATTTTTTTTCAGAAATCGAAATTTCTTACAGCTTTCATTAGACCACGGCAGATATTTGCTTCCTGTATTCCTTTTATGATTAGTAGATAATGGGTCACATCGTCAGTCGTAACGAGTGATATTCCTGAAAGCTAAATAATTCAAAGGAAAAAATCGCTTCTCTAATAACAAGTCGTCTGTTTTTTTTTTTTTTTGCCTTCTTTTCCATAACAAAAAAACAAGAAGTAAATAAAAACATAAAAAATGGCTTAATGCATCTTAAAATTGTCGTTAAAAATAAAAAAAAAAGTAAAAAATAAAAATGATAACTGAATATGTACTTCATCGTAAGAAAATGTTCACTATTCAACTTAAAGCATTAAGAGCATAAATAAAAATAAATCCTGCTCTTTACTCGTATTTCATTTTTTTTACAATGAATATCCGCTAGTTTAAGTTGAAATAAACAATTTCATGTTTCCGAAAACTCAAAAGCATCAAGTTGTACAAATGTTTTTTCTTTAGAAGTACCTTCATTTTGTTCCGTGCTTTGCACACACTCGTCATTGGAAACATCATGGCAAACCTCGATATTTTAATCAAATTCCGTAAAGACAGAGAATTCATATTCTGCTTCTTCAACTTCTTTAACAATCGTTTGGTTAACTTCAATAATCACTGTCTCAGTGTGTGTCCCATTGAAGAAGCCAATTTTGGAATCAGTTCTTTACTTATACCCCATTCACCCCACTAAAACAATACAACATGAGAAAACAAGCTCTTCATTTCCACAAGTATTACTGTTTTATTGTACACTGCATCAACAGTTTTTCTTTTGGTTTTTGTAGTTTTTTGTGCAGGAATTGCAACAGAAGAGGAAATAGTTTGGACGTTTTTACTAGCAAGTTTTTTCTGTTCTTTTAGCTATCGAATATCGTGCCTTGATTAAAAAACAACTTCTAGTTAAAAGAAATAAACATCGAGATACGGAGGATAATTAACATGATATTTAAAACAAACATGTTAGGACCTGATGAAAAATTTGAGTATTAGTAAGACTCGAGCTGTCGCACTTCGAGTCGACTTGACTGTATTTAGTTTAGTAACAAATAAAATACGAAAGAATATTTTTTTGAACTGTTATTTATGAATACGTTTCCGACATCAAAGCACGACGGTTGCTCTACAACTCTGACTACAACATAAAACTCCACTTCCAAAGAAAAATCATTTCAAATCAAGGAAAGAGAAAAATATGAATCTTTTATGGTTTAAACTCAAATAAATCTCTAAATTTATTGGAAAATTTCCCTAAAGCGAAATTTTATAAAAAGATTTCCTTTTCAGTTCATATTTTTTTACGATGAAACATAAACTATCTTTATATCCCTTGCTTAAATGTAACGCTCCAGAACGCATTGATTCTGTTACCTGGAAGTAAATAGACCAATCGCGTGCAGCTGTCTCTCCCATAAAATGTTTCCAGAAGTCTTTTATCGGAGGGAGTTCCGTCGGAAAATAAAGGATAGAGCTAAAGTGAAGTGCTTAATCACTTTCTTTTCTCCTTTTTATATTCTTCAACATCACTCCGTTTATTTTCACATAAGAATATGAAAGCAGGTTACGTAATTAAGTGATTCTTCTATATTTCATGAGTGATAAAAGTGCGTTCGCAAGTGCACGTAAAGGAGTAGTATTTAGTGCGTTCGGTCTTAACTTTCTCTCTCTAATCAAATTTTATGATACTTTGCCAAAATAGGTAACAAAGTGTAAAATGTATACTTAAACAGCTTTTCCCAAGCAATATTTATTTGAAAAGCTGTAATAAGTGTCAAGCACAGCATATATAAGTCACAACAGGACATTTTGTTGTGCTATGATTTAAGAATATGTACTCATATATAAAAATATGTTCCGAAAAGTTATTAGGAAGGAGACCAAACACAAAGAACCAAAGATAGGCAGACCGATGGTTAAACATCTCCTCTTGACCTTGCTTCCAAATTTTTATTTTTTTGTTTTAATTTATTAAAATGATATATTTTCTGCCTTAGTTATGTGTTTAGACATTTTTTATGGAAAATTAAGATTTCCAAAGCTTCTATTTAAGTTTACATTTTCTAACGTTCTTTTTTCTCAAAAATTGATTCTTCGTACAAAATTGCGCGTCTAGAATTAACTTGTGCCCAAGCTTAGTTACTTTTAGTTAGTGATTGCAATTCCAGTACACCGGTATACCGAATACCGGTATTTCGAGCAGTTTTTCAATTTCGAAATACCGGTATTTGTTGAGGTAAAATACCAGTGTTTTCTGTATTAGATGAAAATAACAAATGGTTTTAATATTGAAGTATTTTCAATTTAACTTATGAAATATCTACTTATGTATTAAATTTACGTTTCATTTTCTATGACACAGAACCAAAATTACTCTATTGATTGATGAAAAAATTTGGCTTCAAAATCACGAACTAGTAGAATATCATGAAACAAAAGTAGCGGAGAGATTGCAAAATGATATTTTCATTACTAGATGGTGAGATGAATCACACTTTTATGCGTTTTAATGCGCCATGCTTTCATTTTTTCTATTTCCCTGATCACTCACTTTCCCTTTTGTGAAAAATAAATTCGAGTGTATTTGTTCTACGAATGATTTATTCCAACCATCAATTGCAGTAATACTATATGATATGTTCTTTAAATACTTGACTCAATTGTGCTGAATTTTGGCAAAAATCTTTTAGTGTTAGTAAAACAAATGGTAATGTTTATTGTCACCGGTATTATTTTGTTGTCATGTTTCGCTTTATACTTCGCAAGATAATATTTAGTGCCTTGAAAATTTGCATAGAGGTTAAGCATAATCATTTGAAACATATTTTCAGACATTTACATAATCGTACATAATTGTAAAGAAATTTGAAAAGAACGCGAAAACGAATAAGAGAAACCAACAAGATTAAATTTATTCAAGTTTATCGTCAACTTCAAACCAAAGGGCTTATGACAAAAGTCAAACACAAAACTATCCCGCTCAAGAGAAAAGGATGTTAATGTTGGAAAAGTATCGTCTCTCAGAAAGAAATTACAGCTAGCTATAAATTAAAAAAATAATAATACACACACACACAAAAGTATTTATCCAACGATAACACACAAGAGACCAAACAATTTAAAGATGAAAGACTTATGGACAATTAGAGGAGGTATATCGCGCATTGATAACAGTACCACTGACGTGCGTAAATTCAGAAAGAGTACTTTTAACGGTTGGAAAGTAGAGTACTAGATGAGTTCTAGGCTTAGAAATAATTCAATCGATGCATAATGTTTCTTACTATTACTGGTTTTTTATTAGGACATTTGTTCCTTCATTTTAAATTTGCTCACCATACGTTTTCATAAATAATGCAATTTCGATACAAAATTATGAAATGTGGCAACGAAACAAAATGTTTTCAAGAATTTTTTGAGAAATTTCCAATACCGGTATTCCGGTATCACGTTTTAAAAATACCGAATACCGGTATTGAATTTTTGGTCCGGTATCGCAACCCCTACTTCTAGCCAATGGGCCACGTGCTACTTTATGTACCTGAGCGGACTACGGACTCAAAAGAAAATTGAATTGTTTCTGAGCCTACAACTCATTTAGTACTCTACTTTCCAACAGTTAAAAGTACTCTTTCTGAATTTACGCACGTCGGAGATACTGTTATCAATGCGCGATATACCTCCTCTAATTGTCTATAGGTCTTTCATCTTTAAATTGTTTGGTCTTTGTGTGTTTTTGTTAGATAAATACTTTTGTGTGGGTGTGTTTCTTTTGTATTGTGTGTATTATTATTATTCTTTTTCATTTATAGCTAGCTGTAATTTCTTTTTGAGAGACGATACTTTTCCAATATTAACATCCGAATGTTAAATCCGAAATTGCGTTGATGTAGCTGTTCTTACTGCAATGTTCTCTTTTAAAGAAATTAGGATATGCTTTCTATCATGATGGGATGCACAAACTCCTGCTGCGGAAATTTTGATTCAAGAGCATATAAACTCCACGTATGTTACCCTATTGCATAAGACACATTTACTTAGTCCGATTCAAAACATGAACAAATTCGACAACGATCGGTAAATGACAAAAATTAGCCTGCGTTTTAAAAAACTATTCAAGTTTGGGAAAACTCTTGAACAAGTATATTAACAATTTAATGTGCTATATTACGATAAATATAGAAATAATAGACGTACAAGATTTTTTCTTTGTTATATCTGTTTAAAAGTTGTAAGCATCATTCATACCATGAGAAATATCTCCTGTATTGTCAAAAATATTCTAATTATTTTTCTTCTGACCCTCCCCTCTTCTTTCGTGATTTCATGTTGCATAAATAATCACAGTAGGCAAATTTTGAGAAAAAGAGAGTGCAAAAACAAAAAAAACTGTTAAAAGAAATGCTAACTTTATTTTGATTTTTCATGCAAAAAGGCTATGAACAAATAGAACGCTCTTAGAATAACTTTTACATAGTCTCTAAGCCTTTCATCAATTACAAGACTTAATATTCTGGTAACAATGGTAGACTAACCTGTCTAACCTGTAAATGAACCGTTAAGCAAAATTTCATTTTTGGAAATTCATAACATGTATAAAAACTATTACTTGGTACATGACAGCAAAAACATTTTCAATTAATCTTTGTACTGTTTATTAGGAAATTGCAGAACGTTCATGGTTTTACCCTTTTTGTTTCGTGGTTTTAACTGGAAAAAAAATTCAGCAACCTAGTAATTGAACATGTCTATCATGAGACAGAAAAAAACATTTTCCATTCGTTTTTTTGGGGGGGGGGGGAGTGTAGAGAAAAAAGTTATAGTTACTCTGCCTCTCTGTGGGAACTGCCCGCTGCTAGTTCCCATATCTATTTATAAGTTAGTACTATAACTCATAAGTTGATATGGGAACGGTAAAAAAAAACAGAAAAGTTTGGAAAAAAAAATTCCGAAGGGATTTATTTACACTCGGGAAAAATTGCTACGAAAATGCTAGCACAGAATTAAATTTTCAGAAATTTATCACGCTTACAATCCAATGTTTTTTTTTTTTTTAATAATATTTTTTATGTTCAGTATCCCCAGTTCAGTTCAGGCCCGCGGCAACATGAACGTATGTCCCAAACTTTTATTAAAAAAAAGATAAAAATAAAAATAAAAAAGAGGCGAGGTTTTGTAAAATATCACAATTTGCCAAAAAAGAGAGAGAGAGAGAGAGAAATAAAGGGAAAAAACAATATGTCAAGACATTTGATTAGACAATTTACAAAAACCAAATCTTACTCAAAATTTATAGTCTATTGGTGGTTTGACTATTTTAGATAATTTTTGGTGTTTTTAATGAAGAAAGCTTCTGGTTAATTTTTCAGTAGTAAAAGTTTCATATAAAAATTAGCATATAATATGGAGTGCATATACATCTTTTAATATTTAACTTTTTTTTATGTTTACCAAAAAAAAGCTATTCCGTACATTTTAATTCGAAAAATTCAATTCTTCGATTTTTTCAATTTTTCCAGAAGAAAAAAAAAAAAAAAAAAAAAAAAAACGAAACAAACTTTTTTTCCTCCGCCAAAACATTTTCGAAAATTCTACATCTCTACTTATAAGCCAAACACTTTTCATGCAGTTAGTTTAACAGCAGTGTAACTATCATTGCAGAGAAGCTACATTTCCAGAAAAATGCGCTTCCTCCTAAAATTACTTCAAGTGCATCGGCATTATTTTCTGTTACTAATGGAAGAAGCACATTTTGAAATATTATTGCAAAAAATAAATAAACAAATAAATAAAAAAAGGAACTGCTTGTTCACTGATTTGGCTGTCATATACTAAGATGATTTCTTGATTTAATTCCCCACTTAAAATATTGATGAAACTTGAGGAATTTGTTTCCTGCGAAGTTTCCCATTTGCTTCCACAAATAACACTACTATTTAATTCCGTTGGTTTTCACTGAAATCGGTGGGAGATGAATGGATTTATTTATGGAGCAAAAGACAATTTCCGTCATATACGAATTTTAGTCTGAAATTCTAAAATGGTAGTCGCGTCTATCATTTTGTTGGTTTTGATGAGCGAGAGTTATTAGCTTTTATTTGATTCGGGTTTTATTTTCAAGTAAAAGAATCTGAAGGGCAAAATTCTGCCTCACAGGCATCTGATTGCTTACATTTTTTTTTTTTTTTTTGTAGTTTCACATAAATTTTACTTTACAATCAAGGTGCGACGTTTGACACAAAGTAATTGAAAACAAAATTTCATTTTTAAAACAGTAATGGAAGAAGTGGTTTGAGCATAAAAGATTTCGTTTGTGGCCTATTATCTTTTTAAATCCACACAATTGGACGAGTTTGTGCAAAATTTGACATTAAGTTCCTTCTTCTCTTGTTAAAGAAAATGAGCCAGATTCCCTTCAAAAGTTGGATTAGGTTTCTTTGCTTTCTTTCCTTTACTTTTCATTCTAAGGTTGAGGATTGTTTGGCCCGTATTCAACTGTAGAAAATATATTTCTTCAGATTTGTTGCTGTTATTGTGCTTAGTTACTTTATTTTTTTGTTTTTGTTTTGTATTGCTGTTTTGAAATTGTATATTATTTTAAACTGGAGAACAAAACTGCTAAAGATGAAACTAGATCAAAGTTCTGCTACTATGTTAATAAATTAGAACTTGCGTGATAGCTATATCCTTTTGAACGGGGATAAAGGGGGATAAAATAGATTTCTTACGTTCATTATTTAAGAATGTATGAGGATTAATCTATATACATTATTGATTAAATGAATGCATTACCAACGATTTAATGCACAAAAATTGCAAATTTAAACACATTAATATTATTAAAAGAAATTTCAACAATGTTTTTGAAATAGTTTTGGAGCTTTTTACGGGTTGCTTTAAACGATTAGCAGGGAAAATCTCTTGCCGAAGGTAAACCTGGTTGCTTTAGCATTTGTTTTAGATTTGATTAGTTGTCCTTAGCTGCTACGCCAGAATTTTGATTCTATAAAAACTTTAGTATTAGCTAAATTCGTTAGCTCATTTTTACTTCCTTTTACAAAAAAGGAAGTATTGTATTCGCGAAAAAAATTTCACTCAAAAATCGGCCTTAATTTCTATTTTGCTCACCCCCAAATGAATGTTGGTTTTTTTTTTTCGACTCGACCACACGTGGGTATATGCCTAGGAATGTACAGACACCCGAAATATCTATTTTGACTATCCCCGAGTTAATTACAACGAGTTTTCTCGTGACGTCTGTATGTACGTACGCATGTGTGTATGTGCGTATGTGTGTATGTGAGTATGTGTGTATGTATCTCGCAAAACTCAAAAACGGTATGTCCTAGAAAGTTTAAATTTGGTACGTGGACTCCTAGTGGGATCTAGTTGTGCATCTTCTCTTTTGGTTGCATTTGGATGTTCCTAAGGGGGTCTTTTGTCCCTTTTTGGAGGGAAATCATTGTTCATTTCGATGTAAACTCAAGTGGTGTTATAATTTGGCGGACACTTGCCGATATATTGCCAATCTTTTGGTCGCCAAGTTTTGTCGCCAACTTGGCGACAAATTTGGAGGATTTTGTTTTTTAAATCTGGTTTCGATTTGGCCACTGTTGGTGATATTTAGAGAGTAAATTATTGAATTACATTAAAATTGCCAATAATGGGAAAATGACATTAAATTGGAGTAAAAGGAAGTCATGTGATGAATACATCAGCTCGTTAAGAAAAAAAATCAAATGTTTACTATAATTTTTTTTAAGGGGCACTAGTCAATTCGCTTCAGTTTGCATCAGAAAATGACCATGGGTCTTGTCATCTTTGGTAACAGTCACTTGCGTGTGTTCAACATCGAAGTACCAAAATTAAAGATTTTGTTTATCCAGATTAGGAGATATGCAATTGATCTAGACTGCAAAAGGTACACCGAGCCGTCAATGAAATGAATGGAACCGCTTTAATTTACTCTAATGCGATTTCTTTGATGTGATTTTTTGGTAATTTATTACTTTTTTATTTGATAATGAAGAATTGTGTTTTGCACTATTGCCCCCTATCCTTCCTCAATGTTGTTTTTCTGCCTGATAATTCCCAGTTAGTATACTTGTCTAGTGCTTTTTTTTTATTTTAACTGTGTCTAGAGTCAATTGTAAACCCATAATCTTCCATACAGTTGATCACCTCAAAAAATGTTTTAAACCCTGCATTTTAATGCTGTTTTTTAAACATTATAGACAGAATCTTGGACGTTTAAAAATATTTCCTTTTAACACTCTTGTCGGCAAATCGAGTGTACTCAGAATGGCCCATGCAGTTTAATATTTATTGGTGATGGTCTAAACACCAAGAGGGAAAACAATTAATCATTGTAAAAACTGCATATGTCTACAAGTAGTTGAAATACATTGATTAATTGATCAAATAGTAGCAAATATACTTTTTTAAAATTAAAGGCCCTGGGATTACGTCTATATAAAATCTTACACACTCCAAAAATTTTCAGAAACTTTTTTTTCCTTTTTAGCGTTTGAAAACCTAAGAGCCCTCCTTCTAACGGCATTTTCTCGATTACTTGAAAACATCTATTTAGTCTTAAAACTATGAAACTGAATTGCACTGTGAAAAAGAGGTTTTTAAAATACGCAGTGATTTTTTTTTTTTTAATGTCACGTACCGCAGTTACCTCATGCATTCAACAACGTTTCTGATTTTTTAACACTTAAACAGGCAACTTATTTTTATTATGTATAGGAGAAGTATTATTATTTTTCTTACCATTATCAATATTATTATTATTATTGTTGTTGTTGTTGTTGTTGTTGTTTCTTATTTATGAAGCTGTGCCGGCGAATAAGTCAATGATCAGTATTCAACTAAGCAAAGAGTAATACAAAGACATGAATTTCATCCTAATATTTAGTTAAACTTTCTACAGAAGAATAGTATTGGTTAACTGTGCTAACGATTTTATACCTATAGAAAAAAAAATCACATAACTCATTTAAAATTTGAAAAACAAATGTTGACAAACACAATGGTTTGTAGAACTACGCAGTTTTGGTTTTACTGCAATTGTTCGTAGATTAACCCTTACATAAAAATGTTCTTAGCAAAAATTATCATTTTTTTAGATACTTAGTAAAAATAGCTCTTAAATCTTTTGAAAATATAGCTTATAAGAATATTAAAATATATATTTTTGTTTTTCTTTTTTTTTGGGGGGGGAGGGGGTATTATTTGAAATTTAATGTCAAAAGTTTATGAAATAAAAGCAATAAAAATAGAAATTTATGAAAATTTCTTGAGAACTTTTGATAACATTAAGAAGTTAAATGTAGCAGAACCATAGTGTTTCAGAACAACACCAACTTTAGCCATTTCTTAAATGAAAAAATTCAACACTAATGGTAAAGAAACATTGTTGAATACTTTCAAAAAAAAGTTTTTAAAATCTCTGAAACATTTTGTGTTTTCTGATTCGCGAAGGTTAAAACTAAAAGATTATAAAAGGCAAATACTAAAAGGATTAAACTTAAATATTTTACCTCAGCATTTTCTGTGAGTAGTTAAAAAACAATTGTCCGATCAACGGTATTGTTTGAAAATACACATATTCTAGGACACATGTTTTAATCACAAAATAATTTCTTGATGTAAATTCATTCATATTTAAAAAAAAAATAAGAAATAATACACAATTTTTATGGTGTAAATAGAAGCACGTTGCATTAATTACTAAAAGATTTCTTTAAAAAAACATTCCGGATTATTTTCAATTTATTAAGACGGAATTGTATACACAAATGCAGATAAGTGCGGAGTTCATAGTTAAAATCTACATATCAAATGAAATCGCAGAAAATACTTTGAGACAAAGTTTGTAGGAGTTTCAAAATATTTTTTTAAAATATTTTTATACGTAAAATTTAAAGCAGAATGGTTATAAAATATATATATCAAAATATAAAATTAATTATACTGTTTGGGAAAATTTTCTGAGAGAAGTTAACAAACAATTATCAAAACAACACTTTTTTCTTTGAATTTCCACTCATTCTAAAACACAGGTTTTACTACAAAAGTATTTAATTTTTGTGATTACTGTCAAATTTTCAAAAAATAAGAAGTGTCACACAATTATGAGGTAAATTTAATAACATTACTTACCAAATTATTTCTCATCAGGACCATCTTGGAGATCAAAAACGTAATCTAGTGTCGTTCACAAATGCATTCTCAAAAATGTCTAACAATTTGGCAACCACATTTTTCTAGTGCAGAAACCAGCTAAGAAAAGAATTTGGAAAATCTCCAGACGAGAGAGAGATATAACAGGCTAAATTTAAGAAGCACGTGCTCTTGGGTAAGAAGTAAAACTAGCCAGTATTATTCTAAACGTGAACACTTCGGATACAAAAATAAACACTTCTTATTCAATTATGCATTCCAAATGCATTCTCCATGTTTTAAAAACAATTCATATTGTTCCGCGTAAAATAAAAGCGATTTATTCCGAGGGATTAGCAGGAGAGTTTTTGACCCGTTAACTGCTTGTTGAGACTTCCACTTCGTTGCCGGGGCAACAGGTTGCTTCTAAATGTACACACAGTCAATCGCTACCCCGCCTATTTCCTGACGTCACGGAAAGTATCGATGGTGATATTTCGTAACTAGTTAAAGTTACGATTCTGCTAATAAGAATTTCGATTGGGATTTTGTAGATGAAAGTTTTTACCAACAGATCAATATTTCTGTGAAAAGAACACGACTGTGTTTGGATGGGAATTTACCCACTGGCAATAGGGACACGTTTTGGGTGAAAATAGATCATAAAAATCTATAGAAATTGACCTAGTTATTTAATTTTTTTTCTACATATATGCGGTGACTTTGTCAGCGGTTATTTGTACGTTTCTTTTAATAAAACACGTTTTCTTTCACTGATTTATGGGACGAAAAATTTGATTCTGTGTTCACTGTGTTTGAATAAAGTTTCTGAAACAATTGTAACTTATTTCCAACACAGATTTCAAATGCTGACACAGGAGTAAATGCTGAAGGTGAGAAATTATGGCTCTTGCTTACAAGCAACTGAAATTATTTCATGTACAATTCTATGCACATTCAGAATTTTAGTCTTATTAGGATTTTAAATAAACTGCATTTAAACGAATTGAAAGAATTGCATCTGGTACATTTATGTCTCCAAGTTTTTATGTATTTAGAATAGTTCATTCTTTTTCTTTCTTTCCTTTTTAAATTGCTTTTTTTACCTGAAGGTATGTCTACTGCAGTCGACTAATATTGTGAAACGAGTAAAAAAACTTTATTTTTCCTTAAATGTAACGTAACATCATTTTCGAGTAGGTGCCTTTTTTAGTTTACAAAAAAACACACTCAAGCAGAAATTTTCATTTGATTTAATGTCTTACAAATGTCATTGTTTAATTTGAATTATACTTCTTGCCTACCTGATTATGACCTAAGAATTAGAAACTAAAACAATTTATCAATTTTCCGCGTAAACATCTAGGGTTCTGCAACATTTAGCGTATTGGTTCCTAACCAGGGAAATATCTCCTCCCAGAGGGGTGACTTGCTTCTGAAGGGTGAGATACATTCTTGAGGGGAGATAGGGGGCGCTAAGTATTCTTTACTAATAATAAAGCTGACAGTCTCTCTGTCTGGAACTCTGTCTGTCAGGATCTCTGTGTCGCGCATAGCGCCTAGACCGTTTAGCTGATTTTCATGAAATTTTGCACAGAACTAGTTTGATCATGGGAGTGTGCATGTTGAAGCGATTTTTCGAAAATTAGATTTTGTTCTTTTTCTATTCCAATTTTAAGAACATTTTCCCGAGCAAAATTATCATAATATGGACGAGTAAATTACCAAGTTATCATAACGTAGAACCTTAACATCGGCAAGTCAATTGGCGAAAATTTATCATACATTATTTGTAAATATACACGGGAACCAAAAGATCTTTTAATTTTCTACTACGGGCAAAGCCGTGAGGGTGCCACTAATTAAAAATAAAAGACAAAATAATAATTAAAAAATAAAAACGCCAGCGACTATCGAAATTGAAAACATTCGAAACATATTGCTTAAAGTTTAGACAAGTCATCACGAGTAAAAAAAATGAAGTTCATGAGCTTCCGCCTCGCTCTTTGATTGGCCAAGAGTTATTTCATCATTCGTTGTCAAATTTCATATTCATAACGGAAATATTGGTCGTAAAAAGCCGATTCAAATTCTGATACTTGAAAATTATTCAATAGCAGACGAAAGAAGAAGAAAAATTCGTAATTTTTGCCCAACACCTTGATAATTAAAGATTGATTTGGAATCAAGATTTGAAGAATTGACCAAGTAAGAATTTTTTTTTTTTACTGCAGTACTAAATTATGTAGTAGTGGCATCCACACACGGCTTTGCTCGTAGTAGAAAATTAAAAGGTCTTTTGTTTCGCCTATTTATTTACAAATAATGTATGATGAATTTCTTGCCAATTGGATTGCCCATGTTACGGTTCCACGTTATAATAACTTGGTAATTTACTCGTTCATCTTATGATAATTTTGCTCGGGAAAATGTTCTTAAAATTTGAATAGAAAAATTACAAAATCGAATTTTCGAAAAATCGCTTCGAGGTGAACACCCCCATTCTACAAACTAATTCTGCGCCAAATTTCATGAAAATCAACCCAACGGCCTAGGCACTATGTGCGTCACAGAGCTCCTGACAGACAGAGTACCGGACACAGAGAGATCCGGACAGAGAGATATCCAGACAGAGAGACTTTCAGCTTTATTATTAATAAAGATTGTACTCACTTCGGCAGCAAAATTATACCGATACTACATTACATAAAATTGTATTAAAATTGGAACGATACTATATTATATATTTGTTAGGATGTCTCTTTTTCTATCTTTTTTTCCTTGTTTTTCTTCCAACCATTTTTTGTAGTTTTTTGACAGATATGAGAAATATAATTAAACTAAAACGAACATTCAGTAAAACTCTTATAATTAAAGAACATGGTCGCTGCAATTTGCAGCGTTTTCATTCTTTACAGCAAAAAAATGATTCACCTTTATTGATGACCGAATTCGATATTTTGAATGAAATGCCGCAAAATTATAAGAGAAATATAATAGACAAATATTCAAGCATTTTGTTTCAAATTTTGGAAATGAAGCGATTTCGTTGCCGGCTGAGAGCTAAAGAAAATTAATGGAACACAAAATGGGTGCTCCTCCCTTTGCCCTACAACTGTCGAAGCATCAATTACTGCGGTCATTCAACTTAAACTCTTTACTCGACCACGTGCTATTTGCTCTACGAAGGAAGGATTGAATGTCGGTCGCTTTTTTGGGAACAGACGATCTGATTTCTGGGATTTCGCTTTTTATGCTCATTTTTAGAATTGATGAATTGCTTTCCCTTTTATTGAACACTAGTGTGGCACCCACACGGCTTTGCCTGTAGTAGAAAATTAAAATGTCTTTTGGTTCGCCTGTATATTTACAAATAATGTATGATGAATTTCCCGCCAATTGGCTTGCCTATGTTACGGTTTCACGTTATGATAACTTGGTAATTTACTCGTCCATCTTATGATAATTTTGTTCGGGAAAATGTTCTTAAAATTGAAATATAAAAAGAACAAAATCGAATTTTCGAAAAACCGCTTCGAGGTGCACAACCCCATGCTACAAGCTAATTTTGTGCCGAATTTCTTGAAAATCCGCCGAACGGTCTAAGCGCTATGCGCGTCACAGAGATCCTGACAAATCTCCTGTGTAAGGATCTGGTCAGAACGGTCCTAAAATGGATATAATATGGAATATTAAATTGACGAAATGTGTTAAAAACAAAGAATCCCGGGGAAGGTAATGCTTTTTGAAATACCCCTGGCAGTTGTTTCTTTCATAGACGCCATTTTCAGTTCTCGATGTCAGAACCTCCTACATGCTCTTTGCCAATATTTTACCCCAATGGGAAAAGAACTTGTTTAGATAAGAATTTAAAAAAGAAAGGTTTAAGTATAAATCTTAAATGTATATTGTTTTAAATAAATTTCTTTACAAGTGCAAAGAGTTTATAAACACCCTGTAGTTTTGAACCTTTAGTACAAACTGACGAAAATCTACCTTTTTGCTACAGAGGAATTCCTTTTAACATAAATTCAGTTTCACTGAATGATGGAGAAGCTTTGCGTTTTTCATATAAATTTAAGCAGACATTTTTTTTTAAAAATTTCGCGCTCAATTACGGTCCAACTCTTGGCTATGTTTTTAGATACAGTTGTTTTTTGCTGACGTCATGTTTCCGGTTCCGATCACTTTCAGTCTATTTACTCATACATGTCTTTTTCTCGTTCACGTGTCCATTGTCAGACTTGGTGTTCAATCGTTCTTTTTATGCACTGATGAAGAGGGTTTCATTTTTTGACCCCAAAAGATCTGCTTGCAGAGTTTTTAAACTCTTTTTAAATGCTCTTATTTGTACATATACACGTTCATATATTTTAACTCATTGTTGTATTTGACGAAAAACCTGTGTTTGGCCGACAGAAATTAGAATTTCGTTGGCAAAAATTCCAACTTTGTTGTTCTTAAAGAGTATTTAATTGCGACTGTTGTTTTTTATTTCGATTCATACCTTTCAATGCATTTTGATCATTATGGCTTAAACACATTTATCTCATTACTATGATTTTACAATGAAATCCGTAAAGTTCTACGTCAAAATAATCATATATTTCCAACAGGATGCATGAGAGATGTCTGTTCTACGAGATTCATATTCAACATGAGCTTTCAGTTAGAGAAAAAAATCTATGCAAAAGATATTATAAATTATGATTATGAAACAAGAAAAAAAGTAAAATGATGGTAAAGAAAATGAAATTAAAAGGCAATTTTAAGCTACAACAGTAATTTGGTTTACGAGCTCATTTGCATTAAAAATGATTGAAGAAAAACATGCTTGGTGTTGATGTAAAGATGTTTTTTAAAAATACACATAAACGTGATGAATCGAAAAAAAAAACGAGAATTAAACTGGCAACAACTCGCACCGCGAGAAATGTGAGGATTAAACATGTATAAACAGAGTTAAAGCAACCGTAGAAGCAATGGATTGCAGTATTCGCACATAATATCGAATCAGAACGCAACAATGACTAATTTTTAGTCAGTCTTCATACCATGGATGACTCAAGTCAACTCTATGTTAGACTTATCGAAAGAGCATGAATAATTCACTATGATGCAGGTTTTTCTTCTGAACTTTTTTTTCCTGCAATTATTATTATTATTATTACTGTTATTATTATTATTGTTATTATTATTATTGTTATTATTATTATTATTATTATTATTATTATTATTATTATTATTGCAGTTGTTGTTAGCTTGGTTTTATTGCTACTACATTTTTTATTTTGTTAGTACTTATTGATTAATTTATCTTTTGACTGTACTTTAAAACATGTGATTTCCTTCAATTGCTTTAAAAAATTCCTTTTATATTAAAGCATTTGAAATTGATTTGCATGACATCCATATTTTTCAGATGACACCTAGCTACCGCTTTTACAATTTAACGATTCAACATGTTTTATTTCATGTTTGAACTGTAAACAACTAGCATAGCAACCAGCGTAGCGCAAGCTTGAATAAATAGTTTCAAATGTCGACGTCCTTTTTCTTGTCAACAAGGTGAAAATGTGAAGGACAAAAGATTTTGTTACCTTTCAGGTCTCAATATTTATGTCGAATGTTATGTTACACTATCCACAGCCAACGACTTTTCTTCCTTTATCTAGATGAAACTAATGACCTTTGTGTTTATTATCACCTAATGTTATTTAATGCATAACGTACTTCTCTTCCCCTAATTTGGTTTTTTAGGATACTAGGAAAATATTCAATGGATATTGAACAAACTAAAGCAACAAATTCAAGCTTCTTATGAACTTTTACTTTATTTAAGATTAGATTTAAAACTTAATATTCAACCTTATAAATTTTTGACCATCATTATCGTCTGTGACGGTTTAAATATAAGCATCCTCATATATATAATAGCCAATGATCGAGTAACGCAACTGACGTCATGAACAATGAAACTCGCACCACGGCATGATAATTTGATAATTTGTTTCGAATGAAAAATTATCATATAAGCTTTGTGCTACAATATGATTAAGGTGAAAAAACAACGTAAATAAAGCACAAATATTCGAGAAAATACAACATATAGCTATTTCAAGGCTACAATGGAGCCTCTTCATCAGTGCAAAAAGCTCAACCAACACAACCAGAAGTTGCGAGAGAACTGTGTTCGCAACTCCAACAAACTATAGGAGGCACTGAAGTCACTGTCTAATGGCGGACTTAAAAACTAAAACAAACGCACATGGTAACGAAGAAAATGCTAAAAGTGTTGTGATTTTTGTTCGTACGTATGATTTTTTCGCTTTATTCTTTTTAAATTAATTTTCAAAGTCTTGTGGATATTCTGGCCCACGTAGAAAGAAATGAGAATTCAAGAAGCATTACTAAACGTCAAAGATTAATGCAAACTACGTAGTTCGTAGTTCTAAGCAGCTATTTCCACGATGTTGAATTCGATATTTATCAATTCTTGATAAAACTAAATAATAATTGTGGCCTGACAAGAATAACAATTAATGCTAGAAAATTCAATATGACATTACAAATTGTTATCGAAAGAAGATGATACTTTTTTGCCTTGCTTGGCTAGCGATTATTGATTTCCATTTGTAGCTGAGTTATTTCTCTCGAATTCCCGAATCGGTTAATTTAAAAATTTTCTGTTTCGATTTTTCTAATTTCTGAGTTAGGATTTAATTGTGTCATGTTATGCAAATCATCAACAAAATTCTCACGGATATATGGTGGTAGTTTTCTTTTCAGTTGATTGACCATTATTTCTTTTCACTTATCGAATTCTGTAATCTTACTACCATTTTATTCCACTCATGATAAAAATTAAAAATGGTTTAACTAAAAACGCGAAATCTCGCCAAGGCTACTTTGCTCGCACTATACTGAAACTATAACCCTAAACAAATTTGGCGAAACCTTTCAGCTGAGAATAAAAGGAATAAAGTAAATTCTTTCTCGGTTATTCATTTTGTTTTACGATAATATATTCAAGAAAATATTTTGCATACTGTACATTCCAACTAAATGCTGCTGTAAAATATGGTAAGTTTAATTAATTTAAGATTAAAAAAAACCCCATATTCTTACAAATTCATACAAAACAATAAAAAATTTTACCTTGTATAACGTTATCCAAGTTTGTTAATCCAGAAGTTTCGCTTTCACCAATTATTAAGGAAATAATGAAAACTAACATTATTTTGAGAAGCTCGAGAATACTACTAAGGGACGAATTAATTTCTGTAGCTGAAAGCAAACTAAGACACATCGATTGCGTTAATAAATACTCAGAACAAACTGCCTGTGTTTACGTCAACAGACACACGTGGAACGAAACGTGGCAATGTTTCAGTTTCATTTGCAGTTTTGTAAATCACCGCAAGGTAGCGTATTCGAGCGCTGGAGTTCCGAATATGTTTTGGTATTGTTTAAAATGCAGCTAAAGGTTTTATTGTAACGAGGCTGAACTCGAACCGGAACCTTAACTGTTTTACTGGTAAGACTCATTTCAGGGGAATGAAGAAACGAAAAAGTGGTCAACAATGAACGCTATCTACTGGAATTTAGGGTTAATTCGCTGGAGTTAGGGTTAAAATTTCAACTATCAAAATATCACTTAACAGGCAATTGCTTCGTTCAAATGTGGAAACAATTTTCAACCATCATATCTTGACGGGCGATTTTCTAGCATTGATATAATTCTAATGTAATGACGAAATAAAAGTTTCATCATAAAAACATTGTTTATTGCCATTTCTGGTATTTGTAAGCATTTACTTCCTTAAATTTTTAAAAATCTTATTTTATTTTAGGAATTAATGAATAGGAAAATACACTTCGAATGTTTTGATTTTTGCCATGTTAGCAGGAATCTAGAAAAAAAGGCTGCAGTTATGAACCATTGTAAAGAATGACAAATTTTTTTTTTCTTTTCGTTTTACTCTAAGCTTCACGATAGTTAATCGCTGCGTAATAATTTTGTTTTACTATGTGCCATAGTTTACGTCTGATATTTCGTTACAATTTATATTCAATTTCTGATACTAATTGAGCTAAGTTACCTTTAGAATGAACTTCTAGCATTAATATGTATTTCCTTTTAACTTAAATTCGATTTTCCGTCTTGCGATGAGATGACATGAAATAACAAATATGCAAAATGTTCGTAATATATAAACACCCTGCACTGTGTCTCATTCGCTTTTTTGATTTTTCTTCAATTTCAACCATTCTTAGTTGTTGTTAGCAACTCGGTTGCGGCTGCTTGCTGTGCCAATAGTCTCAGTTTATGGGCTATCAATATGTGTGGGTGATTCTCCAAAACCCAGACATTTTCCAATCACTAATATTTTAAAAATAAAAATGTTTTAAAAAAATCTGAAAAAAAATTACACTTACTCTTTGTTAGGAACTTATTAAGAGAAAAATAGATGTAACTCACTTTAACTTTAACTATGCTACACCCCTCGAAACAGGGGGTCAAACACCAGAAGAATGACAAGCAGTAAGTTTCATCGAAGGTTATCAAAAATGCAGTTATAGTAATAGACACATAGCTGTAACCTAAACCAAAAAGTATGTTATTGCATAGCAAAATAAAATCTATTATAAAACCTCCCTGAACGGACACTACCTAATAATGAACATTTCTTCGAGTTCTGGTCCCTGTATATACGTTTTTTTTTTTTTTTTTCAATTTATTCGCTTTGAATATCTTACACTCCAACTAATTTAATGGACAGTTATTCCAAAAAAAAAAAAAAAACAATAATTGCTATACTAGCACACTAAACCAGCAAATTAATAACAATTTTCTCATTAAGTTCTAGTGTTTTTTATTTCAAATTCTCTAGTTTAGAAAAGTATTTACCTAATTCTAGTAGGTTGTACTCTAGTTTTTCTAAGTCAGAAATTTAAAGCAACTTCATTTAAATATTCGAGAAACACTAAAATTTAAAACCAATGTAAAAACCAAGAAATCTCTTTCGGAAAAATTCGTCTGAACAAGAAAAAAGAAAGAAAAAAACTTAAATAAATAGAATTTCTCTACTGCTACATTTTTTATTTATCATTTTCAAAATTCATTTTTTAAATCATTATTATATTTTCTAAATAATATTTTATAAATAAATTCTATTCAACAAAATGTATTACCATTGCGTTATAAATAATGCTAAGAGAGCGACTTTTGTTTTGCGCCAGGAGTGTGACCTTTTTTTTTGCGCCTGGAGAATGACATTTCCCTTACAATTTAACTGTTACGTAAGCCCAAGATTATAATTAAGGTAAAAAATGTTATTTTTCTATTCTAACCTTTTAATTCAACTGCAACCTATAAGTAGAATTTTTTTCCAGGAGAATGATAGCAAAAGTGTTACATAGTACCCATTTTTGAACTACAAAGTTTTAGTAAAAAAAAGCAGACAAATAATATTAACAAAATACGCAAAGAATTCAACAAAATGGTGATAATAAACAGTATTGTAGTACCTGCAGATTAAAAATTCCCTTTTTTATCTATAATAATTTAACTCTTTCCTAGGACAGGAGAATGATGACATGAAAACCTGGGGAAACTTAAAAATGATATACCTTGTTTATTTAAATAATTAAATTATACTTATTTTACACCTCTAAGTATGCGTAAGTTAGTACCACAAATTAAATTTGTGGAATATTGATGTAAAGTTTTTAAATAAGTTAAGCACATTTGAGAAAGGAATGGGGACACGCCAAAAGAGTGATTTTCTGGTTGTTCAACAAATTTTGTAGGAAAAAATGAATGAGTTATTGTTTTAATCAGAATGGAATAACATCGGAAAACTTATTTCTAACTATTAAAAAATAAAAAAAAACCGAAAAAAATTTTAGGTCAAGCAATCCTTATGTTAGGCTTCTGGGACATAATATTGTTAGGAATACGGAGAAGCACCCGAATGTACATTTGTAATTCTGACTACCAAACGGCACGAACTTGAGGGTCACAGATCTGGACGAAATTTTGGATTTAGGTTAATTCCCACTAGATATGAACCCAGGTGAAGCGGTTTGACTGCATGGGCCCTCGTTCGGTCGTAATGGGGGTCCAAAGTTTCTAGTTTGGCTCCAGAAAAGCAATGGTTTTCCTTCGAAATAAACCTTTTCTCGATATTGCATTGCAGTATCGCATAACTGAATGCATTCACAGTATAGAGTTAATTTCACTGCCCCTACGTTGTACTAACAAGAGACGCGACAGATGTTAGGAGAGCAAATATTGTGCCAAGTTTTAAATTCCAAAGAAAACACTATCGCAGTTTCGAAGCCAAACAAGCAAATTTAGACCCACCTTGGTGTCGAACTAAAGATTATGCACTCAAACTATTTTACCTGGGCTCATATCTAGTATGAATTGACCTAAAACCAGAAGTTTATCCAGATTCGCGACTCACAAGTTTTTGCCGTCTGTACCACACTAATTGGCAGAAATTCAGAGAATTGCAATGGAGTTTTATTGAAAAATGAAACTTTGGGCCAATATCTACCTTCCAAGACATACGGCGTCTCTTTTCAGTACGACGAAGGAAAGGGAGGGGAGATTTATTCTGTTGTGAATGCATTTACTTGGCTCTTACTGCAATGCAAATGCCAGAAAAGAGTAAAAAAAAAGTTTGATGTCAAAGGGAAAAACATTGCTTTTCTGGACTCCAATAACAATTGTGGACCCCCGTTGCAGCCAAACTAGAGCCTATGCAGTCAAACCGCTTCACCTGGGTTCATATCTAGTGGGAATTAACCTAAATCCAGAATTTCGACCAGATCTGTGACCCTCAAGTTCGTGCCGTTTGGTAGTGAGTATTTTGACTATTATTTTAAATGTGATTTTTTTAAAAAATAGTCGCATGATGTAAGTAAAAGCACAATTAATTAAACTTTTTTAAGTAGTAATTCTGAGCTATTCACATTGTAATTTATTACAGCTATGTTCTATCCATTATGACATTTCTTCTGTAAATAGCTTTTAGCCATAAATGAATATTACGCTTTTTTTAACTTTGACTCCTTTGATGTTGCATGGGATAATAAAGGATAAGATAACTATTCTTAGTACAAAACTTCGTTCTGGTTGATGCTTCCGTAATTCTTAACAGCGCAATTTAATGCTTTGTTAAATACGGTAAATGCAAATAAGTGTTTACAACTTGACAGCTTCTTTTTATGCGCAGTTGATATTTCTGCTTGAAGTTAAAAAATGGGAAATTTTATAAATTTTCTCTAATATTTCTTTTGCTTTTGTTCTCTATTAGAAAACTAATATTTCCTAATGTGCGTTATTTTATCATATTGAGTTACAAAACAAATTTTAAAGAGCCAATCTGATGAACCAATACTTGATTCGTGATAATTTTGATGCTAATATATATTTCCTTTTTGCATTTATGTCCAGTTGTGACTCAATCAGTTTTACTTTCATTCCCTTTAGGCGGGCTGTTAAAAGGCGCGGGAGGGGGGGGGATTAAAGTAAGAAGCAAAAAACGTTCTGCATACAAATATGTATTTTTAACCTAAATTCCCCTTGCGAAGAACAAAAGTAATTACATTAAGAGTCACGTCATGGGCGGTTACCTGTAATATTTAGATTTTGACACTTCCAGTTTCTTGGTACTTCACCATGTTGGGTAAATTTGATGACTGCTGGGAACACCAGAAATGTCCGTTACGTTCATTTTCATTTCTCAGATATAGAGTTTGCTCTAAATGCTTCATCAAATGACACTTCAGAGACAGTTACAGCAAAGATAAGTTGATATTCCATCAAAATGGAAATAAGTGATATTTCGTGTCTTTCTTTTCCGCGTGATTTCGACTGCTTTGCTGTTGTCGAAAACGTTCTCCGGTTGTGATATGCTCGCATAGGTAGTGATTTTCTTGGCTATTCTGGGAAATTTGCAAATAGTGGTTCGGTCTAGCAGTGGAATATTTTGTAGTTTTTCTGAATGTTTGATTTTAAAAAGTATTTGTAATTGAAACCAATTTATTTACCTTTAAGTTCATCACAAAACACCATTACCCTTTATAAAGCTATAACTTACCCCCCCCCGCCCCGCGCCTACGCCAAACGGCTACTTCACTTTTCGTTCAGTGGCCGAACCATACTTGCCGACCTCTCACTGATTCGGTAACACTTCTTTAGCTACCAGTGTGAAGATAAACTGAGCCGATATATTAGGTTGTTTTTTCTGAATATTAGTTATGCTATTCCAGACTTATAAGCCTAAAATAAGGGCGAAAAGCGGTCTATAGACGCTGTAGCACTTCTGCACCACTTGCTATCATTACTATTCATTAAAATCGTATTTACATTCGTTATTATTACTTTCTATGCATAAAACTTAAAATACCTCAAAAATGGAATCATTTTCAATTAGTGAGATGATTTTCTAAAAATAATTTATTAAAATCATTAACACAAAAACTATTTAAACGCGTTATTTTTTGTTTCAATTCATATCATCATGACACATAAAGTCTAAAAACAATTATTTCTTTACACGGTAACATATTTGATAGTTACATGAATAGACATTTCTCATTCCATAACCTCAAAATGTTTCTTCTTAGCTCCCCCTCCCCCTGATCTTAAATCTGTGACTTCTCTTTGACAAATTTATGAATCCAGAGGCTAAAAACAATCTTAATTTTAGAATACCACTTTTTGTTACATGGGGATCAAGGCGACAAATTGACATAACATAGGACATTTTTGGAAAGCTGTAGAACAAAAACAAAAGCAAAAAAAATATGCAACTGTCATTAAATTTTGCCTACACAATGTAAAAAAATTACCTTTTTGTGTAGGAGATGAACACAGGTTCCTCTTTCACCCAATGCATACGTTCCTAATAGGTTATTTGTTTTGTTTTTTTCTCGTACAGTTAAGTGAATTCAATATTCTCGTAAATAGTAATAAAAATAGTTTGAAAACGGAACAATTTTTCCAACGAGGTCGTTTCCAAAATTTTAAAAGTATTTTTTTCTGAAAGAGCATGTTTAAAAACATAGAATCTGACCATTTTTTAAATAATTTCTTTAAGGTTAATATTTTTAAAAAAATGCTTAAATCGGTGCTCTTTCATCATTTACACTTCTGCCGATGACGTCACAAATGATGAAATGCCATTCAGTGTTGCTATTCACAGTGCAAAATATTAAATTTGCATCTTTACTCACGTGTATTGGCAATGATAGGGTTGATAGCAAGCGTAGAGCGCAATTTTAATTCGCTGCTTGATTATCATAACGTGGAAACGTAGTAGAAAGATGCGGCAAATTGCATCATTTGGGATGTCATAAAGACCCACCTTGTTTGAAGAATCGGGGCTTTTAAAAAATTAATTAAAAAATAACTGTTGGGAAAATGAAAGTATTTTCTGGGTCCATGTTATTTTTCTTTTTGCTCATTCTATCCATTTCAATGACTAAAAGTAGTACTTTTGACTGTAAAAAAAACCACCCCCATTTTTACATATTTATATTAGTCAATAAGAGAGCAGAAACGCTTCCTGTGATACTCGCTCTATAGCGGAAAGAGGTCGCCTTCTCATGAGGTGTATAGAAAAAAACCTTGTCTTGGTAGACGAAAACTAACTACAGTTTTAAAATCAACGTATCCATTAAACTCTAAACTACCTCAAAAACTGACTTTGACGTATACAAGTATTATGTTACAAAGTGCTCTCCATGGGAATCTAATTTAATAATTTGATGAAGCAGTAGTAAAAAAGCAAGTGTGCAGTGGGCAGTTTAATTTTTTAAGTTTACAATGATAATTTAAAGGAAAACCTATCAGTTCATAAACTACATTGAGTGTATTGAATTCAACAGGTCCTTGTGACTTTATGATTCGTGCTTTTAAGCTTTTATGGCAACTTTCATTGATTGTGTGAGGTGGCATTTTGCGACGTTTGAAGTTATCTTAGTTTTTATCGGAGTTCTGGAAGCCCGTGGTCAATGCGGTGGTTTCCTTCAGTCAAAAGTACTACTTTTAGTCATTGAAATGGATGGGATGAGCAAAAAAAATTACATGGACCCAGAAAATACTTTCATTTTCCCAACAGTTTTTTTTTTAATTTAATTTTTTTAAATGTCTGATTTTTCAAACAAGACGTGGTCTTTATGACGTCACAAATGATGCCTTTTGGCGCATTTCGTCCCGCGTTTCCACGTTATGATAATCAAGAAGCGAATTAAAATTACGCTCTGCGCTTGCTATCAACCATATCGTTGCCGATACACGTGAATAAAGATGCGAATTAAATATTTTGTTTAGTGAATGACAACATTGAATGGCATTTCATCATTTGTGAGGTCACACGCCAGAAGTGTAAACAATAAAAGCGCACCGATTTAAGTATTTTTTTAAAAAATATTAAACTTAAATAAATTATTTAAAAAATGGTCAGATTCTATGTTTTTAAACATGCTCTTTCAGAAAAAAATACTTTTAAAATTTTGGAAACGACCCCATTCTCTTTTGTGTCAGTAAAGAGGCCAATTTTTCATTGTCATAAAAGTGTACAATGGATTTTTTCCTCCTACTTCTGGCATCCAACGTATATTATTTTTTCTCTTTTCTTTCTTTTCTTTTTTTTTTTTCAAATTTATGTGTGCGTGTTTTTTTTTTTTTTTTTTTTTAAGTTAACCATTATATTCTTACTTAACAGCTTTTTTTGAATCTCCAACTGTATAGCATCAACGACCCTTCATCACAAATGTGTTAAAAAAAGGCAGTTTTTTTTAAAAATAATTATTCTTTTATTTTTCCAACTATCAGTTATAGATTTCGAGCCCCTGCCAGTTTTAAATATTTCATTAACTATTTTATAGTTTTTCTCAGAAATAAAATCCTTAATTCTATGCACACATTACTGTCATAAAACATGCGTTTTGGCTCATGCAGATGTTGCCCCCATTTCTTCCGATAGCGTGACAGGTGAAATGAATGTATATTTTCCTCCATTAATAATCGAAACGCCTGCAGAATTTTATTCTGGGCAAGGTGGAACATCAATCAGAACAAACGCGGAAGTAGAAATCTGCGGTCGATCGTCAGATTTTTTTCGGGGAATTTATACACGTTTTTTGGAAATTAGAGGTTTCAACGTTTGCTACAAAGAAACCTTACATTGAAACATAACAGATCAGTAAAAACGTCAAACATCAATCAATAACAAGAATTATTTTCTGGTCTTTCTTTTTTTTATGCACCTGGATATTCATTTTTCAAAATTAGGTTTTAATGATTTTCTAAACGTTTTTCGCTATTAGCAACTTGTTTCTCTTATTTTCCGAACGCAGTACAACTTCTACTCGAAAAGTACAGTCCAGCTCGCTTACTAGAACAGCAAATTTTCCCCCGAAAAATTATTCTAATAAGCTGTATACTGCCGTGCTAAGCACAGATGTGGTATCTGCATATTTTATAAAAATTAAGTTATTGTCACCAGGTGGTCATTAGTAATTTAATTTACCTAAATCTCAAATTTTTTGGCGGTTTGTGAATGCGAAATATTAAAAAAAGCTTAAAGAAAAGAGTCGTCACTGCACATTTTGCGTAATTTGCTAAGGCAGTTGGGACGTAAGTGACAAATACTAAGCCTTTAAAGTGGTATCTGCGCAGTTACCACTTTTTTCCTTAGTATTTTTTGAAAATGGTATTTTTTGGAAGGTAGATTTTGTTAGATTTGTGTTAACAAAATAAAGCGGCAGCTAAGTCAAAATAGAGCAGAGTGTTGTTTAATGATAAATTAAGCGCGTTTTACTTTTTGAGTTCAATGGTTTTACTAAGCTATTTCTGTTGTATCTGTGCAGATACCCCTAAAAATGCCTAGTAATAGTCACTTACGGTGAAATTAACCTAGCAAATGAAAAGGTTTTGAAGATAAATTTGTCGTAACAGCATTCATTAATTTTAAATCAAGAATTTTACGAAAAAATGCTCTTATGTAGGTTAGATAAGTTATTTACCGAACAGCTACCGCGAGTTGAACGTTTAATTAAGTCACAAATCAAAGAAACTAGTTGTAAAACTTTAATCATGAATTTCTCATTTTGAGCTCTACTGCAGATACCACTTTTGCGCTTAGCACGGCAGTATAATCCATTATACGGGATTGTTGCTGTTGTCTTGTGCCATCTAGGATTGCAATTTGGGGTGCGATGTTTCATTTTACCAACTGTACCGTAATTTGGACTGAAGTCTAACCCCCTACACTACACACATGCCATAAGAGAACCCATTTATAAAGTAGGAAACCATTCGCAGCACAATACATTCACACAAAGACAGGACAAGGACAGGAGAGAGAAAGTACATCGAGCTGGAATTTGAACCCACAGAATCCCCACATCCGCAGCTCGACTTCTCTGACAAGGCGACCACACTGAAAAGTAATTGTATTAAGCGGCATATTCTTTTAACCGAAATTCCAATGAGCGGAAGCGACTGTAGAAGACCCCCCCCCCCCCCGCGAAGAAACCGAGCTGATGTATGCATCACATGACTTCCTTTTACTCCAATTTTAATGTCATTTTTCCATTATTGGCAATTTTAATGTGATTCAATAGTTTACTCTCTAAATATCTTCACCAATGACCAATTTGAAACCAGATTTTAAAAAAATCGCCAAATTTGTCGTCAACTTGGCGACAAAACTTTGCAACTAAAAGACTGGCGATATATTGCCAAGTGTCTGTTAAATTATAACACCACTTGAGTATACATCGAAATTAGCAATAATTTCCCCCCAAAAAGGAGCAAAACACCCCTTTAGAAACACCCGAATGCAACCGAAAAGGGAGGTGCACAACTAGACCCTACTAAGAGTCTACGTACCAAATTTCAACTTTCTAGGACATACCGTGCTTGAGTTAAGCGACATACATACGCACATTCGCACATACGCACATACATACGTACATAGGGACTTCACGAGAAAAATCGTTGTAATTAACTCGGGTAATGTCAAAATGGATATTTCGGGTGTCTGTACATTCCTTTGCATATATCCACGTGTGATCTGGTCGAAAAAAAAAACGCAACATTAATGCGGGGGTGAGCAAAATGGAAATAAAGTTCGAATTTTGAGTAAAAAATTTTTCACGAATACAATACTTCCTTCTTTGTAAACGGAAGTAAAAAAACAAGAATCATCTTTTTGTTTTCGTTAATGTCCCTTGGAAAAGTTGCAAGAGCGTACTTTAATATTTTCCATTAGTGCCTCATTTCACTTGTGCCTTCGAAATCGACTTCCAGGAGAGGAAAAGAAACTGCTTTATTAAAAAAAAAAAAAATTCAAAGTGTGTTTTCTATTATTTTTGTTGGATTTAACTTGCTGATCTATGTAAATTTTTAGAAAAACTGTAGCAATAAGGAGAGTGGAAAAGTAGTTTCTGAAAGTTCTTTTTCCTTCCTTATAAATTCTAAATCTACAAGAATATTTAGTTACATAACTTGTTAAAGTAAACTGTCTTCGAAAGCATTAAACTAGTGAGCAGCGAATTGCTCTTGTAAGTATTTTGAAAAAATTCTTTTTAAAATCCGCCCCCCCTCCCCTGAAAAGTAGCTGCATTTTAGGAGGGAAAAGATATGATGAAATCCATCCAATAAATATTGTTGTCTTCAAATACTGTGTTCAAATATTGTGTTCAATGCAGAGCACTAGCAATGAAGCTACTAAATTTGAATCTGATTTTGAGAACATGAAAACTTCTCTGTTTATAAAAAATCATAATATTTATGCAAAATTATTTTTATTATTTTCTGAGTTGTTAATACGCTACTTTCCTTAATAAATCATATATTCGTAAAATTACCGTTGAAAATTTATTTAGTAAACATAAAAATGTTCCTTTTCTTGCTTCAGGTACTTGGTTTCGTGTACATCAGTCTTCTTAAAAAAGAATTTTTCAAATGCATGTTTAACAAAACATAAGCATTATGAAAAATTGATTTCTAACAATCTTAAAAATTCTATTCACGTCAGAGTGAAAAAAAAAAATTCCCCATGAAAATTAGTCCTGCCGCCTCTACGAGACAATTTAAAAGTTGTGAACAAACAGATGTTTCTATGTACACGCTGTTATATTGGTAGTGACAACGTTACAAAAGTAAGGTTATGAATTATTCTTGAACAAAAGTAAGAACTCTTCTTTGATGAATTGCATTTAATTTTCTCCTTGACAGTATCTACCTTTTATGTAGTGCTCACATCCATATTTTATTAAGCTGAAAAATAGTATATAATGACTTTTGAAATGTAGTTCAAGTTCGGAAACCTAAAGTAGACATCTTTTACTGTGTACTTTTTTGATGTGTTTGATACAGATATTTTCAATCATTGCATATCTTGCACCACACGTATAAAGACCAAGTTATATTTAATCTCTAAAAAATCTGAGATTAGAGTGCACTTTTACCATGTGATACAGGACGTAAAAGGTATTTAGTATTTACATCTACAAAGAAAAATATTATTACATCCAATATTAAAAATTGTTTATAATATGAATCATGATATGGTTTGATAATTTCAAATATGTTCTTTTGATTTGATATTTGTATTGATTTGGTATACTGACTTGTCTATTATACAGGTATTTTAAAGAAACAATGGATTCGTTCAAATGTAGAAGCAATTTTCACCCGTCATACCTTGACATCCGACATATATATATATATATATAATATATATATATATATATATATATATATATATATATATATATATATATATATATATATATATATATATGTATGTGTATATGTATATGTATATGTATATATATATATATATATATATATATATATATATATATATATATATATATATATATATATATATATATATATAATATATATATATTATATATATATATATATATATATATATATATATATATATATATATTCAGAATTTAAAACGAACGAAAGATCAATATAAACAAGGCGCAAGCTGCAGCACTTAGAATTATATCAAATCCCCCCACTGACGAAGAAGCAGCTTGTTTGTTCTTATAATGTTTGTTTGTGATCCTTTATTCGTTTACATACCTATATTTTTCTGCCTTTTTAAAATCTTATATATATTGCTTAGTAATATTCTGATGTCTCAAAACATGAAAAAAAAATGTTATAAATTATTTGCATTCGATAATAAAAGAACATGAACTTCAAGGTCATACATCCAACAATGGTCTTGAAATTGTTTATCAGAAACTCTTGGAAAGAATGTCTCTAAATTTTTCATCTGGCAGTAGAAATTGAAAGAAAAATCGAAAATATTACCTTTATTTAGGGGGGGGGGGGTGGGTAGCGTCAAAAAATTCATTTTTTTTTTTAGAAAATGGTTAGATTAAATTTATTAAAACCTTTCGTGCACTATTTTGTATGGTTTTCAGAATATTTTATGAATTTGTGATCTGAAAATATCAACAGACAAGCCGGAGCTTTTCCCAGAGCACCTTTGGTGAACGATGACTTGCGGTGTTTGTTCACAGTATCTCAGCTGACATTTATCTGAAATCAAATTAAATTCGAATTTAGTCAAAGTTTAATTAATCCTCCCAGTATGTTCTCGGATCTTTTTTTGTTCGACTTCAAAAATTTTAGCTGCCAATATAAGTTAAAAATGCTATTCTTTACGAAAACTACCGCTATATTTTTTAGTAAAAAGAAAAAAACCCATAAAAAACGCACCTCAAATTCAACGTGGAGGGGGAGGTTTTTTATAAGCAGAATGTATAGGGGAGGGTGACCCAAAGCGGGTAGATTTTCGAAGAACGCTCGAAAATTGTAGTTTTTGGATTTTTATCGCAACAATTTCAGATTTATTTCCTAGCAGAGTTCTTGCACTTCAAAATAAAAAGTGATTTTGTATTATTTCAAACCCAATAGTTATTTATTATCAAACTTTACAAACATTTGAAAAACCCGCTTTGCCTACCAGGGAGCCCAAAGCAGGTAAGCTTAAATAATTGTGATTTGGTACATTTGCCAATCAAATATGAAATTATAAATAATTAAAATAATTGACTTGCTACCTGCCATTATAAAAAATATATAAAAAAATAAAACGTATCCAATTTTAAGTCATCACATTTGTTTATCTTTACTAATAATAAAGCTGAAAGTCTCTCTGTCCGGAGGATATCTGTAGGATGCCTGTGACGCGCATAGCGACTAGACCGTTCGGCCGATTTTCATGAAATTTGGCACAAAGTTAGTTTGTAGCATGGGGGTGTGCACCTCGAAGCGCTTTTTCGAAAATTCGATGTGGTTCTTTTTCTATTCCAATTTTAAGAACAAAAATATCATAAGATGGACAAGTAAATTACGAAATTATCATAACGTGGAACCGTAGCATGGACACAAGCCAATTGGCGAGATACGAAATTATCAAAACGTGGAACCGTAACAAGTGTAAAAGCCAATTGGCGAGAAAATTCTTCATACATTATTTGTAAATATACAGGCGAACCAAAAGACCTTTTAATTTTTCTATTACGGGCAAAGCCGTGCGGGAACCACTAGTAAAACATAAAGAAATAACTGATTTAATTAATCGAAAAATTAGCTGTCATAATTAAAAAATATTTTTTTATTTAAAGTTAAACTTTTCCTACTAGAATAGAAAATCTAAGTCAGCACAAGAGTCAAGAAATTATAAATAAATATATGATTAAATCCAGTACTCGCTTTGACCGGCTTTGCACGATGGCACGTTTTTTATTTCAATAATTATAACCTTGAATTTAAAAAAGAAACAAACGAAATGACTGCCGTAGTTTGTAATTGGATGGTGTCAGAATAACGTAATTTTATTTACAATTCAAAAAAAGGTGGTCTTTGACTAATCACATGTTACAAAATTTCATTTTTTTAAAGAATTTCATCATTTTTTTAATTTTAAGCTTGGTTGCGCCATGCCACTTCACTGCTGCTTTGCTGAGACTGATTAAAACTGGGGGGTGCTCATGTAAACACGACATACGTATGCATCGCCGCTTACACACCATGGGTGGTCATACGAAGGGCTACCCGGTTTGGACCACCCTTTCCTATACTAAATTTGAAATGAATCGGTCAATTGTTTTTAAAATAGGAATGAACACAGACTTTGAAAAAGTGATTTTGAGAAAAACGCATATACGGTTTTAGAAGTTAAAAAGCATCAATTTCAGCTCATAGAGTAAAGTCCCTTGTAGCAGCTTCAGCTTCAATATCCTCAGCCCTTTCTTTTTTCATTATTTATTTATATTATATTTAACTAACTCCAAGCAAGCAGCACTGACATCCTAAAAGTCCGCGGCTGTCGGAACTGCAGTTTAAAGGAACGGAGACTGAATACTTAATCACTGTGAGAATTTTGCTCAAAACGACTTGAAATTTTGGGAATATATTTTTGAAAAATGTTTAACTACAAGACGAAACCAAAAAGAAAAAAATAACTGCAAAACCCTACCCCCCCCCCCCTTAAAGAACTCCAATTTTAAAATGATTTCTTCATCTAAGCCATAACTAAGCTCATACTTGTGTGTCACATGAATGCCATACTTTTAAAACGTAATGGTTTCATAAGCGTTAAAGCCATTTTAGCTTCTGAAATTTCTTCCAATCTTTGTTTTGAGTAAATATAAAAACAAATCATTTTATAACTTAAATACTAACATTCAATCCTTTCACTCCAAACTAACAACAAGTTCGTTGTTCGTTGCTTTCATAACCAACCGTTCACTCCAAATAACCGTTCGTGCCAACTTAAATAACGTCTGTATGCGATTTCATTAATCAAAAAATGATATATACGCAGGTGTGATATTTAAAATACTTCTTGATGTTGAAGTAGAATGAGGTAAAAAGTCGAAATAATAATAAAAAAAAACCATAAGGCAAAAATAAATGCATGAAGTTTTATTGCCATAATTTTTAGAATTGATTTATTAAGTATTTCAGACAGTTTGTGCGGTAGAATTCAAAATTTTCATAAGGTAATCTAAACATAATATTGCGAACTTAGCACTTGTACATCTTCTGGACCCGAGTGATGTCACTCTGAGTCATTCCCTGTTTCTCGTAGGGCTCGTACAGCCTCTGTCCGTTCTTAGCCACCATGGTGGGGGATCGTCCGTCTCTGGAGAAGGCGTAGTTGCCGTAGATCATGATGGAGCCGTAGTCGAAGGGAGTGTACAAGATGTTGTCACTGGGCTTCATCAAGTGGAACTGGTTGGACATGCCTGGTTAGAGATGAAATTAGATTTCGTGGATAAGATAAACAGCTAGTAAGTTTCCTTTTCTTCATTATGAAAATGGTTTAGAAACACAACTATGGATTCAGAATTTTAATTTTTTCCTTTTTTTTGAACCTCCCTTTTTCCCGCCGAAGGGTAATTTGTGATTCTGAGCTATTTGAAATACATTTCCCCGATGTATTTTCAATACTATCAGCCATGAAGTAATGTATAAATACAATGGCGTACCTAGCATGTATGACACACGAGGCGGCAAATTGAGGTGTCCTCCCCTCCCCCTCTACGGACGCAAAAGAAGAAAAAAAATATGTAATATAAAAACATGAAATTCATGAAATTTTTAGCAACAACTAGATTTGTTTAAAACGAAATGGGCTAAGGTACAAAATGCCAACTAAAGTGCGGGGTCCGGGGGTTTACCCCCTCCCGGAAATTTTTCACATTTGTAATCTTAAAAAATGCATTTTAGCTTCACATTTTTCAAATTCCACTAAGGGCGTCACCCCCCAGGAGGGTGACACCCAGGGCGACCCGACCCCCGTAGTGACGCCACTGATAAATAATGATAATTACCTATAAAGTGTATCAACTTATCGTATCAACAAGACATTTATAAATCATTACTGGTAAATATAGACGTACAACTTTTGCATCGAAAAACTCTTCATTCAACTATTTTTATTCCTATCTTATCTAAAATTTAATATTTGTAAGTCTCATAATTTTATTCGATACCCCTTCCTCGAAAGTTTTACCCAAAGTTTTTAAAAAAACAAATACACATCGAACAAAAAAGGATTACCTTCGAAAAACTTAAGACTTAAATTATACTTTTTGGCATAATTTTAGCTGTAAGTTTTGAATGTAAAAATATTTACCGTTTTGAATGTTGTTCCAATAGATGGTAAGGTAGTTGTCTCTGTCGGATCGGTTCTGTTCGTGCCAGAAACCCAGGGCGTGTCCCAACTCGTGAATGATGGTGCCCTTGTAGACGCAGCCCCGACCCAGGGACACTTCCTGTGGCCCTTGGTTCAACATGCCAATGTAGGAGTAGCATCTAGCAGTAATAAATATGTCTTTTTATTAATGCGAAAAACAATTTATCCTATAATACTTCGCTGTTAATAACGAATAGAGATATTAAACTTCAGATGATTATGAAAATTACTTCATATTCTGCGTTAGGTATTGATAAATTTATTAAGTCATAACTAAGCATGGCTTTAAATTGAAAATGTCTTGATAGTTTTTATAATAATAGTAACAAATATTAGGTAAAAATAAAATTTGATTACCCTTGTCCAGCAAAAATTTTAATGTAGTTCCTTTGGTTCGTTCGTGGCACAAACTTGACGCATGTTGTTTGGTGATAGGCTTCCATCGATTGTTTGATTAAATTGGACGAGAAACCTGTAGGAGTATTTTTTAAGTTAAGTTTGAAGAAAAACATGCATGATTAGTAGCTTGTTAAGTTTTTGAAATAACTTGAAGTAAATGAATTTTTTTTGAAAGAGATTTCAGGTGAATGCTTTACCATCAAGATTGGGTTTTCCATTATAGAATTAAAAAAGTATTTTTACAAATCAACACTCTTTGGTAATTTACAATGTGTTATTGCTGCAGCATTCGAAGAAAATGAATTGAATGTATGGAGGCATTTTTTTTTGTTTATTTACTTCCTTTTACTTTCCTTTTTTCCTTATATTTTTTTCCTTATTTATTTATGGATTTTACATAAGGACATAAATTAATTATGCTTAAAAATATTAGTTATAAATATTTTTTGCTGTTTATCTAAATACCTTCAAAGAAGTGGAAATTTGAGATCAGGGACTAAAGTGATTACATTAAAATAATTTCGACAGAGAGTAAATCGACCAGTTAATAAACACATCCCATAGAGCAGCTCCCCCCCCCCTTTTAAAGTAAATTTAAGCGTTTTTTCTTAGATGAATTTGACAGCGTTTGGCAGCAAACTGGAATATTATACGTGCTCATTTCCTGAGTATCTGTACTATTTTTTCATTTAAACCTCTCAAGAAAAAGCAGACGCAGAACCGAAAAAGTTCTCCTCCATGTATCAAAGAAAATCTTCTGAATGTAGTGTGCCTAAGGCTACTCTTTTGATATTTTTGATTTCTGATAATGAAATTGTGCTTAAGAGCTCATTTTTCGGTCAGACACCCTTAATCCTTCATTGTATTTAATATAGAATAACCAATTCATTTTGACTCACTTAAAGACCAATCAATGACGTAGGGCACAGTCTTATCGGTCCATCGCAGTCTTTCATCACTGATGGCGTTTCTGTCAACCTAAAACATTGATTTTAAATAATAGATCCAAATTTTAAAAACAGACACATGATAGTCCACCCCCCTCCCCCTCTTTTTTCATCAATAATTTTTTTTTTATATTTTTTACATTTTTTTCTTATTTTTACCTACTTTTTTATATAATTTTTCGAAGCAAATGAAAGTTGATCATTACTATTATAAACTAAGAACATCATATTTAATTTTCTTATTTCCGACATTGGATGGAAAAATCCTTGTACTAGTTTCAATATATAAGTAGTACTTTTTCTTTCTTTCTTTTTTTCTTTTTTTTTTCTTTTGATTAAATCCTACTATAAACTACTTCAAGCAAGAAAAAAGATTTAGTTTAAAAAAATCTTCTGACAGTCAAAACTGTAATTTAAAACCTCTACATAGGTTACAATAAAACGGCTTAACTATAAATTTCCCGGGGTGAAATCGTTACTCAAAAAATGCAGTTTTCGTCCTTTTGAGCAGGAAAAATTGGATGAGACTTATAGCAGAAGGCTATTTTTTTGTTTGTCACAAGCTGTTAGTTGTATATACTAAATGTACAGAAAAATAAAACTGATAATGGTCCTTTATTATGAAAAAATGCTTAAACTTGAGAAAAAATGAAAAAAAAAAAATAAATAAAAAAAATTTCGGTCCCTAAAACATCCTGTGTGTTCATCTACAACTATTACCAGCTCTTCAACCATTGCATAGAATGTTTGTAACAATTGTAGACATTGTGTATATATTTTCTAATGATTGTAAAATAGATGTTAACATTATCTGTATTTTTAATCGGTTTGAATAGTTGTTGACATGGATGATAAAAGTTGATACTATCGTGGATTGAGAACTAATATTGTACAACATTTTCTAATGTTTGTTACGACAAAACACACTTACATCAGGTTCCAGGCCCAAAATATCACCTTCAAATAGGTCAGGGTTCTGCAGAGCCAGACGAGCTTCCTCTGAAAGTAAAAAATACTGAGTTGTATTAAAACCATCGTATTCATCTGCTGTTCTGTGTTAAGGGTGCTCTTCACTGAGAGTCTGAAAGATTCGGATCTAATGTTAACCTACGGGGAAAGTTGGAGCTTGTTTTATAAATTCCTGTAAAGTTTTTGGATCCGTTTTTTTTTTCTGAGTATTTTTCAAGACCATGTCTGTTTCTTTTAGTTTTTACTTTTTTGATATGTCCATTCTCCGATTTTTTAAAATTCGAGAAAAAATGAATTTCTTCGAAAACGAGGTACTGTTGGACATTTCGCTCTGTAAAACATCTGCAACTCGTGCTATCGAAATTTTAAGAACGCCCTGACACGCAAAATATTTCCATCTCTCTTTTGAGATCTTGTTTGAAATAATGCGACCATTTTTTAAACAAATATCATGTTCTAACTATTGAAAAAAATTTCAAAATACGTTCACTTTTTGCATTTGCCCCGCCCTAGAATAGTAACCTCCCCTTTTTGAGGGGTAAACGCTAATGGGGTGTAAGATTTATTACCCTCTCATTAGTTCCCCTCAATGACCTTCGCTGGACGTCCTTTCTTCTTTCCTCTTTTCCTAAGGCTTTCGTGAAGAATCAAGTGCTTTTGAAAGTGAATCCATGTAGATGCGTGCTATTAGCTGTTAAATTAGCAACATTTGCTTTTTTTTCAAATTTGTGGTCTGAAAAGAAATAGATTTGAAAGGAATATTTCTGAGTCAAATTGTTTATTTACAATATAATGAACATTGTTACAATGCTGTCGAATGCGAAAAGTTGACATTTTTCCCTTCCAGTAGAAAAATATTTTTATATATAGATTAAATCGTATTCCAGATACTAGGTATTTTGCATCGTTTTTACATGTGTTTTATGCTACTACAAATGGTACACACATAAAGTGCTTTCCACAGCTCAACAAACGTTTTTGAAAATTATTTGTGTCTTTAAAAGCCAGACTCGTCAAATTTCTTTAGAAGGTAGATACACATTGAACATGTAATTCATAATATACAGTAAAATCCATCGAATTTCGGAATCGGGATTGGAAATTTATTTGGTTGAAATAAGTATTTCGTTGCATTAGTATGCGTTGTAATAGGATTTTACTGTATTTCTCTTTAGAAAATTCCTAAGGAGGAAAACGATGCATAATTTGACCCCAAATAGAATCGTGAAACGTTTCTTATGGGGTCGCAATATTACTCCTTCTTTTAAGCCATGTACGATATTATACCGTTTTTAAAACATTACGTGAGAAACAAAATAGCATAATTTTTATTTTCCAGCGCAGCAATGCGAACCGTGGTTAATTTTATTTTTATTAAAGACTATTTCCTAGCTTACATTTTGTGTCATAATTCCTGCGTTTTACCCCAAATTTTTATTTATTGCCAGAAACAATGAAAAAAAAAAGTTAAAACACTTATTTTTAATTAGCTGTTTTGGAAATAGCTTAAACATATGGATATTGTGATTAACTGCAGGTTTTGAGTGTTTTAATCAAGCAATCATGTACTTGTGTTATTCCATACTTTTCAGAGCGAATCAAGCTTGTACAAATAGTATTTACAATTTAAAAACATGTTTTATATTTTTTGAAGTACGTTGCTTAAATATTATTTCTCCAACAGTGCTATCATTTTTGGAAAACTACTAAAATTCAGGACAATATTTATTCTTCCAGAAAAAAATAAGTTTTTTTTTTTTTTTTGAGCATCTGCGAATGCTTATTATCCTTACTTGAACAAAACTGATGTTGCTCTGATTTTTCAGATTGTCATGATGACAAGAATAACTCTAGCTCGTTGTTTTAATATTTACCAAGAAGTCAAATTTTCGTCGCCATGGTTACTAATCGTTTGTGTTCATTCAATGTTTAACTTAAGTAGATTTTACTTTTAAAAGGGGTGGGGGGTGTAAAATTACATTTCAGGGAAAAAACATTAATGTGGATGAAATTAAAAAGCAAAATTTCATCCAAATACAAAATTTCCAGATTACTAATACCGACATTCAAGACTGACAAGAAAACAAAAATAGAGAAGGCTTTCTGATGTCTTCAGAAAGTTTTCACAATAGAAATAGTTTTTTTTTTTTTAAATCTTTATAAGAATTTGGAAGCTGTATTTTTGGAGAATAAAAATACTTTTCAAAAACATTTATTCAGTTGCGGAAAACATTCCGTACACCAACATACTCATTAAATGCATAGAAAATCATGAAAAACATATTAGCAATTTAATATGATTCGGTTAATATAAAAAACACATCGTGGTAGAATTACTAAGCATTGTATGTATTAGTTTTAATGACGTTTTCAGCCTTATGTTGCTGACAAAGCTAACTAAGATGTGAACAATATAGAATGAAGGTTACAAGTTTTCACTGTTTTCTATTTTCATTCTCAGAAGCTAGATCAGCATTTTAATACAATGTAGAAAAAATTAATTACAGGCAGAAAGGTTTTCAGGTCACATAAGCACCCCCCCCCCCCCCTCCCTTCAAAAAACATCATTAAAGATCGTCTTAAATTTCGTTTTTATGGCTTTAATTTCAAAAAATTTCGGGAAGGGAGTTTCGGAAAAGTCCTTCTTTGACCATAAAAAAAAAAAGTCGTCTAAAATTGCATTTTTGGAACTTTGATTTCAAAAACCTGAATGTCCCCAACGTTACTAAAAATGGCCTACAATCATGTTTATAACACTTTGAAAATTTTGCCTCCCCCCAACATCACACTAAGACTGCGTTTTTAGACTATTTCGAAAAATTCCGGGGAAAGCTTCCGAACTTCCCGTTTCCTAACATAATTGAAGAACCTGAAATTGTGTTTTTGGCGTTTCAAGTTCAAAAATTTGCTGGTGGAAGATCACAGGACCTCTTACTTACTTCCAAATACTACCAGAGTTCGTCTAAAAGTGCATTTTGAAAATTTTATTTTCGTGAAAATTAAAAGGCCTAGCCCCCAAACAGAGTGCTTGGGAAAATAGGGAGTATTTCTGAGTAAATAGTATGCTTACGATAAAGATCATGTTAATTAAATATAGAAATGGTTCCCTCTCCTAAACAAGAAGCTAAATCCTTTCTCTCGCTGTATTTACATATTATTAGGAATTAGGAGTCAATAGAATAGAAAATGTGGGATCTCAAAAAAGATTTTTGTTCTATACGAATGAAAATTACTTGATAATCATTAGATTAGAACATTCATTTTATTCTGTGACTGAAGACACGATACGATAATTTTTCGGCACAGAAGTGCGTAACACAGAACTTAAAAAGAAAAAGTTTGTCTTGATTTTTTTTTTCTTTTTAAATTGTGAACCCTTACTTGTACTTATAATTGCTTTCCTAAATGTAAGCTGTTCATTTTCATTTTTGTTTTAACTTTATGTATTTCCTGCAAATCTGTTTCTTGCCCTTTTTTTATTTTTTATTATTGATTCATTAAATGCAAGATGCATGAAAACGAGGCAGAGCGATAAAAACTTTAAAATCTGGCAGAGCGAGACGTTGAGATTTTTTTTCACCTAAGTATTTCGAGGTTTTTTTTTTTTTTTTCAGGCAGATATACATGTAGGTAATATTTTCGTGCCTCCTGAGAAAAAGGACAACCCTTAATATTTATTATGACAACTAACGAGGATCAGACACTCACAAGACTTATTAGGAAATTTTAATAAAAACTCAATGTGTTGAAGTAGAAGCACTATATACACTACTAGGGGGCTATCGCCCCCTGCTCGCTAACGCTCGCCAACCCCCGGAACTGCTTACGCAGTTCCTTTGGATCGCTACGCGATCCGAGCTCGCTACGCTTGCTCACCGGTCACCAAATATTGGTCTAGCTTTATCTGTATCAAAAAAAAGTAGTTTTTCTTTTCTTAATATGAATATCATAACACTTATGATTTTCATACATTTAAAAGGGGACAATTACTTTGACATGCAACTCGTGCATTGGATTATTATAAAGCAAGAGTTTTCAATACCATTATCTTTTGAGAGGAGTATGCAAAGGAACATTTTTGTACTAAAATTACAAACATAATATAATCTTTCTTTCCTTCATTTACTGAATGCAAAAGAAATTGCAGCGAAAAAAACCCCACAATGTTAACACACTTAAAAACATTTCATAGTCATTAACTATACTATGTTCAGTGTCAAAATATGTGTATATATATATATATATATATATATATATATATATATATATATATATATATATATATATATATATATATATATATATATATATATATATATATATATATATATATATATATATATATATATATATATATATATGTGTGTGTTTCAAAATGTCTAACAGTTGCAAAGAGCAAGCAACTTCTGACATTCTCTGAAAGCAGTGATTTAGTTTTTAAAAAAAATGTTAGAATGAGTGTTTTAAAAGTCAAGAAAGCATATCCAGTGGCACGACAGCTTATGAGGGCCAAGGCCTACTGTACCCATATCACTCCTTCTAATCAAGGGCTCTGGGGTAGGCAGATGTTCCGGTTAAGAGGTCAGCCTAACGCGGAACCCCCGGTGTTTAGTTCCCAAGCATACTTGGAACTTATTTTATCGACCCACTGAAGGAATGAACAGCTGAATCAATCATGCCCAACCCGGACCTGCAGCGTGGAAGGGCTACCAGTGAGCCTCTGGGCTTCAGAGCACTTGAATATAATTTACGAAGAAGAGAGCAGTGGGCTACGGAGTCTTTAGATGAAAGATCTGAACGCAGATTGGTCAGAAATGCTGCCGATATGCTAAGGTGCACAAATTTATACCGTCTTCAAATCGAGAGAATTTTGCAAGTGTTTCCGAATACATTTACGGACTAATCATGCACTTTACTGGAGGAAAAGGGTTGACCTAAGACTGATAATTATAAAACTGCAGAAAAATATTATTGTAGCAAAAAAAAAATTATTGATTATTATATAACGCTAATATTTCTCATACCTCGGATACCATTTATTTCATTCGATAGCAATATGCCTTTGAAATTCAAACGTAAACAATTTCCTGTTAGATTAGCCTTCCTAATGATTATAAATAAAGCAGATGGTCAAAATGATTTTGTGAAAACATATTAGCAGTAAAATCAGGTTTCCAAATTCGTTGCTTTACTTTGCCACTGTGGCTCAGTTCTTAACTTCAATGCATTGCAAAACTAAGTGACACATTTTGCAATGAGAATTGTCCAATAAATTCATTTAGTCTATGTGGAATAGCATAATACAGTGAAGCACGTTTTATACGTTTCTCTTCTATTCGTTTTTATCAATTATGCGTTTTTTAAATTGTCCCTGGAGGGTCTAATATACATTTTCTTTACAAATTATACATTTTTTCATCTATACGCTTTTTTCATAGTCCCTTCAAAAACGTATAAGCGGTGCTTCACTGTATATAAAAAAATGTGGTTGCAAAAAAAAAAAAAAAATCAGTATTTACAGGTTGCACTTCGTTAAGCTTGACCACGAAAAGAAGGCGGATGACCTTGAAGGGAAACATCATTTGTAATACTTAGAATCTTCCAGAAAGCACCAAATAGTAAGAGGCATGGTCTCGCTAATCCTATCTATTCCAAAATAATAGCAAACAACATATTACAAATGATGTTTTTGCATTAAGGTCATCCACCTTCTTTATGTGGTGAGCTATAGCAGGGCTGTGGAGTCAGACTGGTTTTATGGTAAAGGAGTCAGAGTCGAAGGTTTAAAATCTCAAGAGGCGGAGTCAGTAATTTTCTCTCAAAATTCGCAGCTCTCCCAATATTTGAGGAGTCACAGCCAGAGTGAGACTAATTTTGGGTAAAGGAGTCGTAGTCTCTAAAAATTCTGTAGTCAGAGTAAGACATTTTTCCTCTGACTCTGCAGCTCTCGTAAGCAGGGAACTTTAATTTTTGTAAGCACTATGGTTAAGGGAAAAACTTTTCGACATCAAGATTAACTTTGCAAAGGATTTCAAAAAAAAAAAAAAAAAGAGAAGAAAATCATAATACTTCTCTGCATACACGATAGAAAATTTCTGGGTTTTCAGATACTATATGTCTCTTGAATGCCTTACATATCTGTCATCAGCCTTACATATAATCTTGAAATGTGGTTTTGTCAAATCTAAAAATTTTTTATCAAAAGTTTGACTCTGTGCGTTATTTATAGTTATTAGGGGAAGGCTAATCTAACAGGAAATTGTTCACGTTTGAATTTAAAAGGCACATTACTATCGGATAAAATAAGTGGCATTCGAGGAAAAGTATCAGTGTTATTATTAGCATTTTTTTTAAATAAAATAATATTTTTCTCCAGTTTCATTACTATCACTGTCATTTCAACTCTATTCTCCGATAAAGTACATGATTATACTGGAAATATGTTTGATAACACTTACAGAACTCACTCGATTTGCAATTCGCGGTTCACGGCGTGCGTTTGCGCGCCTAATCCTATCGGCAGCATTTCTTACCGATCAGCGTTTAAATCTTTCATCTAAAGACTCCCAAGCACACTGCTCTTTTCTTTTTAAATTATATTCAAGTGATCGAAAACACTCATTCAAAAATCGAAATTCTAACGCTAGACATCTAACGCTAGAAGCGAGTCTGCAGCACTTGTAAACAGCGATCGTAAACAAAGCGGGTCGTTGCCGACGGAGAGAAAGAAATAAAGGCTCGTTTAGCGCCACGCATAAGCGTTTTATATATATAGATATGACCAAAAGCATTGGGACACTTTCAAAAATTCACATTTTTAGGGATTTCTCGAGAAATAATAGACCAATTGCTCTATAATTTGTTTCGCATAAAATGTATACTCTAGTTGTCATTTTCCAATAAAAATTAAGTCTGCTATTCATTTAGGGGACCGACAACAAATTGAGGAAAAAAGTTTTTTGATCATTTTTCATTGCAAATTGCTGGGAATAAGCTATAATTTTCAGAAATGAGTTAAAAATCTATCAAAAACTTATTTTTATATTTTTGTGAAAATATCTCTTATACCCATGGAAATATAAGCATTTCTTCCGAAAATGCAAAAAAAAATTGACGGTTTTCGCCTCATATTACGCAGAGTATTTCGTCAAACGTTACTAAACTTTTAGAATATTTGACAGCATTTTAGAGAAACATAATAATAAAATTTGAAGTTAAAATATTGAAAATTTGATGAAATATGAACAATTAAAGCTATTAATTTTTCACTGCGCATGCACGAAAGATAGCAATTTATAACGTTCATAATTCAAAGCTCAGATACATCCTACAATCCATGAAAAAAATTCCAAAGCAATTTCTTTAAATTTTAAAAAGTTATCAGCGATCTAATGAGCCGAATTTCTATAATTCTAGGATAGGCGACGAATGGTAAGGGATTGCTAGCAAACTGGCAACACTTTCCTGCCATCGTTACAGAGTGATTCATGATAAGAACGGATTATTTGTTGCTGGTCCCCTAAATGAATAGCAGACTTAATTGTTATTGGATTTGACGTCTGGGAGTATACTTTTCATGAGAAAAAAAATTACAGAGCAGAGAGCAATTGGTCTTTTATTTCTCGAGAAATCCGTAAAATTGTGAATTTTTGAAAGTGTCCCAATACTTTTGGTCATATAGTGTATGTAATACCTCATGTATTTTGCCGAATTTAGTAACTGGGAATCTGAAACTCTAAAAGTGCTAGGTTTAGTTTTATTCCAAAATTTCAACGTAAGATAGTTTACAAACATTGAGAGTGGGGGAAGGAGTGATTTTTGCCTTTGAGCTTGGAGCAGGGTGAGCACCCCTGCATACAAACAAAGATCACAGAAAAATCTTTAATTTTTCAAATTCAGGAAATCCTTATCCATAGCCGTCCGCGACTTTGCCGTTGTTATGCTCAATTTGAAGGAACTTTCACCATAACAACCCATTGAGAAATGCTATCGTAGCCTTCTCATCTACATATAAAATTAGATAAATAAATAAATATTTTTTCAAAAAGAAAAGGATTCAAAGATAAAGATTAGGGGAATTTTCTGGTCACCAGTGGTGAGAAAAGGCAATTATAGTAGCCACATTTTTTTCTATTCGCCACTGCATTTGTAAAACAGATAACTAACCAACAAAGTAGTATTTAATTTAGCACTAAAATATAAATATTATTAGTTCAAATAAAGGTTAATGTAACTAATTAGTGGCATTAATGTTTATTGTACAATCAAGTATTAACTATGCAAAGAGGATCTAGTTTCATTTTTAAGAAGAATGTTTTCTGGCAATTCGGATGGGGTTGGGGAGAGTGGCAAACAGGCAGAGGAAGCGAAAAGTTTTATTCGGCACTCGATTTTTCAAATATATTAAGTAGGATCATCCATTTTTAAAGAATATTTTTTGGTTAGAATTTGGAGTTCATTTCGTTAAAATTCAGTGTGGTCATGCAGGCTATCTTTTTTTTCCTTCCTTTTTTGAAATCATCAATTTTCAATAACGAACATTTTTCTAAAAATAAAACGAATTTATGAATTTATTTATTGCAAATATTCATTCATTCGTTAATTTTTCCTAGATGAGATCTGAAACCGTATTAATGGGGGAAAAAATCTTTGTTTCAAAATTAATTTTAGCGCGAATACAAATAAATTAATATCACAAGTAGGATTGCAAAATGCGCGGCAATGTAAAATTTCGCGCCTTTTACGTTGAGTTATTTTTCTTTTACATATGTAGTCAAGACTGTCAAGACTCAAGAGGGAAAGAACTAGAATTTCCTTGGAAGGGTCCGTAAAAAGCTGCGGTTTCATTTCGCCGACAGCTATACCTCCCTTGACTTGCACAGCAGGGGGAGCGTCCGGTCTGTCCCCCTGCAAAATGTGACAGGTCACATGATCCACACTTTCATCGGTCACCGTTCATTCTATTGGCTGTTGAAGTGTCAATCATTTCACTGATGTACACTGCTTTCGTTTAAAGAAAAGGCCCAAGGAAAAAATATTTTTGGTACTTTCGGGAGTGGAGGTAGGTGATTCACCAAAAAGAGGTGTACATTTGCTTTATTTCTTTATTTCTTTACTAATAATAAAGCTGAAAGTCTCTCTGTCCGGAGGATGTCTGGATGTCTGAATGTCTGTAGGATGTCTCTGATGCGCATAGCGCCTAAACCGTTCGGCCGATTTTCATGAAATTTGGCACAAAGTTAGTATGTAGCATGGAGGTGTGCACCTCGAAGCGATTTTTCGAAAATTCGATGTGGTTCTTTTTCTATTCCAATTTTAAGAAAAAAAATATCATAAGATGGACGAGTAAATTACACAATTATCATAACGTGGAACCGTAACATGGGCACAAGCCATTTGGCGAGATACGAAATTATCATAACGTGAAACCGTAAGATGGGTACAAGCCAACTGGCGAGAAAATTCACCATACATTATTCGTAAATATACAGGCTAACCAAAAGACTTTTTGATTTTTCTATTACGGGCAAAGCCGTGCGGGTATCACTAGTTTACAATAAAACACCAAATAATTAGAGGACGTTATAAAATGCGACAAATTTGCTGTAATTTACTACTGTAGCATACAAATAGTTTTTTTTAATTCATATTTCTTTTTAAAAAAAAGTAAGATAACAATAGGAAATGAAATTAAAGTTGGAAGTGCCGGTTGGCTAATTCTTCTCATATAAACAAAAAAAAAAAAAAAAAAAAAACTCTTAAAAAGCAATAACACTTTTCATTGCGGAACATAAAACATTTTTAGTTTTGAAAACAATTAATAAGTAAGGACGATTTAAAAATAGCGATTGAAAAGAGAACACGTATTTTTTTTTCTAAAATCATATTAATAAAGACATTTGGAAAAAAAATTGTAATTAAATCGATGCGAGAAAGTTTTCTGAATATATTTTAAATTTGAAACTTTTTAAGCATTTGCAACGAAAAATTTCCAATGGTTGCATACGTCTTTTTTAACTCTAGGTATTTAATTTTTCCTTTTACTTATCTTTGATTTTACGTAACTATTTATTTATTTATGTAACTAAAGACGAAAATAATTTTAAATTTATTTATTTATTTGGATACCGTAAAATAAAAGAAAAATTTCATGACATTCATGAAGCTCAAACGAAAGAAAAATACAAGATATACAGTCAAACTGCTATAGAAATATTGCAAATCGAATTACAACTGAAGGTTGACTTACCTTTCTCAGCTGCCGAAAGTGGTTGCTGCTGCTCCACTGGAGTAGCAGCAACAACAGCCACGATCAAAAACAGAACCAACATATGCATCTTGCTTCCAGAGGACTGAAGGAACGTGAAGAATCGTTGACGATCCAGGCTTATAAAGGAATCATCTCAGCCAAGTGTCAGGTTTAGTAAACAGTAATTCCTGAGAAATTTAACAGCTGCATTGAATTCTACCTTTTGGTACCCTCCCCACTTTTTTATTTGAAGTCTTTTGTTTCATTGTTTCTTTATCTTGAAAAATAAACATTCTTCAATGACGCTATTTGAAAATACTCAATCGAAGAAATTTTAGGACAGTTAAGTTTTTAAAAAGTTTTGTAAAGAAGAATTGTAGTTTAAAGAAATTTGTGCCCCTATTTTACTTTAATATAGTTCAAACGGGACTAAGCAGGGTAAACTACGTTACTTTTTACCTTTTGCATCACATGATATTTTCAATGATTACAATTCCACGAAAATCCTTGTGATAATACTTATATTATTTTTAGGAAAGCATTTTTTGCTGTTTACTTGCAAAGATATAATGGGAAAGCAGGTGACTAAAGTAACATCGTGTTTTTAAAATTTCTATGCAAAACCTGGAAATATTTTCTTTTTCTGATTTCCTTCTTCGCTTAAATAATCCGTTCTGGAAAATTATTTCTTTTAATGCAAAACTAGCAGTGCGATCCTAAATTTAAAAAAAAAACTTTCTAAAAAACCTTTAATTTATAGCAAAGTACTCATTTGCAATTTGACCCAAACATTTCTTCCAAATCAAAACAAATTAACTTTCATGTATATACCCTCAATATTGGTTACCATTAGGTTTCGTCAGCAAATTATCAAACATTACATTTTATCGGATGCAAAAAAAAAAAAAAAAAAGAGAGGGAGAGAGAGAGACAAAAGCTCAAAACTAACTAATTCAAATGCAAAACTAAACATCCTTCACAGCGTTTTTAAGTAAAAATAAAAAAGGCGAAACCGATATTAAAATTATTCTCTTAAACTGTTTGGCTTTGTGCTTTAGAATTTTCCAACAAGTATTTTTCGTCGGGTATTGTTCGTGTTGTATTATTTTGGCTTTAGTATAGTAAATTAGCAATCTTCAAACATAATGTTTTAACATGTATGTAAACGTAAGTGAAGTAAAATGTAAAATTAAATGACAAAAAGGGAAAAAAAGCTCATAACAGAAAATATTAAAATTTAATTGGCTATCGAAATAAGACCAATTTTAACTAACGTTTTTCATGAGATCCAAATTTTTGAAATAAATAAAATTACGTTTTATTCCGTAAAATATCATGTTGTTTCACTTTATACTCTCTGGCGAAAATTGCATATAAACAACAGTGCATAGATGAAAGGTTAATACTCAAATAGGTATTATGCTTTTCAATGACTAAACATATGAGTATTCATTAAAAAATGATTGTTAAATGAAACAAAACCCAACTGAGTAAAAACCAAAACAAAACTAAAAAGAAGAAAATAAACAAAAATACATTAATTTGAATTTTTGGCATCCTGAATTCAAATTATGTTTTTCGCAATCAAGAACGTGTGTGTATGAATACGCGTGTGTGTTTGTGTAGGAGCATGTGTGTGCGTGTTGTGTATGCAGTGCTGTGTGTGTAGGCGGTGCTGTGTGTGTACGCGCGTGTGTGTTGGCGTTCGTGTGTGTGTGTGTGTGTGTGTGTGTGTGTGTATGTAGGCAAATGTGATTGTGTCTGTGTGGAGGCATGAGTGTGTGTATGTGTGTGTGTGTTTGTGTCTGTGCGCAGGCATGAGTGTGTGTATGTGTATGTAGGCGTGTGTGTGTATGTGTGTGTATGCGTGTGTGTGTATGCGTGTGTGCGTAGGATATGGACGCCTCCGACCAGGAGAAGCGGATAACTCAAGACCGGGGGACAGCCGCGCCTGGAGAACGGCGGATGGTGGTGCTGCAGAGGCCCTGGTCCAAGCTGAAAAAGGAACGGAACATCAAAAAATGTCAAATGAGAACAATAAGCAATCGTGATTGCTCAAAAATACAAGCCAAGTAGTTTAGAATGTTATTAAGTACTACTGAATAACTACATCATTGAAATAGTTTTATAATCTCGACACATAAGACAAATCAGAAATTCAAAAGCATAATAGAACGATCAACTGTCACGACACCATTTCTTTTTGACCAATCAAGGAAGATATTTTTCTTTTTAGTTTTTTTTTTTTTTTTTTTTTTTTTTTTTGGGGGGGGGGGGTACGCAGTCGGGTTTTTTGTTTTCATTTAATAATATTTTATTACTTTACACTTTTTAGTTAATTTTCATTGACTTAGTTATTATGATCATAAGACGGCAAATTTCGCAATCTTGTCATTTTATTGCGAAAGTTTATATCGTGAGGATTATTAATTAACTTGAGGTGGTCTAAACTACTGATTATTCGTCCCTCTAGGGATCTTACCTCGATTTAAAGCTACATACGCTTGACCTTTAGCAAAAATGCGCTAACTTAAGTTAACCACTGCTATACATATAAACGGCCTGTGTAACTCATGATGACGCGAGCTCAGAAACGTCGTCAATCAAATCTTCCTCGCAAAACTGAAAAAGCCCGTCAAGAAAGTACACGTTGTGAAACTCGGTCCCCTGAATGACGACAAAAACAAATGCAACATGTTAGAGATGAAAACGAATTAGTAGACTTTCTTTCTTTTGGTGCTTATTGCACGGGTTTATTTTGATGAGGACTACAATCTGAGTGTCTTGCCTTTGTTACGCATAATATATTTTTTATTACAGTATATAATACATGTAAAGAATACATGAAAGAATTTACAGATTGGAAAGTAAACAAAACATGCCGGCAATGAAAACGCTGAAGCTTGACCACGAGAAGAAGGCGGATGACTTTGAAAAGAAACAACATTTGTATCCTTTGTAATAGGTAGAATCTGCCAGAAAGCACCGATTAGTAAGAGGCATGGTCTCGCTAAACCTATCTATTTCAAAATAATAACAAACAGCCTATTAGAAATAATACAAATGATGTTTTTGCTTCATGGTCATCCGCCTTCTTTCCGTGGTCAAGCTATATCTGCATTTGTCTTACGCAGGTAACGTGCAACACGATCCCGAACTGACAATATGGGGACTGGTTGTTGATATGGTGAGCTTTTATTACTGTCATGCATTTAATGACACTCCCACGCTTATAAGACAAATCGATTGACGTATGAATCATCAAAATTGTCCAAGGCGTTTAGCCTCTACGACGTCACATAGGAACAAACAAACATACATACATACATAGTCATAAACACATTACCCTCCTTTGCGTCGCACACCTCAGTCGACTAAAAAACTAAGGAAAACATAAAAATTATTACCTTGTATTAAACATACATTTTGATAAATGCGACCCTAAAAATTCGCGAATCCTTTTTCGCGAAACATATCAATACGGATAACCAACCAAATTTCACTTTATCTTGATGTTGCAGCCTACAGTTCTTTTTGTGTTTAATTCATCTGTAATTAAGGTACAAATAGCGTAACTTTTTGATGTTTCAGATCGAAACTGGGAGTTTAACCGGAGAGCCCAAGAGTTCAATTGGTAGAATTTTTAACATTTAAATAAACGGTCCAGTGTTTGCGTCCCTGTTTGGGCGGTATGCATTCTGAATAGTTTCAATTGCACTCCTGTTGATTAATACTTTAGATTTTTCACTTAGTATTGCATATTCACACTCTCTCAAGAACAGAAAATTTCTTAGAATGTTAAAGTAATAGGAAGCTTTTATGTTATATATCTTTTTAAACTTTCAATTATAGAGTAATACCTGGTGTAAATTTTTTTCATCATTGTGTAGCTTTTATTTAGTATACATAAAAGTCTAGAAACTATTACAATACTAGAAAACATATTGTCAAGGTATGACGGGTGAAAATTGCTTCTACATTTGAACGAAGCAATTGCCTGTTTTGGTGATATTTTGATACTTGAAATTTTGACCCGAAATCCAGTGAATTAACTCTAAACTCCAGTGGAAAGAGTTCATTGTTGACCACTTTTTCGTTTCTTCATTCTCTTAAAATGACAGTCTCACCAGTAAAACAGTTAAGTTACCGGATCCAGTTCAGTCTTGTTACAATAAGCCCTTAACTGCATGTCAAACATTACTAAAAATATCATCAAATTATCATGTCATGGCACGAGCTTCATCGTTGGTGACGTCAAGAGCGTTACTCGATCATTCACTGAGGATATTATTTTCATTCTTATTAAAACTCATTTATTTTTTTCTGCGAAAACTTTTGAACAACCAGAATGTCACCCTCCTGGCGTGTCCTAATCCGTTTCTCAATATTTGACTTAAACGCACTTAATTATTTAAAAATTTTATATCAACATTCCACAATTTCAATTTTTAGTATTAAATTATGCATACTTAAAGGTGTAAAGTTTAATTTATTTAATTTTTTAAGTAATCAAGTTATATCATTTTATAGTTTGTCCCTAGGTTTTCACGTCACTCTTCTGGTCTAGTTATTAGTTCAATTTAAGAAAGGGAATTTTAGATTTGCTGCAGTTCAACACTTGATTCTCACCATTTTGTTGGATTCCTAGAGTATTTTACTTATAGGATTTGCCTGCTGTGCTTATTAAAATTTCGAAGTGCAAAAAGGGGGTATGTAAAATTTTTGCTGTTACTCTCCTAGGCAGTATTTCAGTTTTAAATAAAGCACAATTATTCATTCTACTTGTTGTGCGCAATTGATTTAAGATGTTAAAATATAAAAATAATATTCTTTACCTTAATTATAATTTTGGGCTTACGTAACAGGTCTTGTGCATGGAAAATGTCACTCTCCTAGTATTATATATAGAGCACAAATAATCCAATAGAACAGAAGGATTTATTTCAACAAAATTAATTAGAAAATAAGATTTTTTTTTAAGAGGCTAAATTTGAGAAACGATAAATAAAAAAATGTAGCAGTAGATTTTTTTTTTTTTTTTTTGGAAGCAAATCTTTTAAAAAGAGATTTGTTGGTTATACATTTTTTAATTTAAGTGTTTCTCGAAAAGTTAAATTAAGTTGCTTTTAATTTTGAACTTAGATAAATTTGAAACAAGTTTTCTAGAAATAAGCAAATACTTTTCTAACCGAGAGAAACAGGAAAAATACATAATAGAACTTAATGTAAAAATTGTTATTATTCTGTTGGTTTAGAATTTTAGTATAGCAATTGAAAAATAACCTTTTTTTTTTTTTTTTTTTTTTGTTAAAATAACTGCCGTTATTCAGTAAGCTGTTCAGAGTGAATAGTATGAAAAACCTATATAAAGGGATTGGGACTCGAAGAAATGTTCACTAGTGGAGAATATCCGTTAAGGGAGGTTTTTCACACATTTATTTATTTTATTTTTTTGTCATGCAATAAACATACTTTATGATATAGGTATTTCTCTATTACTATAGTTAATATTTTGATAATCTTTGATGAAAGCCCTTTTCTCCACTCTCCTGGTGTAGCTCCTGATGTAGCTTGTCACTCTCCTGTGGTGTTAAAATTTGACCCCCTTTTTTGAGGACTGTATCATAGTAAAAGTCAGTTCCATCCATATTTCTCTTAATAACTTCCAAAGACAAAGTAAGAACACTTTTTTTTTCAAATTCTTTTAGGCATTTTTATTTAAAAAAATTGTGTTTTGTAGATGCCAGGTTTTTAGAGAGTGATGCACATGCGTTCCTACTTGAATAAACTATTTCCAGACAGGTGTGACTGAAAACAGTAAATCACCATTTCACTTCGCTCCACATTCCCCCCTAATTTAATTCTTAAAAGTGTTTTTTTTTTCCTTACCACATTTAAATCTATTTTGCGCCGCGTGCCTCCAGCACGAATGTTAGGGGTCAGCTAGCTATTATTGTAATTGGGTCATACTATAATGTTTAGTTTTGGGCTTGTATGTTATGAGATAACCAAAAAGTGTAGCTTCTTTTTGACTATTTAATAACATACAGGCATAATATCAATAAAATGTATTCCAGATTGAATCCTTTTTATCCAGTTAACGCGTGAAAAACTTCAAAAACTATTCCAAGGTCACTCCCACTTACGGTATCTTCAAATCTATGAACTGTTCCCTTTTCATATTTACGGATTAAAGTTATTTTGTTATGAAAATGTTATTTATTAAGTATTTCAGAGTTTATTTCCCACATTTTTTCTTTTTTTAATTCACATTTTCAGCAATCTTGATTAATTTGTTATTTTTTACAAAAATGAATTTTTATGGTATTTTCTGCAGTACAAGGAAATTTATTATTTCAAAAATAAATTCTTGATGTTTTTAGGAAACATCCATTTTCGTATTTTCGTTCTGATTAATTTTTGTGTTAGACATTGTTTTTAAGCAATGGTGTCCAGGGAGCGATTAAAAATGGATATGGTCCTTTTCCATCATTTCTTTTTTTTTTTAGTGTTCGTAGAAATTGATGATTTTTATACAATAAAATTTTAAAAATTCCGAATGGTAGCATCCAAAGAAAAAAAAACTTCAAAGCATGAAGTCGAAAACAAGAATCCAAATAAGTTGAACTGAAAAATATGGTTTCTATATAATTTAATTGAATTATCTGTGGTGACTTTAATCATTATTTTTACACTAATTTTCGTGGTTAAAGCTCTTGCCACTTGTTAAAAAAATTAATCTTTGACGTTGATTTTCATTTTTCAAGTGCGCTCTGTTTTTATCAGTACGCAGGATAAGGAGAACGATATCATTGTTTATTTTGTCTGCTCACATAAAGTGTGAGAAACCGAGAATTCTTCGTAGCCATCTGCTAAGTTAATTATTTTCCATTGCTGTTATTTTCATATTTTATTTTCTTAAAAATATTGTTAACGGTGCATTTTTGACACATATAAGTTTTAGATTTTGATTTCTATTCGTAACAATTTTTTTTTTATTTTTGAAGTATGTCTTTTAATATTTAAAGCTTTTTATAAGAATCTATTTTTATTTTTTCCACTTTTTAAAAGTTTCATGGAATTAAAATTTAAATATTGCTTTTAAAAGACCAAAGAAGTAATTAAAATGCACCAAATGTTCGTAAAAAATTGGTGATGAACAAGTGTATGTACGATGAAGAAAGCATAAAAAATAAATAAATAAAACAAAAACAACTGAATTTAAACTTACAATTTTTCGACAAAAAAGTCATTGGTATTTGCTTTTTGCTGCGAAAATACATGTTCCCCATTGTTGATTGAGCCGCGAATAATCCGCACCTCGAATATTCCGCTCGCGGATAATCGAGAGTATCCTTTTCGAGAGTATCCTGTATTTAATCCTTTTCTTTATTCATATATATAGTGGCAACGATATAGTTGATAGCAAGCGTAGGGCACAATATTTAATTCGCTTCTGAATCATCATGACATGGAAACGCGGTAAACGGCAAGCGTAAACATTCAGCGCGCCAGTGGAGATCTGCCAAAGTACATCATTTGCAACGTCATAAAGACCACGCCTTATTTTCGAAATCGGACATTTTATAAAAATTAATGAAAAATTAAGCGTTGAGAAAATGAATGTTTTTTTTCCTCGCTCCATGTTATTATTATTATTATTATTATTTTTTTTTTTTTTTTTTGCTAATTCTATCAATTTCAGTGACTAAAAGTAGTACTTCTGACTGAAGGAAACAACCCCATTATGCATTAAGCAAAAAATATTTGAATTAGAATTACTCCTGAGTAGAAACGTGTAATAGTTGGAATTTGCTAAAAGAAGAAGCCTAATAATTAGAGAAAAATAATTTGATGTCGTTTTACTGTAAACTTTTTCTGTTAAAACTACAGGTTGCATTTGGCACCTTTCAAGGGTAAAAAGCTTGTTCACCAGCATCACCCTATACGGTGCTGAAATTGCACCCTTAACACTGGTGAAAAACTGGCACCTTAACCCAGCTTGCGCCGCGGTGAAAAATGGAGCCCTATGGCAGAACATTGGCACCCTTTCTGTTTTCTGTTGCTGACCCCCCCCCCCCGTGTTGTGTGTATTTTTGGATACAATTGTATACATTATTATTTATTGCTTTGAGTTATTGAAAACTAAGTCTTGGTACATTTTCCACATTGAATAGTACTGAAAATGATTAAAACTAGTACTTTAAGGCATTTGATCACATTTCAACTTTCGAACGTAGTTTAGACAAGTTCATGACTTTAATTTGTCGGTTCGTGCACTAGTTTTCGTTCATCCACTTGGATTGCTCAGTAATTTTAATATGTTATTGACATTTGCTGCAGCACGATCGTGACGAAATGAAGAGCGTAGGTACTATTTGTAAATCTTTTACACGAACAATAAATACTCAATTATATCGCAATCATGGAAAAACAAAATCGTTTCATAAACGTTCAAAATAAAACAAGAGCAACATATTAATACGTACGTATATATGATTCAAACTTGGAATATCCGTATGGAATAAAAATAAGCATTTTTTTCAATGTGAAGTCTTTCGAAAAATTAAAAGCCAGAACAAATTCTCTAACGAAATATTTATTCTTACTATTACTAGAGTGACGACAGAAGCTCAGTCATTCGCTTCAAGCAATAACGCTGACATGAGATAACAAATAAAAAAATCGAGATGGAAAAGGAATTTCTTTTCCGTGCTCCTCTGTTTTGTTTACACGCAGCACCGTTAAAATTTCCGTTCACTTACTGATTGCATCACATTGTTAACAATAAATCTCTTAGTTAAAAATAAACAAGACCCCTGACAATATACAAGCAAGTAAAATCGCACATTGAAAGTTAATAGTTGAATTAACTTTTCAAATATCTAATTTAAGCATTTTAATTATTAAAAGTTATTTATCCAGTGCTGATAGTTTTTTTAGGTAAAATTTATGCATGATAGAAATAACAAATATACATAACAGCAAAATGAAGAATCAAAGTACTTTAAAACACTTTTAAATATGTTCGGAAGTCTTCAAAGCTACACTATGATCAAATGATTGTACTTACGCGAAATTTTGAAGAGTAAACTGCAGAAACCTTTAGTTTTAATCTAATTTCGTACTTCAATGTGGAAGTGCAGCTACGTTGTTACTCCTTCGTCCACCATTGATCGTGGTTGAACGATGTAGAGCGCATGCGCTAACGTGTCACCCTTGCGTTTAGGAGGTCCGTCTTCACATTTATTAGCGTCATTCACCTGATTCACAATTCCTAGCCTACATTACACCCTGAGAGACTGTGTTTTCACCCCCAGGGAGCCAAATAACTTTTCAGAGGCACCCGGAGTTCTGACAGTGTACTTGCCATCTTTTCATAAAAGTCATATTTTATACACATAAGACATTTAAAATAAATGTAACTTAGGGCAATCGAGAGAGAAACACGTCGGAATAAAAAAAAACTATGTTGATTAAACTTGAATACTGAGAGATGGCTGCTGATCTTGAAGCGGAAGCATCTTTGTATCATTTGTAATTGGCAGAATCAGCCAGAAAGTGCCAAGTAGTAAGATGCACGTTCTATATGATCCTATCTATTAAAAAATAATAACGAACAACCTATTACATATGGTACGAATGATGTTTCTGCTGCAAGGTCCTCCACCATCTCTCCGTGGTCAAGCTATACACGGAAATGCAGGTTAGTTTATTTCGTTCTGAACCAATTTTTCGCTTCGGATTCGCTGTTCACGAGAGGCTTTTATTTTAAGATGTAGCTATTAAGATTCTACCTATCTTCATTTCTTGCGGAATAAAATTCCTTGAATGTATTGGAATCATTTATTTAAATTAGAAATATCGAACCCTTGCACATCGAGGGCTGAATTCTAAAACAAGTCAGGAAAATATCTTATTTTATATTCTGCTCTTTTTTGATCGATATTTCACGCCCTTTAGTGCACGCAATACTGTTTTACCTGCGGGTAGGGGAAAATACAACCAGAATCACAAAAATAAACCACAACTAAACGTTGTTTGTTTAAGGTATCTTACGTATTTTTTCAAATTTTAAAAATTTTTAGGAAAATACTGCTTTTTTTGTGGATATTATTAAAACGCGAAACTTAACTTCTTTTATCCAAGAACATAATTTCATATTTATAAAAATTATAAAGGCAATAGCTTGATCATTTATTCTCAGTTAAAACATTAACAGGCAAATTACTATCTTCGCTTATATTGCCTTTTCCCTTATACGAATTAAGTGATTTTTTATTTGCGGTTTTCTCATTTATCATTGTACTTTCCTAGTGGGCAGGTTCTTTTTCTCTCCGATAATGAGTTTGTTTGTTTTCTTTGCGCGTGTGTGTGTGTCTGGTTCGTTTTGTTTTCAATTTTACTTCTTTTTACGAACTGAAGGTAAAAACTGTATTCATGGTAAATTCGTCCCTAAAATTTCAATTCAAGTTTTATTTAAATCATCGATGGATAAATTTTGACCAGTAAGAACGTGTGGGCAACGAAAAAAATACATTTTATCCCACCTTGATTTCATTTCTATCAGTTTTCTAGTGATGTCTGTATGAATATGCGTATATACCTCGAATAACTCAAAAGCAGTTAACAGTAAAAGGTATTAAATTCGTGTCTTGTTTATCATCCAGGCTTGCATTTTTTAGGCTGTCTGCAATGGAATTTTCTAAACGGGATCTTTACTTGTTTTTGTGGCAAAACCAGTTATAAACCTGTTTTCATATCAAGACATATATTTTTTTTCAAGGCATAATTCGTTCGCAAATAAATATTTTGCACCACTTTTTGATCACTCATCTCCTAAAACTTTTTGTTATTTTACTATACGAATTTATAGTTGTGAAAGCTTTCGTTTTTCAGATTTAAACTATAATCATTAATTCATACTAAGCCATTTTTTTCTCGTAATTTTTTCCGAAAATTTTTGTAAAAAAGTTAATTTCAAAACAGCTTGCTGATTTTTTTTTAATGCTCATTTTGCAATTCTGCTTTGAAATGTATCGCTTGAAGCTGAATTTACGTAAAAAAGCCATATTGAAAGAAAAATAATTGTATTAGTAACCATCTGCAATGAACTACATTAAGATTAATATGAAATACAGTAACAGAATTTTGAAACAAAGTTTTATTGCATCCCAAATATTTCAGTACACATGTTTATCGTAAGTCAACGCTGAATAACAAGGTAGTCGTCTTCCTAGCACTTGTACATCTTTCGGACCCGAGTGATGTCACTCTGGGTCATTGCCTGCTTCTCGTAGGGCTCGTACAGCCTCTGTCCGTTCTTGGCCACCATGGTGGGGGATCGTCCGTCTCTAGAGAAGGCGTAGTTGCCGTAGATCATGATGGAGCCGTAGTCGAAGGGAGTGTACAAGATGTTGTCGCTGGGCTTCATCAGGTGGAACTGGTTGGCCATACCTATGTAAGTTGAAAATTGGTTTAAGTCAACAACTCCTAAATTGTTAAGGATTTTTACTCTGAAATACAATCTAATCGCGACAGCTGGAAAACCACTAACCCAACCAGTACTTATACAACAAGAGAGCCATGGCACGCCAAAGAGGTACGGGGAGATATACCGTATCTCATGGCGAGCAAAGTTCCCACATTAAGGGATAAACTCCCAGCTGGGCTGACGCCCAGCACGGGGACCTTCCCCGGCGCAATGAACACCAAGACCATCCGTGAACCAGACGACTATCGACTGCCGCACCCAGCCGTGCGGACGCGAACCCCCCGGACGGTGGAACCTAAGGCTTACAGCTAAGTGGTGGGGTGTGTGCGGAGAAAAGTACTTATATAACATACAATCTACAAGTTGCAAAGACAAAATCAACACAAATGGGCAAAAAAAAAAAAAGATAAAAAATAAATAACAATAAGATGCTGGTTGGGGGGGGGCGAAGGTAATTCCTATCATGTATGCATGTTTTCAGGTTTACAGGTCGCCCTACGGGACCGGGGGAAGGGTCCTACACTAATCAGTTCTTCTTATACTTCCAGGATAAGACAAGACCAGGCCTTGACAAGACAGGGGAGATCAGGTCAAATAGCTTTCCCCATAAATTCATTTTGAAGTTTCACCTACATAATTAGTAAGGCAAGAGGAAGGCGGTCCTTCCTATTAGGCCAGGTCCAGACTGCCTCCCTCACTCCAATAGTATCCTAGATCATTACCGTTCCACGTCAATAGACCTTCCCAAGACCTGAGATCCCCCGAGGGGGCAAGATGGGGGTGTCGTGACTACAAGGACACCCAAGTTTCATCAGGGTAAGTCCCTTACCTCGGACAGGAGTAGCTATGGGGAAAAAAAAAGTAAAAATCAAAATATCCAAAAATATAAATGTTGTAATGTGCTTTGCTGTTTTTTGTTGTGATGTGTAAAAAAAAAAAAAAAGTTCCCAGAGCATGGAGAGACATTCCGGCCAGCTTCCAGGCAAGGTAAACGTCCGCAAGTCCGAAGTCTTCAATTAAGCAAGTTCCACCCCCATGGACCCCTCTCGAACTCCCCAATTAACTTATTTAATTTTCATTGCAGGAAAAAAGTGTTTTCTCATTTTAAGTCGACAGGGGATCGGCGAGAAACACTTATACTATCTATCTCTCCCATTTCAGAGAGGACACTCCGGAAATCGGGACAGATCAGTATCTGTTTCCCATATGGAAGGAGTGTCCTAGTGTATGTTTCTGCCGTAGTGTATAAAATGCAGTAGTTCATAAATGTATTAGTGCATTTTTATGTCTAACCCCCTTTCCTTACAGGGAACCATGGCACACCAAAGAGGTTCGGGGAGATATCCCGTATCTCATGGTGAGCGAGGTTCACACATTAAGGGGTAAACTCCTAGCTGGGTTGACGCCCAGCACGGGGACCTTCCCCGGCGCAATTAGCACCAAGACCGTCCGTGGCCCACACGACTATCGACCGTCGCACCCAGCCGTGCGGGGGGCCCGCTACGCGGACCCCGCGCACGGTGGAACCTAAGGCTTACAGCTAAGTGGTGGGGTGTGTGCGGAGAAAAGTACTTATATAACGCCTCTATGCGAAATGTATATACGAGACAAATGTTAAATTAGATTGGAGACCTACAGGAGTTTAGCAACAATATATGCGTCGGTTAAAAAGCTTTTAAGAAATGCACTTTAACTTTAGTAGTTATCTTTTGCCCCAAATATACCTTAATCAAGAAACTCCTCGAAAACCTCTATTCTTAGGAAACAAACAAAATATAATAACACACAAATTTGTGTCCGCTTAGAGTCAGTCATGAAATTAATTTTCAAACATTAGTAGCGAAATTGTTTCTTAAATATGACTCAGCCAAGATGTACCTCATTTTCTCCATCTTTCGTATTTTTCAAAAACTCGAAAATTAGTGCATAATGATGTATTTGTTCACGTTCATAGCTGGTGTAATTAAACAAATTCCAGAAAAAATATGAACAATGACTATAGAGGTATATTTGGGACAAAAGATAACTTCTAAAGTTAAAACTTAACTGCGTTTAACAAAGTACGGTCGTTCCTCTAGCCTATATTCATAAATGTTTGATAGACAAAGAATGAAAAAAAATCTGCATATTTTAATATTTAAAGCCGTACAATATATAGTAATTAAAAATATTTTTCTCTAAACAGGTCTAAATATGTACTTTCTAATAAATTTATACCATGTATTAACCTAGAAAAAACAGTATTTACCGTTTTGAATGTTGTTCCAGTAGATGGTAAGGTAGTTGTCTCTGTCGGATCTGTTCTGTTCGTGCCAGAATCCAATGGCATGTCCCAACTCGTGAATGATGGTGCCCTTGTAGACGCAGCCTCGACCGAGGGACAATTCCTGTGCCCCTTGGTTCAACATACCAACGTAAGAGTAGCATCTAGCAACAATAAATATATCTATTTATAAATGCATCTATAATTTTAGAAACATTACATTAGCAGCCTATCTTTTTTTTATTCTCATTTTTTTACCCCGACTCACAAAGAAGCAACACTTAAAAACCGAAATTCAAAAATTAAAGTTTGTAAAAATGCGTCTGTTTAAGAAATTGTAGTTCGTTCTGGCACTTACTTCCCCTATCTCCCATCTTTTCTTCTTGTTTTAATTGAAAGATGTAATGATAAAATGTGAGCAAAATTAGCATCACAGAATTCGTTTTTCTTGACATATAAAGCGAGCAAGTTGAGGTGTTAAACATTCAGAAAAAATTATAATTAGAAACGTTTTTGCTATTATTAAAATACGAAAATTTGTTAGTGTACAAAATGTATCTGCTTCTTTGAGAAAGGCTTTGTATAATATGAATTCCTTGCTCTGTTCACCCTAAACTCTTCAACTTTGGAAAACCATTTTAAATTTTTGTTTTAAATCTGTAAATATGTGACGATTTACTAATTGTGCTACGTGTTCTTGAAGCCTTCTTTTTGGACGTTGCGGCGGATGGAGTAGACTTTAAAAAAAAAGACATGAAAAAAAAAAAAAGAAATCCATTGATTGGCCTGTACTTAACTCTCGCCGGCATAACTGATCTTTTAAACCAGGGATCGTGAATTTTAATCCCCACTGGTGGCTTGGAATTCTATGAATCGTTTAGTGTTAAATAAATTCGGGGAAGTGAACATAATTTGTAAAATGTTTACAATACATTAAGAACAATTAGATGAAAACATGGCAGTTTCAGAAATGACCGACAAAAGTTGTATTTTTGCAAAAGGTTATCAAATAACATAAGCTTATAATGCTGAAGGTATATAAGGAAACAACAAATCGAGTTTAACTTAATTTAATACAGTCAACCCTAACTAAAAGCAAAGCTCCTGTCGGTCAGTCCCGTGTGATGACTCTTTTATACAGCTATTACTGTTTTACCACTCGACATGACAATTCAAGGCTCAAAATATCATAAAATATAGAGAATTTCTAGCAGCCTTGTTTCCCAAAATAAAATTTGATCACGACATGATTCTCCTTGCAAAATCGACAAAACATCTTTTTGTTTCATTGTTTAAAATATTTTTTTTAGCGATTTAAGTACTTTCTAATAAACATTTCTTTATTCATGTGAGAACCACAAAGAGTTCTGGAAGTATTTTACCCTTGGCCAGAGAAGATCTTGATGTAGTTTCTTTGATTCGTTCTTGGCACAAACTTAATACAGGTTGACTGATGATAGGCTTCCATGGACTGCTTGATCAGATTAGATGAGGAGCCTGTACAAGGGGTAAAAACAGTAAATGCTAAAACTTGTATATATTTTTAGTGAGCATAAGATATTATTCTAATTACCAAAACTAGGAATTCCTAAATAGATTTTGATTGCGTACTTCGAAACATATTAGGTAAACTTAATATTTAGTAAATCAATTGTAAGTAGGTAAATTTTATTTTTAAGTGATAAGGAAGAATATTTATAAATGCAATATAATGATGTGCAATCATTTCGTTATTTTTCTTAGTTCATCTCTTCAATGAATATAGTCCATCTCACCGGAAGTAATTCAGGTAAGATGTACCGCATTGTAAAAAACAAAAATGCTTTAAAGGGATACGTTTATGAACTAGCATTTCTATATGAAACATCATGCACTATTTGGAAAACAAAATATGGGTACACTGTTAAAAATTCAGGAATTTTTTTATGGTAAATATTGCTGTGAAATGGATTGTTTACAGTACACAAAAAATTTACAGTAAATTGCGTCGCAGAAAATAAACGATTGCAGCGCGAATTGAGTCGCCACGTGAATTACAGTGGGAAGTAGATAACACCATATTTACCATCACTCGACGTGTTCCAACTTGTATGGTGGGTAGCAAAGCCACCTGCCATTCCGAAGATCTCGAGATCGATCCTGCAGCTCGCATGCTGTGTTTTTCAGCTCTCGTGTATCCTATCGTAAATTTTTACAGTAAAATAGGATTCTACGGTAAAATTTACTGGCGACATGGATGCCAATAGCTTTTACCATAAAATTTCTGGATTTTTTTTAACAGTGTAGTTACATGACTTTTCGAAACTTAAGAAAGGAAATGGTACGTCTCAACTAGAATTTTCCTATTCAGGGTCAGTGTAGTTAAAGTTTCCCTTTTAAATGGTTACAAAAGGAAAAACATTTGAACCCAATGACTACTAGTTCCGAATAACTTATTTGTAGGAAACATAAAACTGTGTCAAAGAAAATGTTCTAGTTCGTATCATAACCCATATTTCAAAAGTTAACAGTTGCCTACGAGATAAAATATTCATAGTATGATATAACTGCTAATTTTTGATGTGTATTTAATGTGTACAGCTTTTGGAGGTAACAATATGAAGAAACTATTTTACTTACTCAAAGACCAATCAATGACGTAGGGCACAATTTTATTGGTCCACCGCAGTCTTTCATCGCTGATTGCGTTTCTGTTCACCTAAAACATAATTTATTTTATGATTGTTTAGTAAATTTACCGTACTGTAATTTGTTAAAAATCAGCAGTATGCTTTTAGACTACACCAAAAATACTATTTTACCTTTGTTTGCACCAATAAAATTTAATCTACAGGAAAGCTTACTGTCGAGTTGTTAATATTTAGTTATTTATGAGTAAGGTTTTGAAAAAGTTTCTTTTTTTCCCCTTTTATGTGCTTCTCGATTTAGTAATTAAAATATTTATTAAAAAATGCACAAGGTAAAAATATTTTCTGAAAATGAAGTTCAGTTTTATAATAGGTATGCGACAAAAATGTGAAATTGTTGTTTTTTGCTGAAAAGTAACTTTTCCAAACTCACGTAGTGGAAAAATAATCTCCGTATCACATTTACAGACATAAACTAAATGCTATTCGCCAAAAAAAAAAAATAATAATAATAAGCAGTCACGGAACTGCCGACAGAATTGAAAACTTAAAAAACACAAAAGAAATTTAATATGTTTGTACGTGCGCGCGCGTGTGTGGTGTGTGTATAATTTTAAGTTAAAATTAATTGTAGTTTCAAAAATTAACGTTTTATAGATTCAAAATATCAGCTACAGTTTTTACGTTTATCAGCGATGCGAGCATCAATTATATACATTTTGGTTCGTCTATTTTAGTTCGTTTATAAAATAAATACTGATCCAAATATAGGAAATATTAGAAAATAAATTCTCAGTTTTTGTTATTCAGTTTTCCACATGCATAAAAATAATAAACAATACACATACTGAACTTTTCACGCAATCAATCTACTGCATTAACCCTTTTTAGCTGACTTGCCGAAAAGAGCAGATACGCCGTGAGATTGCCCAGCATGCCAGAAAGTTCAAATTTTGAGGCAAGAGATAATTTGGCATTCATTTCAGAAAAAAAAACTCATTTAAATTTTTAAAAATGTGATATAAAAAAAATTCCATTTTTTAAATTTTTTCAAACGCATACATATTTTTCATATTCAATATCACGATTTTCGCCATGATCATCATCATTTATTATGTTATTATGTTCTAAAACTGATACTATAGGTTTATGGTAACCAAAATACGAAATAAGGCTAGGATAGCAATCATTGGGCATCGTTAACTAAATTATCCATTTCAAAATTCAATTAATGGTAGAATTTTTATCATCTGCAAAGTTGATGTTGAAATTCCCGCTCAAAATCATTGTCAAATCATCAAAGCTCTTCCCAATTTTATCTTGAAGTAATGCTAAAGCGCCTTAAGAATAAATAAATAACTTTTCATACAGAAATTCTCGTATTGCGCTTGCAGCTAATTGTTATGGTTGTGGTTTATATTTCACCAGATAAGTATCCGGTGAAATATAAACCACAACCATAACAATTAGCTGCCCATTTTCAGAGTGGCAACGGCAAACACAATGTCTCACCGATATCAGAAACATTGTTTTTTCTCATCTAAAAAATACCCAGCGCCTAAAGAAATTTTTATTTCAGAAATATTATATGACTGTGAGGATCGAACTTACGACGGGCAGCTTATTCGATTCTTGAGACAGACGCGCTGCCAATCGTGCCACTGAGCCTCGTAATCTTACTTAACGAAAAAATCCCAGGTAAAGGAGCAGAGAGAAGCCGCGCATGCGCTGTGTTCCATGTGCTGGTAACGTGACGGTTTTTTGGTGTTGTGAAATGGATGGTTTTTCCCCACCTCAAAAGTGCTCAACGTGCCGAAAAAAGTTTTCCCTTCCAAAAAAAAAAAAAGCAAAATCTAACCAAGTAAAATGCATTTATCTGACCACAACCAAATCAAAGCAAGTCATTAGTGCTTGACGTCTTGTGTTTGCTGCTTATTTGTTATGATTTGGCTCTAGTAAATTGATATATGGCCAAGGACAAACGTATTTACATGTATGTTGGGATTGAAAGAGAAAAAATTCTTAGATTGTTACAACGCCAATAAGAGTTATTGTCAGTGAAAACCGGCTTGCCTCACCTCTATTTTAACAAATGGAATCGTGTTGTTATGTTTGAAGTATAGGTCTAATGCATCGATGTTTTTGTTAAAGCATCGATATTTTTACGCTCACTATACAAGAAAAAAATGCTCTTTTAAAATTGATATTTTGCGTTTGATGTATTTTTGATGTCGATGTTTAGCAACTAAACCAAAAGCATGAGATTTTATCATCGATGTCGTATTTCAGTTGAATTTATAAAATAAAGCAAATCAATGAAAACGTACTTACATTAGGCTCCAAACCTAAAATGTCACCTTCAAACAGATCTGGATTTTGAAGAGCTAAACGGGCTTCCACTGAAAATAAAATGAATGGTTATTTAATTTGCTTCTTGCATACAACATATTGTTTGCGGTCTAAAAGTCAGAAGTATTTAATAGGCGTGGGAGGAATCTTTCATTAGGTTTTCTTTAATTTGGAATTGCTGGTTAAGCTTTGAAGCAAAATAAAGAGATAGAAAAAATAAAGTTGGAATGCGGGAAATACAGTTTTAAAATAACAAATCAGGCTCTTTATATCAGAACCAGCTCAAAACATGAACTTTGAAAAGTTTCTTTTTCCCGTAATTTGATACTTCTTGTACACTATTGTGCTACTAAGTTGTTTGACAGGCATCCAGCTCATGTTGGCCGAAAACTGCTGTAAAATACTATTTCTTTGAAAAACAAGGTCAACCCAAAAAGTTTTTTTTTTTTTTTTTGTCTACCTGTAAAACTTTAAAAAGGGAACTAAACTGGTTTTAGCTCTAAATGTCTCAAATGATCTCAGGAATAATTTAACTGCGGACTTGTTAAAATGACTTAACGACATTCTTCAATTCCTAGTTTCGTAGGAAGGTAGATAGTGGATTTTTTAAATTATAGACAAGTGCAGTGCAATAAACAGCACTTTATCGTGCATAAATAATGCAATAAATTTCAGAAAAAGTTATTTATAAAATAGGTTTTTAATTAATTCATAAAGTTCCCACCTAGAGAGAAGGTTTTAATCTATCACAATTTTTATGGTGATAATTTCTCAGTTGCATGTGGCAGAGCCGCCGAGAGTCGGCCTGGTCGGAAACAAGAAGCAAGACCTTGGAGGGACCCGGTTTAAAATCGGAATAGTGTAGACTGCACAGGGTTAAGTTGATGGAGAAATTGAAATCCCTTTAATGAACTTGACAAGGGCCTTGGCACTCGACGACCCTGGTAGGAAACTTTAATACAAAATAGCTTTAATTTACCAATACAATTTAAAAGAACATAAATCTATTTCCGAACATTGAAATAGTGTTAAAATAGTCTGTAAAAATATTTAAATAAAATAAGGTGTCTACTTTCTTGTAAAAATAAAATTAATTAATTCATTCATTAAAAACCATGCAAAAGAGGTTATTTAGCCTTGAATGCTATATAAAATGGTTTACCTAGTAAAAATATCACTGAAAACAAAAACAAGTCAAAAAATTAAACAATCATTTAAGAATTAGGGTGCAAAAAAAGAGGGAAATGAGCATCTGTCTGTAGGTATTCCCCAATACCTTTTGAATATATAGCACCTGCGAGATAAATTGAATCCGTTTCATCTCTTGCATTTTACAAATTTGTTCGTTAAATAAATAAACTAACTAATACGCATTGCACTTTTTTAAATGAAAGTTCTTTAAATATAATACATGCTTTTTTTTTTTTTTTTGTACAATTGTTGCCTTCTATATTCTGTCTATAATATCGAATTATTTTAATTGAATCGAAATTTATAATAAATGGTTTACCTTTTTCTGCCGCTGATAGAGGCTGTTGCTCAGCTGGAGTAGCAGCCACGAGAGCAACCGACAAAAACAGAACCAACATGTACATCTTGGATTAGACAAAATCAAGAAACATGAAAAAACAAGCAACACTCGGGTTTATATATATTTCAGTGAGATCAAAGATCGAACTACAAAACAATAGATGAGAAAACAAACATCTGCATATTATTTCTCAAAAGGTGTTTTTTTTGCAAAATTTAAAAAATTTGCACGCAAATTTTAATATCGTATTTACATTTTCCTTGAATGATATAAGAGTTAAGCGCAAGTCCTTAGATAAAAACTTAGATAATTTAAATTTATACGATAGTACATTTTTTTCCGAATCCTATTAAACTGATAAGTTTTTTTTTTTTTTTTTTTTTTGAGAGGAACTTAAAAGTGAAGTTCTGAGAACTTTTGCCATCTGTAAATGTAAATGATTTCGAAGTCCCCGTTAATTAAAAAATTAATAAAATTTTGCAGGAATTAGGTATTAGACGGTTTAGACGCAGGAATTAGGTATTGTGAAGATTTACCATTGCAATGCATTTTAAATAAAATCCGAATAAAATCAGGCCCTGATGTCAGGTTATGATATATGAAAAAAATTTATCTTATATAATTAAAAACTGAGCGTATGTGTGTATGTATGTATCTATGTCTAAGTTACTTCTCCAGAACGACGGTGAACCAGAATCGATGGATTCGTAATCATCCCATCTTTATGTTTGGCTATTTAACATAATCCTCCGATTTTTATCAGCGGAGATATCAATTAAAAACTATTAATTATGACGCTTTGATTTCGACATAAAATCCCTATTTTTCGAAGGCTTTCTTCCATTCAAATTATTATTTAGTGCTTCATCTCAACTTTCTGTGACAATCCGTACTACTAAAATCTGTTCGAGTCCGTCTATCTGTCGGTCTCTCGGGCTGAGGTTTGATATTCTCGAGAATCGCTGCAAGTCGAGAGTCAAACAAGGTGCTGATTGATTCGAAATTTTCCAAAGAAAACAATAAGACCAATCTCGTAATTGTACGACTTCAATTAGCGGAGATATTAATTAAAACGTCAATTAACATCACGTTCTCAGGAGTTTTTATTTCTTTCCTATGCCATTTTGCATATTTGTTTGAAAATAAAATTCTAATAATTGTTTTAAAGACGGAGGGTTTTTTTTTTGGCTGCTATCCATATTTTGAAACAAATTTTTCTTCTAGAATTTTATTGTAAATTAGCTTAATTTCTTTTTTGTTCTGATGTATAAATCTTTAATCTACTTTTTAAAGCATTTTTTTTTAGAATTCTATTTTAAATTAGCTTTGTTTCTCTTTTATTCTAAGCAATTCAGAACTCCAATAAACTATAGGGGCGCTGCAGCCACTTTCTTATGGCGGATGAAAAAGGTAAAACAAACAAATGCCGTAACTTATAACTTGCTTTGACGCTTAGTGAATGACAGTAATTTTTCATCGTGTTTGTGGGAAGTTTTCTCTTTTATTCCTCTGAAATTACATTACATCATAAACTGTTTGAAGCCTGTAATTTACCCCAAAGAAAACACGTGGAATGGAATGTTTTACCCTTTTCTTTAGTATTGTTAATCACCCAAAGTCTTAAGCGTATTCGAGTTCTTGAGTTGCGAATGACTTTTATTTCTTTCTGTTGCAATTTTACATATTGTTGGCAAATGACATTTAAATAATTGTTTCAGTAGTGCTGACGTCATCAAAACAACCAATCGATTGCTCTATTCGAGTATAACCTTAATTTATCTTCTGCCTTTTTCATTTTTGATTGCCAAGTTTTTCTTTTCAGAATATGAAAGTTAATTCTTTAGTTATGTTTGTTAAAAGAAAATCAAATTAAAGTTTATCATGACCAGTCTCATATCTAGGTTAATTTAGGATATTCGACTCATCATGTTTATTTTGTTGGGCTTTTCCACCATATAGAAGCTCCTATCACTGGTTTCGTCACGGACCGAAAAAGGCTGCCTCAGAGGAAATTTCCCAGCGAAAATCATCTTAATTTATATCTCTTAACATACTCTAGCAATTATTTTGAGAAAAGTAAACAGTAGCAAACATATTGACTTTGATCAAAGGAGAAATCAAACATTTATTTTCCAAGTTCACGCTCTTTTTTTTTCTTTAAATTGAGCAAAGTATAAGAAAGAACGTAGGGAATAACAAGATTACAGTAACCAAAATTTTCAATACATTGTATCATATCCGCATAATTTTTAAAGAGTCTTATTAGATTTGAAAAATAATGTCTTAGTTATCAATATCATAACGAATAAACATAATTGAAAAATTTAAATTCCAACATAGACTCATATTTAAACACTAATGGTACCCGCACGGCTTTGCCCGTAGTTGAAAATGAAATGGTCATTTGGTTCGTCTGTATATTTACAAATAATGGATGACGAATTTCTCGCCAATTTGCTATGTTCATTTGCTCGCCAGTGTTACGGTTCCACGTTATGATAGTTTCGTAATTTACTCTTCCATGGTGTGTTAATTTGCTCGGTAAAATGTTCTTAAAATTGGAATAGAAAAAGAAAAAAGTCGAATTAAAAAAAAACCGCTTCAAGGAGCGCACCCCCATGTTACAAACTAACTTTTTGCCAAATTTCATGAAACGGTCTACGTGCTGTGCGTGTCACAGAGATCCAGACAGACAGACAAACAGATCCAGATATCCAGACAGATTTTCATCTTTATTATTAGTGAAGAAGATAAAGATAAAGAAGAACGACATACTTTAAGTTTTCCCATCCACTATCGTAGAAGCGTTTTCACGTACTTAAAGCAATGGCTGTCATAATTAAGTATTCTAAAAAAATGTATAATTGAACATGAATTGCGTTCTGCATAAATATGAAAATATACATGGGATTTAAGTAAATCATGCGTGACAATCTGCAACACAGAGTAATCAAATGAATATTTTGCGAAACAGAAAGCAATATTTGAAAAAATGTCAGTTGTGAGTGAAATATTTTCTTTTTGTTTACTTTACTCTTGGCGATACAAGTTTCATCTTTCACAATCAATTAAAACAAGTTTTTAGCTTTATTCTTACAAATTTTCGTGAAGTTAGTAGGTGCATTCTATTAAAATTATTGAAATGATGACAAAAAATTTAGTGATCAGAAAATGTTTTATGCAAAATGTAAAAAAATATTTAAAATGTTAAAGTTCTGTAAATATTTCTTTCATTGCAAAAATGCAATATGCGAATAAGGACGAGCCATTGATAACTTGAAAAAGAAAACAAAATCTCTCACCTGTTTTTGTGTTGTAAATTATATCTATTACAGATTATAGAAGTTCAAAGATTTTCATTTATTTTTTATTCTTCATTACAGTGGAGTAGTACAAAAATGATTTTATGTTTGCATAGTTAATTTAACTATAAAAAAGAGTTTTACTAAATTCATGCAACATAATTTCACATAAGTGGCTGTTTATCTAAAGTTTGGAAATGGAAGGAAAAATAGAAAATCTCTGACAACTAACGAAATGAAAAGATTTTCGAGAGGCTTGAACTACTATAAAGTGTGTCAAATATAATTACAGGATCTACTAGTACTATTGTAGTGTTGCATTTTTTTATAGCTACATACTACACGTACCGTACTGTTTCATTTTATACCATTATCTCCCACTGATTTTGTGCATCCTAACAGAATTTTTATTCGTTAACACACAGCTTTTTTAAAAAAAAATACAAGAAAATTTCAGCTCTCTATGTTTAAATTCGGTAATAGGAAGTTAAGAAATGATTTAAATCAGTGAGAGATGTTTTCAAATATTTCAAAATGATTGGTATGCTCATAAAAATCGTATAGATACTGTTTGACCACGGATTGTATGGAATTGGCAAACATCCAGTTAAGGCGACTCCATCTGAATGAGGGGGAAAAGTAAAAATTTTATGTGTGTATTCCGCTCATTTGAATGAGATCTGTTTAATTTAGAGGCTAACATACATCTGCAAAATTTGACATCCCTAAAAACTAATAGATGCTTCCATTTCCGCGTGTAAACCGGATGTTTGCCTTTCCATACAATCCTTGGTTAGACAGTACCCTTTTCCACAACGCGAAATTTCAACCTACGCGAGGAGTCTTGGAACGCATCCCTCGCGTAAATTGAGATTCGACCGCATACGCAGATGACATTGATACCGAAAGTTTTTTGCTCAACCAGCAAATTCGTAAGAAACTGGAAAATGTCCGTGATCATACATTTCTATAACACTGTAATATTTGCTGTCAGTCGGTCAAGGCAGTTGAATAATATCCTCTTCCATAACATTTACAGTCGCTTCCATATTAGGTGGATATTCGCACAATAATCTCATTGACATCTAAAATGTTCATCCACGGGACACTCTCAGCTGCCAGAAAGTACAAATGCAGCTTGAGCACTCATATGCAAAGTTTTAGGGGGGGGAGGCTCAAATATTTTCCCCCACGGTTTAGCAGAATATTTTCACGTAGAAACCGATTTCAGTACGGATTAGTAGGGTCTGGTGGTGTAAAGTAGTCATAAAATCGTAGGTTTTCAACTGAGGTTGATAATAAATACAATGAATTCTTTAAACACTTCAACTTTTTTTGATGTTATTTTACATTGCATTATTAAAGAACACAGTACATTGAATTTTAGGGGATAAAAGGTTGATTTAGGTAGTTTTATAGTACTTTCTTTTCCCTATGTATTTATGACTACTGTACCCCATGGGGTGAGGGGAAAGTTGTCATAACATGGAGTAAAGTGGTCATAGTAGTTAAAAACAGATGCAGAACCATTACAAATAACCCTAATATTTGTATATTTCTTCTTCTTCTTTTTTTTTTTGTAGTTATAGGTGTATGCACAAGTATATATGTGTATACACGACTATATACATGCTATATAAACATGAGTAAACACATTCATATATGAGTAGATACATGTATAATGTATACGTCAGATACATTCATGCATGTGCCTATTCAAGTATATACGTGTATACACAAATATATAAATATGTATACGTGATGATTTACCTATAGGAGTGTATACATGTCTACATGAGTATGTACTTGTCACGTGTATATACGTGTCACGTCTATATAAGAGTATATACGCGTATAAGCGGACATCATATGCGCGTATGAATTTGTATCTCGATTATATACGTGTATACTTGAGTAACTACGTGTATAGTAGACATATACACGCATATACACGTGTACATAAATACATATACGAGCATACACGAGTTATTTCGTGGATACATCCAGTGAGTGTTTGTACGTGTCTACTCACGTACATATACATATATACATATATATATATATATATATATATATATATATATATATATATATATATATATATATATATATATATATATATATATATATATATATATGGAAGCACGAGTATATACGTACGTATACGCGTTAACACTATTATATACTTGTATAGACGCATATACGTACATTTACGTGTATACACCGGTACATGTATGTATACACGAGTATATATGCTTATAAACATGTATGCCTACAGAGTGAATCCAAGCTCTTGGGCAAAAATCTAAGGAGTGTGAGAGGGAAGGTTAAGAAGCAAAAAATCATAAGGAACTTGTGGTCGCTGACGCACTACATGCATACAAAGCCAGAAACGGATGGATGCAAAACAGGTCACAAATTTGTTGAACAATGGTGATTTTACCCAATATTTTAGTTTTTAAAAAATATTTAGAGCATTTGTTAAAAGTTACGGCCTGTAGTAGTTCTAATACACGCGTAAGTGCAACTCGTTAGTGCAATAGAGTGTACTTTGTGATTGCGACGCATGTATTACAGCTGCAGGCCACTAATTTCAATAATCGCTTTAAAACTTTCTTAAGACCTAAAATGTTGCATAAAATTGTCTTTGTGTAATAAATTTGTGACCTGTTTTGCATCCATCAGTTTCTGGCTTTTGCGTGCATGCTGCGCGTTAGCATTATGTTTGTGACCGTATGTTCCTTTTGATTCTTGCTTCTACTCCTCCCCTCTAACACCTTTAATAATTTTCCCCAGAGTTTAAACTTACCCTGTATACGTGTATATCATATGCTTACATGTAAGTGTCTACTCGAGTACGTATGCGTATATACGTGTCTACAGTAGTATATAAGTGTCCGTATATATACGAGTATGAGCGAATATATACGTGTATAGTCGAGTATATCTGTATAGATAAAAAATACTTGCATACTCATATACGCATTTATTATTGCATTTATGTGAATACATTTATATACGTGCCTACACGAGTATACGCGTATACACTGCAAATAATCAAACACTTTTTGAACACTTTTTTCACACGGACACTTGTCTCCTTTTTTAGAACACTTATTTCGGAGCATTTATTAGAACCGTCGTAGGAACACTTTTTAAAGCATTTTTTGAACACGTACACTTGTCCCCTTTTTTAGAACATTTTTTTGGATCAGTTTCCAAAACACTTCTAAAACAAAGTTAGGAATATATATTTAGTTCAGCATTCTTTTTAGCGCACTTTTTAAGCACTTATAGGATCGCGTTAAAGACACGTTCTTGAACACTTCACTGAACATTTTGTGGCACACATATAGGTACAGTTTCTAGAATGCGTTTCAGAACAATTTCTTCGCACTAATATCATCCGAGGATACTTACCGCACAAATATAAAAGTAGCTTTTAGACATTATAAATATGCACTAAATTCGTGTTCATTTGAAACTGCAGGCTGATGATGGTTTAGATTTTGGATGAATCTAATTATTAATCAGCATAGCTACTATGAAAATTTAAAATACAATAATATTTCCAAGATAATTAAATAGCTTACAGCAGAAATGCACACTAACAATGTTTACTAATAAAAAGGTTGCTGGAAAATGTAGTGCACAATATTACTTAGTACAGAAATTGCATATATTTAAAATATTAATTTCCATATTTTAGTTTTCAAAGCTAATCCATACTGTAAAAAGTAATCAAAAGTGTACAAACAAAGGCTCACATAACTTCAGTTTGTTGCTTCATAAATTTCATTTTCAAAAATTTTAATTTCTCAAGATCAAAATTAATTTGCCTTCATTGTTTGAATTCGTGCTACTTTGCTATTCAGTGATCTATTGCTTGGTATCTGATCAATGACCGTAAACATTAGTTGTGTTCTTTTAAAAATGTAAGTGCAGTGGAATTCTTTAATGACTTATTATTTCCTTGAATATTAACTAAAACGATGAGTGCTTGATCTGGGGGCGAAGGGGGGTGTTGGGACCCTTGCCCCCGAGAGACAATTTTTGGGGGACAACAAATTTATTCTATTTCCGTGAGGGGGAGGGTGTCGTTGAAGCTCAATATAAAACTTGAAGGAGAATGAGTAGGAGCATCACTTTCAAGATTTGCCCTAGCTCGGAAAAATCGTATATCCGGTACTGACAATTATCAATTAATTATTTTTAGTTTTAGTTCCTTGCATAAGGAAGAAAAGTGTTCGCGAAAAACAAAATAAATAAAAAATTACTTAGTCGTCAGTGGCTAGCATACACTTTCAGTTTAGTAGGCCTTTTTTTACCATTAGTAGCCACTTTATTCAAAACATTTATTTATTTCTTGAATGAGGAAAAAGTGTACTACATTAAAACATGAGCTGTGGAAAAGGTATTCCCGGATGAGATCTAACTGCAATTCCATTCATTTGCCTTCTTTCTATCCCCTCCCCCCTCCCGCCAATGGTGAGTACAAACCTTTTGTATAAGCTTCCAAGTTTGCTTGTTTTTAAGGGGTGCGGTTTGGATCCTGAAATTAATAATGGATTTTATTATTGATTGAAAGGCAACATGTAATACGAAGGTTGGGATTGTTCTTACATTGCAAACTAATTGCTTCAAAATATAAATGATTTGTGTATGAAAAATCACTGGTGCAAAAATTGTGTGGCCGTTTCGGTTCTTAAGACGTGACTGGTTGAGTACTCTTTTTAGCTTCCATAGTACGGCATTTAATCTCCAGATGGCAACTAAATGCCATACATTCAGGTCTAATTCAATCAGGCAGTTAATATCAACTTCATTAACTAATGTAGCTAAATTAACAATACGCATTTGATTTATGTTTCAAACTTACGCAGATAACACTGAACTGAGTTTATTAAACTTATCTAGTCATTAAACACAATATGTTTAAAATGAATTTATTTAACGTTATACATACACATTAAAAAATTTACATAACAATGCTTGAAACTGTCATTCTTCTACAACCGGGTAAATCATTACCTAAAAAAAAGGAAAAGCCTTTTTTTTTTTTTTTTACAAACATACGCTTAATTATGAGAACACAAGCAATACGTTATACATTTATTTGTAGGCTGTAGGGGAATGTTGGGCAAATTGAAATGGTGAAATAATTACTTTTACTGCCAACAATATCGTAATATTATAACTATATAGTAAGTAGCACATGTACTCTATTCCAGTCAGGAAAAAAAATACATCTGGAGCTTAAAGTTAATGATAATAATGGCAATTTTCAAAAAAGGACATTCATATTGTAATATTTTGATGTAAGTCAAAAATAATTTTTGTAAGAATAAAATGATAAAATTATTGTTACTAATATTTTAAATATTAGTTGAGACCTTCTAATATTTAATGCGGTATTTTTTTACTTTTTTCAGTTAATTTTAAGCTTCCTTGTATTTCTAATATTGGCAAGGTGAATGGGACAAAGTGAAATAGTTTATTTCGTTTAATCACGCAATTACACTGCGCAGCAAAAAAAAAAAAAAACCTTCAAAATGCTTCTGACATTTCGTCGGCTGATTCTTATGTAAAATGACCCTCTGAATCCGAATATGACCTCCGTTTTCTCCCTATACGTACCAATTTTTTTCTGAAGGCCCCTCTAAGTTTTTTTCAATTTTCCTTAGTTTTAGAGGGTTTTTTTCTTTTTTTTGGAGGTGAAAGGAGATTTATATTAACTCCTTTCACCAGTTTTAGTGGGCAAGAGAGAGTCAAAGTTCAAGATCATGGACACCCATCTCAAAAAAGGGGGACTTGGGGGGTATACCTCCCAAATATTAGAAAAATCACGAAAAACGATCTTTTTATTCTGCTTTTTTAAAAAAGATGTTTGTAAAAAACATTTCGGTGTAGAATGAGAGTCTAAGACTCCCTTCTATGAGTCCTATGTCCAAAAAAATGTTCGCGATGTAAAAAAAAAGAAAAAAAAAAACTGTCTTATGAATGTCGCACGTTGCATACGAGTTGATTCGCAGGTCTTCATTAAAATAGATATTCTTTTGGCTGATTCTTATATAAAATTAAATATTCCTTGTTTCCAAATACGACCACCTTTCTCCCCATCACGCCCCCTTTTTAAAACCTCCCCCCTCCTTGATTCAGAGCCATTTATTGTTTTAAATTTGGAGGAAAAAATGAGCATTACAATAACCATAAACATTATTCTGAATGACTAGAGATGTGCGAAGTTCTAAATCTTGTGCGTATATAGCAAAAAAAACTTGCTCCCCCCCGAATAAAAAAAGGGGGGGGGTCTAGAAAAATCGGTACATGTAGGAAGAAAATGGAGATCATATTTGGATTCAGGGGGTTAATGTGCAAACGAATCAGGCGGAATAGCCTCAGAAGCATTTGAGAGTAATTTTTGCTGCACAGGGTGTTTGAAGGGGTGCCCCCCCCCCCTCTGTTTTCCTTTTTGCTACATATGCATAGGATTTTGAGCTTTGCACACCTCTAATCATTCAGAATTATGTTTACGGTTATTGTAATGCTCTTTCCCCCCTCCAAATAAAAAAATGGCGGGGGAAAGGAGGGGGGGGGGGTAGGTTCTAAAAAGGGGGCGTGATAGGGAGAAAGATGGTCGTATTTAGAAACGAGGAGTCATAGGGGTCATTTTACATAGAAATCAGCTAGAGGAATGCCTTTTTGAATGAAGACCTGCGATTCAACTCGTATGCAACGTGCGACATTCACATGATTTTTTTTTTTTTTTTTTGATTTTTTTTTACGTCGCGAAAATTTTTTTGGACATAGGAGTCATAGAAGCGAGTCTTATACTCTCATTTGCTCCGAAAATTGTTTTACAAACATTCCTTTTAAAAAATCAGAATAAAAAGATCGTTTTTTCGCGATTTTGCTTTTATTTTGAGAGGTTATCCCCCCCCCCCTAAGTCCCCCTTTTTGCGATCGGTGTCCATGATTTTGAACTTTGAACCTCTCTTGTCCACCAAAACAATGTTAGCAGTTAATATAAAGCTCCTTTCACCTCCAAAAATAATAATAATAATTGCTCTAAAACTAAAGAAAATTGAAAAAAACTTGGGGGTCCTTTAAAAAAATTGCTACGTATAGGTGGAAAACGGAGGTCATATTCGGATTCAGGGGGTCATTATACATAAGAATCAACCGACGACATGTCAGAAGCATTTTGAAGGGTTTTTTTTTTTTTTTTTGCCGCGCAGTGTTATTTACAAAATCACTTACGGATTTATTTATTAATTTACTTACATTCCTTCATTCATTAATTCACTTATTTATTCATGCCTTCACCCATCTTCTTATTCATTCACTATTTTATACGGTCATTTATTTTTCTTTATGTATTAAGTATTTTATTTATTCAAGTATTCGTTCATTGTTTCATTATCTTTTTATTATTCATTCTACCCTTCTTTTACTCATTCATTTGAACAAATACATTTTTTATGAGTGAATAGAACATTTTTCATTCAGAAAAATGTTTTATTTTTCACTCTTTCTATGAAAAAAAATAAAGGGAAAAATTTTCACTTTTTTTACAATGTTCTTTCTTTGAAAATTTTAATTTTCAAAAGAAATTTCCAATTTGTTCATTTAAAAAAAACTTAGCCAGCTTAGCAATTTCACTTTACCCCACATTCCCCCACTATTTTTTCTATAATAATAATTTTTCCGGAAAAAGCCCCTATATACCTGTCTTCCTCCTCTTCTCTTTACATCTTTAAAGATAGCTAAAATGTTTTAGACGCATCAGTTTTTACAATTTTCCAGAGACCAACCCCCCTCCAACCAGAGTTTCCTTCCTCTAACATCACTGAAGATAGCTTTGAACTATACTTGAAAAAAAAAAAAGTATTTTCAAAATATTGTGGTTAATAATACCCTTATTCCTCAAGTTACCTTACAAAAATGTTTTTAACACTTTAGCTTCAAAATATTTTCAACTAAAATGAACCCCAGAACATAAAATCCAAATTTCCTTAAAAATGCCCTAAATGTACAGTTTTAAAACTGCATTCTTACATTTTTTCCTAGAGGTATCCTTCCCTCCTCTCCATACTTTTCCCCATCTTTACATAATCATAGACAGCTTAAACATATTTTAGACTAGATAAATCTCCGAGGGAGATCTCCCTACGCCCTTTCCAGAACTGTAAAAATGGCTTAAACTTGCGTTACTAATATTGAATTCGACATTTTTCTAAGAAAAAGTTCTGATATTTCCTGTTTCCTTAGTCTGTGGTAACCCTTAATCTATCTCTCAATGTAATAGAACATATAACAGCTAAATTACAATTGAAATAGTTTTTACAATGCAACAGACATCACGCTTAGTTATCCAACAATTTTTACTAAGTCTTTCATGGAATTTTTCATGGTTAAAAAAAAAAATGTTTTTGTGTTTACGTTATCAGGTTGTACTTGTTTTACAAAGAACTAAAGGTTTTTCTTTTTTTTTTCAAAGAAATAAAGGGTGAAATTTTTTATTCACATGTTTTTTAGCACACGGTAAATTAAAAAGTGGGATTAAAGAAAAAACTATTAAGTATTTTTTTTTCTCAACTAGCGGTTTTAACTATTTTTGTGTCATGACCCCCATTTTTAAGAACACGAGACCCGATACATGTATTGTACGTATGCAAAACACACATTTATATAGGGCATCCGGTTTCCTCTAATTGCTTTAAGGATTTCAAAAATTTGACTAAGATACTTAATAAGATTTTTAGCTAAGCTTTTAAACTCAGATTATTCATTCGAATAATACTTTGCTTGGCATTTCTGCAAAACATCGATCATGAAACTCAAATTTCATGATTTTTTAACTGCAACAGATAACAAAATTAATTATCCATAAATAAGATGCTAAATGGTACGCAATATTTTATCCTCAAAATTCAAGATAAAATTGATTGATATGAAACATTAGACAATATATTTTGTCAAACATCATTACTTAGAAGAATCTTGATCTCTGGACCTAGGTTCGAATCTCATTCATACTATTGTAGTTGATTTTGATCATATGCAAGTTTAACCTAATCTAAGCCGCAGAACCTCCAGCGATTCATACTTTTAAGGCTTGTTAAACCAAAAAGTTGTGCACAAGATGATCGATCTTATATGATGTTTACAAGCAAAAATACTAACGTATCAAAAAATTGCTCTACCAGAAAAATCATATCACCTGAACTATTTGTAAAAACAAAAAGTAGACGACAGAACTTATAAAAAGCATTTAGATGAAAGAGGCGCTTTTTTTTAAGATTGAAATTGAACAGCGTAAGAAATGCCCTTCGACCTTCACTAGAAATGTTTTTGAGTCATAACCTGTAGTTTAAGAGCCCTTGTTTAAACCTCTAATTCCGATATTCTTAAAAAATTCTAAATCTAAAGATAAGGACAGGAGCCCTAAATCAGTCGTCAAGTTTCAAAATTAGAATCGTAACACGTTAGTCTTCACGTAACCAAACAGTTTTAAAACACAGGATTTCATTTTATTTCAAAACTTAAGCGGTATGGTAAATTATTAGTTTATTTAAAACAAAAGTATGAAGCTCCGTAAATGTACAAATACAAAAATTATCTGTAAAGAACATAAAAAAGGAAAGTGGCGTACCTTTTGAGCATTCAAAAATATCACGAAAATGATTGCGGCCGATCCAGATTGTTTACAAACGTGGCGTAGCAAAGAAAGCAGTGATTTCACAAGCACGCTCAAATCTGCACGCAATGTGTTGTTCTCAAGTGTATTCCCAAACTTCGGCTGAATAGAGATTCCCAGCAAAACACATTCGGTGCACTTTTGGAACGTTTTCTTTATAACGGAACGTATTAGTAAAACATTTCAGCTTCATTTCTTTGTGCATAACACATTCGAAATACATTTTAGCACATATTTCGGCAACTGGACCACTTAAAGAGTTCCAAATGAGTACCGATTATTTGCAGTGTACATACGCATATACTAGTATATTTAACCCCGTTTACTGTAAAAATAATACATATTAAGTGAAATTAATATTTAATTTATAATTAAATATTAATATTAAATTTATAATATTAATATTTAATTAATATTAACTTTTGATTAAATATATAATAAATTAAATATTAATATTTAATTTATTATATTTTTAATGTCTTATACTTAAAGATTAAGTGACATTAGAAGAAAAATATTCGTTAAGCTTAATATTGTGATCACTTTACCCCATCTTACTTAAATTGTTTTAAAAAAATATCTAAACTAGATTCAGCTAACTGTTAATGAGTAAGAGTTCTTGAGACATGTAGGAAGCTTCCTGTGTAGTCAATCTGTTCATTACTCTAACAAACAATATTTTCCAAGAAAGTTAAAAGAAGTGTTTTGATTTTAAAATTTTTCATATTCACATAAAAATTTTTTTTTCCAAATAAAATTTTTCCAGTTGTAAAATTCTGTATTCAAAATGTAGTTTCTAACCGCCCTACTCTAAAATGAAATTTTCACATTCATTCAAAAATGTCTTTCCAAGCTATAGCCATTTATTTGACGCATGACCGCTTTATCCCATTGACCACTTCCCCCACCAGACTCTATATTAAAATTTGACATTTTTAATAACTTATTCATTAATGGGTGAATAAGAAATGCTTTAACATTTTTGCGAAGAAAAAGTACTAAAAGCAAGGAAGTTCTAATTTCTGAAGGGGGGGGGGGGGCTTGAGCCCTCACTAGACCCCATATGGGTGCCTATGAAACGCGATACTACATTGACAGTTATCGCTTATTCCTTTCTTTCTAAGCCATGCTCTATTCAAGGTGAATATTGGGGAAACGTCAAAATTTCGATGCCAAACAAACATAAGGCGTCAAACAGATAGAACGTATGGCGTCAATCTGAAGTCAACTCGTATTTTTCAGAGTCTTAAGAATCTGGTTGGTGCAAGTTTCACTCGCGTAAGACTTGCACCAGTCAGATTCGTTTGAAACCTTGTTTCTTTCTCTTCTTCTTCTTCTTTTATTTTTTGAAATTATTTTTTGAAACTTTATTTAAAAATATTTTTCAGAAATCGCTACAAACTACTTTTTTTTATATCGAACTACTCGCTACACTACTTTTTTGAAAAGTAGTGCGCTACGATATAAACTTCTAAAAAATGTAGCTACTACAGCAGCGTTGCTACTTGTAGCACACTACTTCCAACCACTGGTTTTGGAATATAATAATAACAATAATGTTGATGATGATCAGGGGGTAACAAATCATGATATTGAATATGAATGATGTATATAAATTTGAAAAATAAAAAAACAGGATTTTTTTATTTTAATCACATTTTTTAAATTTATTTATTTATTTATTTTCTTTCTTTTTCTTTTTTTTTTTTTTGAAATGAACTCCGAATTATCTATTATGCCTCATAATTCGAATTTTTCGTCATGCTGGTCAATCTCACGACATGTCGGCTCTTTTTAGCAAATCAGCTAAAGAGGGTTAAAGGAGTAAATTGATTACGTGGAAAGTTCAGTATGTGTATTGTTTGTTATTTTTATGCATGGAAAACTGATTAACACAAACTAAGAATTCATTTTCAAATATTTCCTATATTTGTATCAATATTTACATTATAAACGACCAGAAAACGACTCACCAAAATGTATATAATTGATTTTCGGATTGCTGATAAACGTAGAAATTAGACTTTTTTTCTGATAGTTTAAATCTACAAACTATAAAATTTTAAATTTTTAAACTACAATTGATTTTAAATGAAAATTAAAGACACATTACACACACACGCATGCGTGCGCGCTAAATTAACAAAATTTATTTTGTAGTTTTACGTTTTTACTTCTGTCGGCAGTCTCGTTACTGTCTTTTTTTAGTGTTTTCTTTATACTTTATAAAACCTCAAAAGTGAAAGGTACCATTTTATTATCTTTTTCACCGTCATCGGTGAATAATAAACAAACAATTCACATTGTGACTTTTTTTAAAAAAATTAACATTAAAAATTCAGATTTTTTAATTATCGGTGTCAAGCACGACTGTTTCACAGGGGTCAGATAGTAAACATTTAAAACTAAGAACTTAAGCTCTAGGGTTGTGAGGTGGAATAAATGTGTCTTTTGATCTGTCTGCTCGTCTGATTTTTTATCTGTCCCTCTTAACCTCTTTTGACAAAATAAGGTCAGTTGGGGCAAAGTGAAACAGAATTTCAATGATTTAACTTCAGATCCTTCGCCTTCTTTAGGATGGATTCAGACATAAAATTGCGTGCATAATGTCCAAGATTACACTCTCTGAAAGTAACTGGGTAAGAAAAGTTTGACTTCATGGCTGCTTGTTAGTGAATGAAATCATGTGTTATTCTTCCCTGAAAGAATAACACATGATTTCATGGTGGGAAATGAAAACACTCTATTTTCCCATGACGTTGACGTAGGTAAACACTCGCACAATACAGCATCAGTTTAGAAGCTCAAGAAAGCCTACACCAACAGTACTTAATATGTAGCCCGTAGGTTGCATGCAGCCCATAGAATCCACAAAATATTAACTAAAACCATCAAAAAAAAATCATGAAAAGAAGAAAATACCCACAAAAGTGTAATTTACATAAAAAATTGATGTTCCAGAAAAAAAAAGAAAGAAAGAAAGAAAAAGGGAGGGAAGAAAGACAAACTCAGGTGTTTCCATTTACTACGGAGCGCAGCATTTATAGGGTAAAATAGAAAGAACTAAATTGCTGGTAAAAACAGCTGGGTAGATGAAATTCATAAATAGATGTTCTTATTAATATTCGGCATGACCAGTAAAAGTAAAAGAAAATTTGGAATGCTTAACTCTTAACCCGAAAGAAAGACCTTCAAATGATTTCATTTTTAATAAAAGTTATTTTCTTACTTTTGCTTAAAAAAAAAATTCTTTCTAACGTTTGATTTTTTTTTCTTTTTAAATGTTCGGCCACAGGATGACAAAAAAAAAAGAAAAGAAAAGAAAGAAAAAAGGAATCCGAGTCACTTTTCTTTCACCTAATAAAAAGAGATGAAAACGATTATATTTTTGTGCAAAACTACTACTTGTTTTGATGCAGTCATTCAGGGTATCTTCGAGCTAGCCCGAATAACTTTGCGCAACTTTCTATTATATATATTATATCATATTTTAAAATCATTAACAGCAGAAATATTATTTTACTGATTGACTTCACCAGCAAGAACGCGTGGGATTTCCAGTTTTATCTCTTCAGATTCAAAATTTTATGTTGGGATGAATATTTTTTGAACAATCACATTGCTTATTATTCTCACTTGACTGTCTTTGGAGTTACGCTGATTTTATTTTCCCTCCGCCTCCCTCTGCATTACCATCGTCCCCTCCCGATGCTGCTCCTCTAGCAAAAACCGTCTCCAGGTTGCGTCCATATCCTACACACACACGCATATATACACGCACCTACGCACACACCTACGCACACACCTACGCACACACCTACACACACACACACACCTACAAACACACACCTACAAACACACACCTACACACACACCTACACACACACACACCTACACACACACACACACCTACTCACACACACCTACACACACATACACACACACACACCTACACACACATACACACACACACACCTACAGACACACACACATACACACACACACACACACCTACACACATACCCACACACATACACACGCCTACGCATACACACGGGTGATTGCGAAAAACATAATTTGAATTTAAAATGTCAAAATTCAAATTATTGTTTTTAAATCTTGGTTTGCCTGTCGTAAAATTTGCTTACAGTAAACTCCCAATTATATGCGGGCAGATTATCCGCGGTCTTTCTAGCTTTCAGTTTCTTTTTCTCGTCTCTGATTAATTAACTGTAGATAAATGTGCACATTTTTATTCAACAAGTGCGAAATCAATTTTTAGCCATTCCAGTTTCTTTCTTCTCCCTGCCTTCTAATGACATCTAACCTTTTATGGTCAACGAAACATTAATTTTTAGATCTACCCTTACTTACTGCTTTAGATGACTGATTCTTAGAGTGCTATATCTCAGAAAGTAATGCTACGTTCTGGATGAAATTTGCAACAAATGTGAACCTATATGGTAAATAAGCGTTGGTTCTATTTTGGGGCCATTTGCTCCAAGAGGTGCTGATTTTTCTTTTATTGAATAAAAATAACTTTATAAATGCAACAATAAGAAAGATATATCGTAACAGACTATCGTCTGCATATTTCTCGTGATGTTAATTCTATCGGAAACATTATCTCGATGAATTAAAATTTTGAACTGCTGCCATCTTTGTGTTTGTTAACGCATAAATGTTTGTAATTATTTTAAGCCAGGCTTTTAAAATTATTTTCAATTTTCATTCTTTGCTTTGCTTTTGAGGTAAATCGGGAATTGGGAAGGTCGTCAAGTTTTGGAGTGTGTAGTTTTGTTTTTGTTGGGAACATTGCTTCCTTGTCAAGCATGGGGAGGGATCAGAATTATAGGAAGGTATAGAAGAAAGTTTCGTGATAGCCACAACATACTAATTAATTGTATAAGGCACTTAAAATGATTTTCAATTTTCCCTCTTAATTCTTCATTTGCGACTCAGTCGGGGATTTTTTTTTTTTTTTTAGTTTTCAATTTTATTAAAACAGACAAAGGAGCCTAGAGAAACATCGTGTTCTAGAAGAAAAAGAAATCTGTCTAAAACATTATGATAAGCAAAGTTTTCGAAACAAATTTTTATTCTACCTCATAGACAATATTTAATGGAACTATCGAATTACATAATTGTATGATACAGGTATATTGTCAACCAAGTAAAACATGTGCCTAGCACTTGTACATCTTTCGGACCCGAGTGATGTCACTCTGGGTCATTCCCTGCTTCTCGTAGGGCTCGTACAGCCTCTGTCCGTTCTTGGCCACCATGGTGGGGGATCGTCCGTCTCTGGAGAAGGCGTAGTTGCCGTAGATCATGATGGAGCCGTAGTCGAAGGGAGTGTACAAGATGTTGTCACTGGGCTTCATCAGGTGGAACTGGTTGGACATACCTGGAAATAAGATTTCGTGGATAAGATAAACAGCTAGTAAGTCTTCTTTTCTTCATAATGAAAATGGGTAAAGAATACTACTTTGAATTTAATTCATTTTCTCATTTTACCTCAAATTTTCACGTTGATAAATATGCATAAATACTTTCTTGACTAAATTTTTATTCTGTGCTACTAATATGCATCACCATTTTATTTTTAATGCTTTCTACCATAAAGTAACATATAATAATAATAATAATAATAATAATAATAATAAATATCTTTAAAATATAGCAACTTATTATTTTTATTATTAACAACGTAACTGGTTGTTATCATTGGAAATTATAGATTTAAAGTTAGAATTCGGGAATTTCTAACTGAAGAAAGTTCTGTTTCGCAATGACTATAGGTTATTTCATTAAATATACCATACTAATTATGTTGAAATTCAGATTGAGTTCTTTTCATATCTTTTTGCTTGATTCTGTAAGAAAAATTTTATGGTGGATTTGTGATGCAGCTTAAATATACAAACATTTGAGACACAAAAAATTTCATTACTATTTAAAATTCTTGAGATAATATAAAAGAAGGAAACTTAAAATTTTGTTACACTGTACCCCTATTTCAAGTATCTCACGATCTAGCTCTTCAAACCTAGAAGGTAGATTTTCACACATGCCTATATGGTCTGACAAAATATATCAGACTCCCCAACTAATTTTTTCTACCTCATCAGTTGTGTCAAAAAAGGCTACATTTTTTCTATATTTTATATATGTTTATATTTTTTTTCATCTCCATAGTTTTTTGCTTTCATCTTCTAAAATTTGTTTTCCATTAGTATCACTTGCAACGATGCTTTTACATTTTCTTCATTACTTAACCTTTTCTCTCTTCGATTTTTGGATATCTTCTGAAACTCTAAAAACCCAAGAAAACACTCACTGCTACACTAAAGCAAGAGAGCTCTTTTGTATCAGTTTTATCTATAATTGACAGATTAATGATCGATTTTGTCTGAAATGCTACTTGGAATCAAAACATAATTTACAAATGAATTTCTCATGGAATCGTCAAAAAAATGACCCTATTTTCACCTTACGTGGTTTGATTCGAATTTTTGATGAGGTAAAAATTCCTGTAAAGTAAAAAGACAGCAATTTGAAAACTATTATATCATAAAATAAATTTAAAATAAAACATCCCTCTCAAATCAGAATTCTGTCTCACCCCGCCTCAACTACGATTGTCTCACTGTTCCAAATTTCGAGTTTTCTTCTACTTCAACATTTTAAGCAGCTCGTTTGAGGCATATCCTAAATATTTTGAATGAAAATTAGCTACATAGGTAGAACAATGAAAGTGATAAAATGCCTAACTTTTATTCATAAAAAAAATGTGAAAATGTTATAAATCGATGCAGTTCAAAAAAAACTTTGCCTGTAATCAGAAAAATAACAATCATTTGATTTCAAGCACAAGCAATAACTTCATATACCACAATCCACTCGGCCAATTGCTGCAGATTCATGTGTACGTAGCATCATTTACCAATCATAATTTAAAAATCCAAAACATACCCCACGTCTCACTGTGTTACTTTATCGTTCTGGTTAATTACTGGCATTGATAAAATTTTAGGCAACCAGTAATTGACCACCCCTTAATCCCAGGATAAATGGTTGATAAATAATGCAATATTTTAAATTTACTCAGAACACACATGGATGATCAGCATATTTCAGTAAATGAATCTGTAGAATAAAATATAACCTAGAGAAATACTTTAAGACATTTCATCTCATCATAATTCTCAGTAGTAAGAAAAGTATCTATCTTGATTTTTTTTCAGCTGTCGTTATAAGTGTACCGTCCTAACCTCCAACCAAAGCTTGAGTTAACGCTATAAATTATAACAGAACATTTCATGGGACGCTAGAAATCAGTTCTAGCAGTTAGTTTAAAAATATCTATACTTATTTTTCTTCTGTTGTACGTTTTGGTGCTCGAGTGGTGAATTACTGACTGGTGATCAACTTCTGGCGAATCACCATATTTTAGATTGCCTGAAATCCCCAAAAGTGGCTAGAAAGTTTCCACTCACTTTTATTTTAATCTACTAAAGCAAATACCTTAAATAAAAATGTCAGATTCATCGGTTTCGGTTTTACTAACCTGAACAACTTATTCATCGAAAAACTCTTTGAACTAATTTAATCCTATCTTCTCTTCGTAATTGAATCAGAACTACATTAATATACAGGAGAAAACACAAAAAAAGTGAAATTTTTGAAAACGTTGTGACTTAAATCTCGACTTTTTAGCGTAATTTTACCTGTATACGTTTTAAATGCAAAAATATCTACCGTTTTGAATGTTGTTCCAGTAGATAGTCAGGTAGTTGTCTCTGTCGGATCTGTTCTGTTCGTGCCAGAAACCCAGAGCATGTCCCAACTCGTGGATGATGGTGCCCTTGTAGACGCAGCCCCGACCCAGGGACACTTCCTGTGCCCCTTGGTTCAACATACCAATGTATGAGTAGCATCTATCAATAATAAATAAATAAATAAATAAATATATATATATATATATATATATATATATATATATATATATATATATATATATATATATATATATATATATATATATATATATATATATATATATATAAATATATATATATATATATACATATATATTCTATAATGGTTCGCTGTTAATAACGAATGGAGATTTAAACATCAAATGGTCTTTATGACATATTATGCGTTAAGCATAGGTAAACCCATAAAGATATAACTTAACAAAGCTTAAAATTGAAATTTTCTTAATAATTCATAAAGTAATAGTTGCAAATATTAGCTGAAAATAAATTTTGATTACCCTTGTCCAGAAAAGATTTTAATGTAGTTCCTCTGGTTCGTTCGTGGCACAAACTTAACGCATGTTGTTTGGTGATAGGCTTCCATCGATTGCCTGATTAAATTGGACGAGGAACCTGTAGGATTGTTAAGTTTGAAAATAAAAACATGCAGAATTATTTACTTGTTAAATTTATAAAACAACTTGAATTAAATAAATTTTTAATTGAAAATGATTTCACACACAGATGAATGATTTACAATCAAGTTTGGCTTTTTTTAATATTTAATTTAAAAAAGAAGTTTTACAAGTCAACAATCTTTGGCAATTTACACTATGATATTGAAACGGCAATCAAAGAAAAGGTTTCGAATGCAAGGAGGTATTTTCTTGTTTATTTACTTTTTTTTACTTTCACTGTTTCTTTTTCATTTTTTCTTTAGTTTTTCTGGATTTCACACAAAGACAAAAACTAATCATATCCGTAAATATTGTTTACAAAATTTTTATTTTTTACTTTTTGTAAATATTTTCTTAGAACATGTAGAAATTTGAGACAAAGAGTAAACCGACTAGTAAATGAACTGTTCCCATAACCTATAAAGCAATTCTTGTTCTTTTTTTTTTTTTTTTGAAGTTAAGGTTTGAACGTTTTTTTTAGGTGAATTGGCAACAGTAACTTCTTCTTGTACAATTTCAAAAATTAAACTACAGAACAATTTAGTGATTTTTCACTGATTTTAAGTGTTCATTAAGTTGGATGCAGTACATTTTTTCATTAAAACCCTCAAAATAGCATACAGAGCTATAAAATTTCTCCTCCATATATCAGTGAAAATGTTTACAATATCGTGTGGACAATTTTTATTTCTGAAAATGAAAATGTACTTAAGGTATCCGACAAGGTTCGGAGCAGTTTTTTTTTTTTAAACACTATTATGAAATAATATTAATGTTTTTTAGAAGCAGAATGATCTTAAAACATGTATTTTGCTTAAAAATAAACCATAATATCAATAATTTTTTTTAAATGGGTGATTTTGTGGCAAAAATGACTGAAAATTACCAGTTAGGAGAAACACTGTATTAATAAAAATTAACTAGCTATAAACAATTTGCTTAGATTTTTTCACATGTATAAATATTACACATAAAACAGACCTCAGGTTAAGAAATATTTCAAGAATTTTAAGGTTTATGACAAATTACGTGACTTTATTCAGAAATTTCTCAAAAATTTGTCACATTTTTTCGGTAAAAAAGCTATAAATCAAAAAATATTTCATCATTTACATAATCTGTGGTCTATTCCACTCACAAGTATGTACTTACAAGATAGTCATACCAAATTTCATGCTTGAATACTGAATAGAATTTGCAAAATCATGTTTTCCATAGCCAGTATCGAGAAATAATTGCATTCTTCAAAAAACGTAACTAAAGATTCGACTTAACACGCGTTATACTGCAGATGCTTAGTATTCAAATGCTTATAACGTGAGTTCTAATTCGCGTAGATTATAAAACCAAAATGTTTCATAATCTTAAAGAATGGGGCTGTTGAATAAAACTATTTTTAGAAAAGTGAATTTTGGTCGAAAAACCTTAAGTGCTCATTTATCGGCTAGAAAAACTTTAACCCGTTATAGCGTTTAAAATAGACTAACTAATCCATTTTGACTTACTTAAAGACCAATCAATGACGTAGGGCACAATCTTATTGGTCCACCGCAGTCTTTCATCACTGATTGCGTTTCTGTCCACCTAAAATAGGGATTTGAAATAAAAAATTCAATTTCTAGTTTTCAGGAAGTAATAACTCGTATTTATCGTATGTTTGTGTCAGTGATTAAAATTTTTATTTAAAAATTATGAACGCATAAGAAATAAATGTGGAAACTCATAACCAGAAGTTAAGTTAGACTCAGACACAATTTCAGCATCTTTAAATTTATGGCATAGCGCATTTTCTACAGTACCTTAAAGTGATCTTCACTTAAACTTTGACTAATTGATTTACATGAAATGCACCGCCAGCGGCGTCATTCCAGCCGAGGACTGCAGTTTCGTGCTTATTACACCCATCAGCCCGGCATAGGAATTGACTGAACTGGAGGTGTAAAACCTCTTCAGGAAGCCAAGAGTGCCAAACAAACTGGTAGCTACATTAGAATTAGCACTGATCAGGCGAGTGACCGAAGTAATGGTTCGGTTCAACTCGAAAATTGAAGGCAAGGCATGATAGTTTCAGTAAGTTATTTACTTTAAACGTAGAGGAAAATTCGGCGATTAGAACAAATTATACTTTAAGAGGAGAAATTGATTTTTTTACACCTTTCTTAAATGAGAAATACTTATGACGAAACATTATTGAACGCCTGTATTTTTTGCTGAAAGTATTTCTGAGTTAACAGCTCCAATGGTTTTATTGCACATTTTATTGATCTTATAATAAGACATTGACGTTACACCCCAGTGTCCTGCGTGTCACTCACAGAAGTGGTTGACCACTTTGTTGGAGCTCTGAAGAGAACTCAATCGTTTTGATTCAGACCAGGAGCCAGACAATCCCTGCCCCCCCCCCCCCCGTCGCCTTTCCATAATGTTATTGATTCGTCATAAGAACTTAGAAGACTTCATCACCACAGCAGAGTTAACGAACACCAGTCACCACTAACGCACATTTGGGGTCTCTGATTACAATTTACTGAACCCGTCACTCTTCTGCCACTAACCAATCGGGCTACCTCGGTCCCAGGAGATCATTAAATGATAACCATTGTATCCCAATTTTGATTGGAAAACTCTAAATGGTGACAGTCTTACAATACATGATTAAACAAAAAAAAAACTGAAGCATTTTTCTTCTAAAATCTGAATTGGAACTTAGCAACAAATAGTAATTGTTTTGGGAACCATGATACAGTTACTGTAGTTTTTGCAATGATATTTACAGAGCTGTCAAGAAAATGTACAATCTTCTTCTAATAATGGCAGAATAGAGTGTAGTTTTGCCACAAAAAAATAAACTAAGAAAGAAGAATAATATCATTAAAAACTTACGTCGGGTTCCAATCCCAGAATGTCCCCTTCGAAAAGATCTGGACTCTGCAGTGCCAATCGAGCTTCCTCTGAAAATTAAGGGATCATAAAGAAAATTAGTGTTCGATACTTATGAAAGATTTATGTTGACGTTAAAACCCAAGACAAATGGGTGTACATAAATTGAATTCTTTACAGGTGCGATGACCTGACTAGACTTAAGAAGCATGTCATTATAGCTTAAATTTTAATTCATAAATTAATAAAAGTTACTTTTAAAAACAAAGGATTTTAAGAACAAAAACGTAAAGTAAAAGTTCATTACCGTTTCTCATTACTTAAGAGTATTATGTACCGTTTTTAGAAACTTAATAGTATGTATATATTAGTATATTAATTTTTTAGTTGGTACTTATTTATTCTAATAAAATGTCATTTTCGTAACCGCAAAGCTACTACGTGGTTTACGTGACAGCAAATGATGCATTTTCTTGCAAGTATGCTATTTCTTTTTTACAATAATAATAAAATAGTAATAATACACTAAGTTAAAGTCAGAACAAACAACGTAAGTAGAAGCACAAATTTGTAATTTACAAATTTGTGCTTCTACTTACGTTGTTTGTTCTGACTTTACTATTCAGCACAAAGGTATTTATTTATCTTACTAAGTTAAAGTTAAGGCATTTTTAAAAACGTAGTAGATCAAAACTGCTGCTGAGAATGAAGAAATTATAATTTAATGCGAAATTATCCTTGTATTAAATATAAAATCCTTAAATTCGTGTGAACATTATCCTTCAAATCATAGTATGAGCATTTATTAAAACAGCTATTGCACGCTCATGATTCGTTCGTGGAAATGCGGGTTGAATATTTTTCTCATACTGTTAACTTTTTAAAATCTTCTTCAATCTTAAAATTTGAAACAACTTACGTTTCTCAGCAGCAGAAAGGGGCTGTTGCTGCTCTTCTGGAGTAGAAGCCACCAGAGCAACCGACAAGAACAGAACCAACATATGCATTTTGTTTCGAGAAAAATCCACGGAACATGAGGATTCTGCTCGACTGCTGAGCTTATAAAGAAACCACCCTGTTCAAAAGTTCATGCTTAGAAACAAAGCATGTGAGAAAAGTCTCACATGTCATTTTTGTTCATAATTGTCTTCCAAATTGCTTTACCTGGTGTTTGTTTACATTTTTCAGATCTTTCAGCTGTTATCATTCTGAAACAAAGGACTTCAGTTTTCGATAAGATCACAGGTGCTCCTGACAAATATTAAAATTTTCTAGCTAAATTTAGTTTTTGGGTTGTTATTATATTAAAATATTATTAAAAAATTTATAATAGAAAAATAGTTTTTAATGTTTACTCATCTTTTTCAAACTCTTAATATCCCACACTAATATTAAATATTATGAAAAGGATATAGGAAATTTTCATATATGTTCCATATGTGGTGTTTACAAGTGCCCCATCTTAATTAAAATCTGAATTTTAATTTAAAAAGAAAAAAAAGTTAATAAATACTGTCATAAATTTACCTGAATGTTCATACACTGTAAAAACGATTTAGAAACGTTCCTGGAAAATATTAGGCAGCTGATGTGCCCAATTTCAGCCAGTAACATATCTCGCAAAAACCAGGAATGTTTTCCGCTAAAATTCTGTAACCTTCCTGAAATTATCCTGAGAAATCCAGAAATCTTCCCGTTTAAAGCCAGTCGCGTCTGTAGAACTTTAAAGTAATCTTAGGTAGGGATAACATAATAGCTCTATAAGCAGTATTGCAATCATGACCTACATTAAGTCAGAATTGCAAGTAATTATTGCAATTCTTGCAAAGCTAAGTAGTTCACAGATTTTTCCGTTCCCTTTGGGAGCTTAAACAGTCCGGACAACCCGTAATTGAAATTAAGTCGATATACCTTATAAATATTCTTAGTTAATCTTTAAACTGGGAGCTATAAATATTTTTTACAACAGAAAAAAGTCTGCATTCCTGCATCTTGTAGCCATTCAGGAAACTTTTTGACAATGATACTTGATATTTCCAGGAAGTGGATAAAAACCGTTGAAATACCGAAAACGTTACACGGAAATACTCAGTAACGTTTCTGAAATTTTTTAGTGTGCAATGGATTGCGATGATTAGTTTAGGATGTTGGTTATAGTGCAAAATGAGTTTTTACGCGAAGAAAGCTGTCATGAAATTACATATAACGCCTGCTAATACAAAAAATTGTCACCATAAAAACATTAAATGATTTATTGTTCTAAAAATTATCAAAAATATGGGACCAATATCACTATTACTACAGAATTTTTCCAGATTTTTTTCTTTAAGTTGTATTAATAAAACATTCCATGATCACATGTGCCCCTTTTCTTTTATAAATATTTCCGTCAGAAAGCACTAAATTAACCGTGCAGAACTAGACGAACCTACTTTCCTGTATATCCGTATCGACTTTCTAGTATCTGATCAACATTCTCAAAATTAGTTAAAATTACAAATTATTTCAAATATATTACCATTTTAAGCTGATTTCTATATATAAAATATGCCTCGCTCATCTAAAGAAGTAGATGCGTAAAAAAGAAATACATGAACAAAGTTGTAGCACATTTTAAACAAAGCAGTTTTTATATTATTTTCCACAAAAAAAAATCTTTAATCGCTTTCAAAAATCATTAAAAGTAATCAGCTCATTAGTATAAATACAAAAAGAAAAAAAATCGTTTTTTTTAACCTGTTGCCAAAAAGTAATTTAAACGAGCTGATGTGTGCATCACATGACTTCCTTTTATTCCAATTTAATGTCATTTTCTCATTATTGGCAGTTTTAATGTGAATCAATAGTTTACTCTCTGAATATCACCAACAGTGGCCAAATCGAAACCAGATAAAAAAAAAAAAAAGAAGCCAAATTTGTCGCCAAGTTGGCGACAAAACTTAGCGACCAAAAGACTAGCGATATATCGCCAAGTGTCCGCCAAATTATAACACCATTTGAGTTTACATCGAAATTAACAATGATTTCCCCCAAAAAAGGGGCAAAAGGAGCCTTACTTTGGCGCATTTTTGTATCGCGTTTCCACGTTATGATAATCATGAAGCGAATTAAAATTGCGCTCTATGCTTGCTTGCAACCATATCGTTGCCAATATACGTGAGTAAGGATGCGAATTAAATATTTTGCTCCGTGAATGGCAACACAGAATGACAGTTCATCATTTGTGATGTCATCGGCAAGAAATGTAAACAATGAAACCGCACCGATTTAAGTTAGAGCCCCTATATTTACGAGCCGACGCATCAGCTTAAGATTAGCCATTTTGGATCGGAGTGCTTGTTTGAGTGGTCGTCTTTTCTGGCAAGTTATCGCATTTGGTGATTGTTCACTGTGAGCAATTATTAGCGGAACGTGAACTGTTTATTAAATAAATATTTTTGGAAAATTTGACGAAATGCGTAACTTTGCTGTGGTAACCCTAGAAGCGCAACAATGAAAAATCCGATCCAAAATGGCTAAACTTAAGCTAATGCGCCGGCCTATCTTTATAGCGGCTCTAATTTAAGTATTTTTTTTAAATATTAAACTTAAACAAATTATTTTAAAAATAGTTAGATCCTATGTTTTTAAGCATGTTCCTTCAGAAAAAAAATACTTTTAAAATTTTGGAAACGACCCCATCCATAAAAAAAATAATCATTCACAATGCTACAAAACTCATTTGAAGCCATAAGACTCATTTACAGTCTGCTGCAATCACATTTATGAATCATATTCAAAGTTGTCTTATGTTATTATGATCCAGCTAATTAGCAATATTTCCCAAATCTAGCATCTAATGGATCATTTCGTATAGATCCAGGGCAAAAATGACGTTTTTTGCTCTCCTTTGGAAACGAAAAAGTAATTTCCTTTGCAAAGTTATGGACCAAAAAGATTTTCGCTGGACTAAAGAGAAAATTTAAAGGTAAACTGTCCGATCTGCGCTTACGTCATCAAATGTATCGTTGCCAGTTAACAGGCATTGACTCTAGTACGGTGATGGCTCAGTCCCAGCCCCATTTAAGAGGGGGGGGGGAATATAGCTCGGTGCTCAAACCTAAATTCTAACGAATCACAACTAGAGTCAATATAAAGCATATTTACTTTGATAACTACCTCCATAATACATAAATTAGTATTATGGAGGTGGTAATCCAAAAAGGCTATTATTTGAAAGCTGAAGCGGATATGTACTACTAGCTTTTGCCCGCGGCTTCGCTCACGTTGATGTAGTTTTTTTTCAATTGATTCAAGTTAATGGTCATTACAGGCAGAGGTCAAATAGTTACCAAAACATTGTTTGTCTCTAGTTTCGCCGACATTTCAAATTGCCTGCCCCCTTAAATGTATCAAAAGGTATGATCAAAATTCAAAATTAGGGGGAAAGGGAGTAAATGAAATGTTGGCAAAACTGAGAAGAAACCCAAAAATCACAAAAAATAAATCACGAAAACGTTCAGAAGTTGTAAAGAAGTCAGTTTGGGTAATTCCCAAAAAATCCAATTCGAGTGAGGTCAACTATTCTTAAATAAAGTGAAACAGTTCCCTTATAATCCCGATCTCCATCAAATACATAATATCCAGCGCTACACCGGCAATCTAAATTATTGTATAATGTGTAACTTCTTACCGTAGAAATCATCCCAAAATAGGGTCAACAATGATGCTACCCGAAATGTTTGCAATAAACAGTAAAAATTTGGCAATTGTTTGAAATTGTGTGCAAAGACAAAGTAATGGAAGTTTTTGCGCTGTTTATGAATTTGCGAATTAGTTGGCGAATTATTTTACGTGTTAACAAATTTAAAGAAAGAAATATTAAATAAATGGCGATATTTGGTTACATGGTGAAAACCGAGAAACAGTATTGCGTAGTCTTTAGCTTCAAAAACAGCGACAGTTGAAAAAAATGCCAAATGCCTTAGCTATTGAAATGATTCCACAAAAAAAGTTTGGCTAGATTCCAGCTGATCGATTAAATACCCAGTCAATACAAATAAATAAAAAAAAACCATTAATTGCCTCAAAGTTGCATTAAAGTGGAAAAAAAATCAGCCAAATCCATGTATTATTTGCCAATCTTGTGCAAAAATCTTACTTCAAGATTTGACTTGAGAAAAGCCTTGAACAGTCACGAAAAGCAAAGATAGTCAACAATACAACAATAGTCGTTATCGACAGGGAGTTGAGATGTTACACTAAATATTGTATTGAGTTAAGGAAAGCCTTCGAACATGGTACTAAAAAGCTCATAACTCGTTTTTTATTCTACTTAGAAATTTCGAACAGGTGCCATCTTCAGCAGAAAAATCAGAGCTTTCGATGGACATATAATGTTAATATGTGCAAGTATTTTTTCATCCCCACATTAGAGAATTTATACGAAAATTGTGTTTTATTGCTCCCCTAAGGGGTTTTGCCCCCCATAATGGGACGAAAACTACCCTATGTGTTATTCTGATGTATAAGCTATATTATTGTAAAGTTTCATCAAAATCCATTCAGTAGTTTTTGCGTGAAGGAGTAACAAACATCCATACATCCATACATCCATACAGACAAACTTTCGCATATATAATAGTAGTAAGATTATTCAGGTCTCGATAAAAAACATAACGATGTGCGCGTTCGCAACTCCATCGCTCGAATACACTACCTTGCGGTGATTTACAAAATTAAAGAAAAAGGTAAAACAATGTGTTCCACGTGTGTCTGTTGGTAAACATAGGCAGTTTGTTATGAGTATTTATTAACGCATTCGATGTGTCATAGATTGCTTTCAGCCACAGAAATTGTTTCGCCCCTTAAAAGTATTCTCTAGCTTCTCAAAGTAATGCTAGTTTTCCTTATTTCCTTCTAAAAAGTAAGTTTGTTAAATGGTGAAAGCGTAAACATAAGAAAACTCTGGATTAACAAACTTGGATAACGTTATACCAGGTAAAAATTTTTATTGTTTTGTGTAAATTTGTAGGAATATGGTGTTTTTGTTTTCTTTTTTAATCCTAAATTAATTTAACTAACCATATTTTACAGCAGCCTGTAGTTGGAATGGACAGTATTCAAAATATTTTCTTGAATATATTATCGTAGAACGAAATGAAAAATGTTTAACCGAGAAAGAATTTACTTTATTGCTTTTATTCTCTGCTGAAAGGTTTCGCCAAATTTGTTTAGGGTTATAGTTTTAGTATTGTGCGAGCAAAGAACCCTTGACGAGATTTCGCATGTCAGTTAAACCATTTTTATTTTTTATCATGAGTGGAATAAAATGGTAGAAAGATTACCAATTTCGATAAGTAAAAAGAAATAATGGTAGCTCAATTGAAAAGAAACCTACCACCATATATCCGTGAGAATTTTGTTGATAATTTGCATAGCATGACATAATGAAATCCTAACTCAGAAATTAGAAACATACGACACAGAAAAATTATAAATTAACCGATTCGGCAATTTGAGAAAAATAACTCAGTTACAAATGCAAAACAATTAACGCTAGCCGAGCAAGGCAAAGAAGTATCATCTTCTTTTGATAATAATTCGTAATGTCATATAATTGAATTATCTAGCATTAATTGTTATTCTTGTCAGGTCACAATTATTATTTAGTTTTATCAAGAATTGATAAATATCGAATTCAACATAGTGGAAATGGCTGCTTAGAACTACGAACTACGTAATTTGCATTAATTTTTGACGTTTAGTAATGCTTCTTTAACTCTCATTTCTTTCTACGTGGACCAAAATATCCACAAGACTTTGAAAATTAATTTTAAAAAAATAAAGCGAAAAAATCATGAATACGAACAAAATTCACTAGACTTATGAGCATTTTCTACGCTACGGCATGCGTTTGTTTCACCTTTTTCATCCGCCATTAGACAGTGGCTGCAGTGCCCCCTATAGTTTGTAGGAGTTGCGAATTACTCAAAACGTGGCCGCAACAGATATCGCGTACACTACCTCACGTTAGTATAATACAGAGTGAGGCCTTGTTCAAAGCAAAAGCATTTATGTTTTAAGAAATGGTCACAAAAATGAACACATGCATTAAAAAATCACAAGTTTATTTACATTTTTGGTTTGGAGTGAGTTTCAGTCATTTATCAGTTCGGCAAACGAATTTGTTCTGGAAATTACATTTGAAAGAAGTAAGTGTTTTAAATGTGCGGCAAAGGTATGTAAATTTTCTTAATTCGATGATTCAACATATTGATTTTCATACCTATGCTATTTTAGGAAGATTTAGTTCAGCAAGGAGTATTGCCAATTTCTTCAATTATTGCCAAAGTTTTTGATGCCTAATACTCGATGCTTAACCTATTTTGCATTGCTGATATTACCAAAATAAAACGGTTATTTTCCAAAATTTGGTTATTGAGACGTTCTTAATTATCGAAATATCCACAAAATTTTCTTCGCATAAACTTAAAAGAAATTATAAAATATCTAATGCGTAAATAGATTCAATGCGGGGCAATACTAAACTAGAGATATTATGTTTTAGATATTTCGATAGTTCGGAATTTGGCGCCATTGCTAAATTTTTAACAATATTATTTTCATTCTGACAATATTAGCACGGCCAAGATACATTAGCGCCTAGTCCATGTCAACAAAAATTTTGGGGTTAGTTCAAAACATTGGAGAGACTACCAGATATCGAAATTTGTTTGCTTATTACTACTCATGAATTTTCAAGTTTTATTTTATAACTAGAAAATCGCCCGTCGAGGTATGACGGGTGAAAACTGCTTCTACATTTAAACGAAGTAATTTCTTGTTTAGTGACATTTTGAGAGTTTAAATTTTAACCCTAACTCCAATGGATTTTTTTTTTTAGTATGGAGCATTTTTATGAAAAAAATAAGATGAAGTTTCATGATGGTAACTTCTTACTATTGCTGAAATACATTTACACTAAAAAGAATGAAGTAAAAAATTTTGAAAAAAAAAAGAACTGATTTCAAAACTGCTCTAAAAAGTTTTAAAAAAATTTATTCTTTAAACACCAAACACATTACTTTTAAATATAATTTTTGAAGTTGGAGCAAAAACGATAGACATAATCATTTGCGCCCATATCTCAACTACAACTATAAATTTAACCAGGCCCAGTTTCTTCACTACCACATACATTATGCATTGATAAGAGTATATTTGAGTAACGATATAAATGCTTTGTTCTTAACTTTGGAAATTTTCTGAAAGAAATATGAACGAAGCATGATTACAATGAATTTTACTTTTTGTTTTTGCGCCAACTTCAAAAATTATGTTCAAAAGCATTATCGGTGGTGTTTAAAGAATAAAATTACTTTTTACTTTTCAGAGCAGTTTTGAAATCGGTTCTATTTTTTTTTTTTTCAAAAATTTTTTTTAGATTTGTTTGATTTAAATTTAAATGAAAGGGGGAGACCCACTTGACCCTTCTAATAGAATAAGTGGGACAGTCATCAGATTTTTTTTAAATATAATCGTTAAGAATATTTAAAGCATTATTTTCGAAAATAATGATGAACTTTTGTTTATTAATAATGTGCAAGATAAAATAAAACAATAAGCTTGATTTTTTTTTCAAAACTTTTAAATAAGGTTTTAAAAATGAACTTTTAAAACTTCTCAAAAGGGGTCCCACTAACTCCAACCAACCCTAATTCCAAAGTCAATAGAAAAGCAATTCCAACAAGATATTTTTTAAAGAAAAACGCGCAGGTAAACTTCAGTGTGCATTTCATGCATATAGCAGTAAAAAAATTAACCATACTTAATATTGCTAAACTAGGTATTATCAGTCATTGAACTTGTTCCATTTATTTGATTTCAAATTTTTGCTGTTCAAAGCTTTCAATACAAGATATAAAATTATGCAGGGGAACGGCAAAAGTCACAAACATGCCTAAGACATCACTCTTAGGTTAACTCAATTTTCTGAGCCTTTTAATGTATTTAAACTTTTTAAACTATTTTTCTCTCATGCAACAACATCTCATCTAACGTTTGACTGCTTCTGTATCCTCCGAATTAGTTGATTCTATTTTTACACTCCTGTTTGTGAAAATTACAACACCACGAAGGACTTACGCGAGTGAGCTGAAAATTGCAGGAAATGTAAAGTGGGGCATGATATGCAAATGATTAGAGTTTCAGACCGGTAGCGCATGCGTATGCTGAGCAGCGCCCTCTGAACGGAGGATCGAACCGAATATAAATAGACGGCTGTAGCGAGGCGTGTATGATTATCGGTGGTTATATGCTAGAGTAAGTGTTAACGGAATCTTTACTATGCCTCTTCGACGAAAAAAAAGCGAAATTTGAGCAAATTTCGGAGTTTGAACGCGGCAGAATCGTAGGTCTTCGTGAAGCTGGATTGTCTTATCGTGCAGTACCTGCTCGTGTGCAGCGTAACAGCAGCACAATCATGCGTGTTTGGAAGCAATGGACGGACGAGGGTCGGACAGCTCGGAAATCCGAAAGTGGACCCCGAAATGTGACGTCAGCTCGCGATGATCTCACCTGATGCGTATGGCGCTGACGGACCGCACAGCTTCTTCTAGACAATTGGCAGAACAGTGGTCAACAGCTACAGGTGTTCCATTGTGTGCTTCATCAATTCGAAGACGTCTGCTGCGCGTTAGGATTCCTCTCACACAAAACCATCGCCGCCTGCGGCTACAATGGGCCAATGTGCACAGGAGCTGGTGTGCTGATTGGCAGCAGATCGTCTTTTCTGACGAATCCCGCTTCCATTTGCGGCACCATGATGGCCGAATTCGTGTCAGGCGCTATGCCGGTGAACGGCACATTCTGGAGTGCATTATCGAACGCCACAGTGGACGAACACCCGGAGTTATGGTCTGGGGTGCCATAGCATATGATGGACGATCACAATTGCTACGAATTGCGGACAATTTGAACAGTACCCGATACATAAACGATGTTTTACAGCCCCGAGCTATTCCTTTCCTGCAAGGATTGAAAGGGGCTGTAATTCAGCCGGATAATGCCCATCCACATGTCGCCAGGACTGTCAAATCCTACCTTGATTCGCAGCAGTTACAGCTTTTTCCTTGGCCTGCATATTCCCCAGGTATGTCACCGATTGAACATGTGTGGGATTTCGTTGGGTGACGTCTCGCTCTTGATCCTCGTCCTGTTGCTTCGACAGACGAACTTTGGTTGCGCGTACAAACAATATGGAATGTATTCAAACTTTGTTTCACTTCATGCCGAATCGTGTAGCAGCTCTTATTGCGGCGCGTAGTGGCCACACAAAATACTAATTTCTATCTCTTTTCATTGTTTGTTTGGTTTGAAAATGTAATCATTTATTTTTACCATTACCACTCACCTGTGTATTAAATTTTATTCAATTATGATGCTTCCTTCATGGTGTTGCAATTTTCACAAACAGGAGTATATTTGCTCAATCTTGTAGATAGGTCCGACCCTCAGTAACTGACACCGAAAAATCTGATGATACCCAGCAACAGACAGGATGAGTAACAGACAAAACTCCCTTTTTCGCTTCGAAATGTGCAAAAATTCTTTACTTTTAGAACTAAAGCCTTATAAAATTCAAATGAACATAAAACACCAACTGACCTCGTGGTAACTGTTCATAACCTTCCACCACTGCCTTGTAAATACCAACTGGTTCATGAAATTCACTCTGATAACACTAGATGTCTGCACCGTATTCATGGGCCACAGGAACATCAGTCTTACCCGCCTAAAAGGCTTATTATTTAAACATAAACTTGTGACTGTCTGTTACTGGACCCTTGTCCTGTTACTAATGTCCTCACCCTACCATATTTTAAAACTAACGCAATTTAAAACATTTTCTTCTTAGAAATGAGCAGAAAAAATGAGATTTTCTACTTATTCTGCAGTACTGGTGATAATGGTGTTTTTTCAAATGAAAATGTTGTCAAGCAAATTGTTTACCAAGTTAGAACCAAATACAGAGGTTTATAGCGTTGATAATTCAATGAAAAATGAGAGTGCTTTGAATCATTTTGAAGGAGTGGCTACAAACTACGATTTTTCAAATAAAAATACTTATTTTGTTCAGAATACAACAAAAAACAGTGGAAACACCAATTATAAAGCTCATTATACAAGCACAATATGGTCTTATGCAACTGAACTGAATAGAAAAAATCGATTAAATCCTGATAAAGAATACGTTCAAAAATATTCTTCGCTCATGAAAAGGCAACTTCGACATAACTCCAAAGTCAATAGAAAAGCAATCCCTAATAATGCGCCAGTATTCAAAAGTTCTAGCAAATATAAAGTGCATCCGTATGTGGACATTGATGAATATTATGCTAGTAGTTATAGAACAGATTTTGCTCAGAGCTATCCAGATACTGAGGTTTTCACTGTTAACGTAGCACAGCAATATCAAACTGATGCCATTACGAGTGTTTTAAAAAACGAAGTTGCTCCGTATATTGAGAATACTGAGAATTATGACAGTACCTATAACACCGATGTAAAATACTCACTTAACAGTTCCTTCAATGGTCCAAGTCTTCACGCACATGAAATAAACATATTTCCTTATTCAACTGATCACTTTGATCTTACGTTAAAGAGTAACACAGAAAATCCATGGAGTAGCTTTGGCACAGCAAAACTTCCCCTATTAGAACTTGAAATTTATGTTAATAAGACAAAAATGTTGGGTCGTAGTTACAGCGCTGATATGCAACCATTTACAAGCGTCCCTGGCGCAAGCAGACGAATTTATTCCAGTAAAATAGATCCTTTTCCAACTGAAGAAAATATTAATTACAGCTTGCCGGAGAGTTCTAATAATTTTTTAAGTGCTTCTAGTCATTTAAACCGATCAAGTATGAATCTAAGTTCGAACAACACTAATCTGAGTCCTCATTTATTTGAAAAAGATGATTCAGAGAAAAATATAATGAATAAAAGAGGTAAACGCTTGAATAGTTCATCTGATGCCAACAAAGTTTATTTTAAGCAACAGAGTCATCCGTCTAGAAGTTACAATGGATATAACTCAGTGATGTTTTATGGTGAAAACACAGCTAAAAGTGATATGATTTCATCTGAAGCAACGAATTATACGAATGTAACAGAGTCATATGCTATAGAAAAGGAATACTTGCAGTCAAAAAGGAACTATTCCTTGACAGGTCTGCCTGGTGTTAAATATGCTGAGACCAAACAAAATAAACTTCAAGAGAAAATTCCAGAAAAAGATATATCTGAAACTGAAGACTCAAAAACAGCTACAGAATATTATGTTTTTAGCACAAATATACCAGTTATTGAAGTAACGCATGGATTGCCCCAAAGAGAGGTTATGTATAACCAAACGCAATTTATCGATTACACACACACTTTACCATTTAGTGAAACTACCACAAATGATATTCTTGAAGTTGACGATTACAGTCACAGAACACAGATTATTGCAATTAATACTTATAATACTCCTGTAACCGTGCATACATTGAACCCCGGACCATTTGCAGCTGAAGAAGAAAATTTCAAGTTTCAGAAAAGTAATATCACACGTGATACGAAAGACAATGTTGATAAGACGATCTGGAAGGATTTGATTGGACACATTTCGCTACAAACTCAGTCTACCCGCCCTGTAATAGTACGTACTATTTTTCAAACTAGTGACCCAAAAGAAAAACATATATTGGCTGAGCCTGAAGACATGGTATTAGAAACGGAGCCCTTTGTTAATATAACTTTCCAAAACGAAACAATTTCACTATTAGAAGCAGATCAATTTTACAAAATTGCACCCAATGCTGCTGATATTCTTGTACAAAAAACACGAAATGCAACTTTGCCAGAAATATTGCACAGCTTGCAAAGAACTATCACAAATGATTCGTTCGAACAAATTCCAACGCCACAATATTCAAGAACTTACAAATCAAAACTTCTGTCACAATTGAATAGTCGGGAAAACTTAGAAAACGCGACGAAATTTGAGTTTCGAAATTTATCCAACTCGTATCCACTGAAAAAAAGAACAAAATCTCTTGATAGCTCTTCAAATTCTTCAGAACTATCTACCAATCATATTCCAAAAGAAGAAATGAATTCACCATATTACGAACTGAAATCTTTTCAGTCATCCATGTTCGACAACATGTACCTCAATCTTAATGAAACGATACGTTACTTCTCAAAATCTTTATTGCCGATACCGATAATTCTACAGAAAATGTTAAATAAAGATGATAACATTTCTACTTTCCCATCTATAGACGCTTCGAAAATCGGTAAGTCAAATATTTTTAAGAAATCTTTAACTAAATTACAGTTTAAAATTAAGTTAATCTTATTTTTATCAGATTCTATCCATATAAGAGTGACGGTGTTTCTTTCTTTGTTTGTTTCTTTCTTTGCACCCGATGGCTAGAAGACCCCATATAGCACCTACAATCCTAAAACTTGGCACAAAATTCGAAAATCCCCCGGGGATCTGCACATCGAAGTCAAAATTTTAATTTTCGAATTAATTTTTTCACAATTAACTAATTAAACTAAAATTTTAAGGGTTTTTCTTTTTTTTTGAGCAATCACGATTGCTCATTGTTCTCATTTGACAGTTTTTGGCGTCTTTTGATTTTTCCCACCGCCACCCTCCGCACCATCACCGTCGACGGGCTCCTCACGATGCTGCTCCTATAGCGAAAGCCGTCTCCAGGTTGCATCCATGTCCTACACACACACGCATACATACACACACAAACACATACGTACACATACACACACATACACCTACACATACACACATACAAACACATACACACACGCATACATACAGACACCCACACATTCTTGCCTGCACACAGACACAAACACATATGCCTACACACATACACATAACCCCTACACACAAACACATACCTCCACACACAAACACACACGCCTACATACACACACTCGTGATTGCGAAAAACATAATTTGAATTCAAGATGTCAAAATTCAAATTAATTTTTCTTTTTTTTTTCATGTTTTTCGCCTAATTAGGGGTAAAAAATCCCCATAACATTATATGCTGTTGGAAAGGGGTATCCTTTCCGAACAATATGATGTTTATTCCATTTTTCTCAATTAATTAGAATAGGAGATATAAGCGATTCTGACCACCACCTGATTTTTAAACATCACAAGCTGGAAAAATAAAACACAAATGCAAAATATTACCTTAATTTTTCGCCTTATTTAGTGCTAATAATTTTTAAACAGCAGTATAATACGAACGTATTTTAAAGCGAAACACAGTTGTCTTTACTAATTTTCTTTTTTCAACTCCTGATATGTTTCCCGTACAAAATCAACGTACTGTTACAACGTATTGAAGTTCATTTTCAAAAAAAAAAATAATAATAATAATATATATATATATATATATGCCTTTGCCCTCAAAGGACAGATTCATAGCATCAAGTAGTTTCCATATTTTTTTTAAAAAATCATGGGTCACTTATTGCTTTAAAAGAAAAAAAAATCATCTCGTCAACACCAAACATTCACAGCCTTAAACTTTGACTTCTACTCAAAGACAAACATGTCATATATTTAAGAAAGATTTAACTTCACATTTTCTCATCATAGTACTGCTAAGATATTCTGAAACTCTTATAAAACTTTAAGATTTATCAACTATCCTAATTCACTTATATTCATTGCCCAGTTTCAAGAGAAATGACTCTTAAATAATCATCTGCCTATTATGAACAATCTTTATCCGTAAAAAGTATGTAATTGCAAGACAACTTTTAAATTAGAAAGCACGATTTTTAACATGCAGTTAAAAAAAACTCAAACGAATTTACGGGGTAAAATCAAGAACTTCACTGAGAATGTTTTTCTCTTTCAGACTGCGGTGACGGAAATGAAAGTTGCTCTAAGTGCAAGAATATTTCTAGTCATGTAAGTGAAGTAATTTGTTTTCCTTATTTTAAAACATCATTAGTCACTTCAACCTGTAAAATATATTTCTTACATAAAATATTGAATAATAACTTTTGCATTAGCATTATTACATTAATTTTCATTAATATGTTGATAAAACTGCTCTCACACTCTTCATTATGAACTAACATAGTCATAGCGAAAAAAATAACCTTCGTCACCCCTTTGAAACATAAATTAATTTGTACGTTTCTAGCAATCTCTTAATAGTGCAGAAAATTTTAACTTGCTGTAAGCACGCATCGTTTATGGAATCTGAAATCGACGTATAAAGATTGAATACATATATATTTAGATAGATTTTAAGAAAACGAAATGTCAAATGTTTTTGGACTTTATAATATTTACTAGCAAAAATACCCGGCGTTGCCTGGATCAGTAATAATTGTGAGAAACAATCGCTACTTTCTTTCGTTTTCTGAATTGAAAGAACTCAAAACACACCGCTTTGACGTGATTAAAAATCGAGCTTCTTCCTTACCCATAAAAGTAAAATAGCAATAAGTAGAAAGAACGAATGAGTAATCATTAAGAAACGAAATCACGAATTTAAGCATATAAAAATATAAAGAATTTCTAAAATATGAACTAACAAAAACAAAGATCACTAAAAAAACCGTGCTCTTTATTTAATCAAAGAGTACATACATCAAAAATTAAAAAAAAAAGATCTCTACTTTGTTTCAGAGCTTGGAATTTTGATATTTTCTCAGATTTTTATAGTGTTTCAAAAGTCAAAACATTATTAAATTTGTACTTCAAAGTGAAACCTTTTCCAAAGTGCTACACACTTACCATAGTAGTCCAAACAAAATGATTTTAATGAAGTATTACTCTCTTTTGAAAATTTATAACCATTTGTAGCATTTTTAACTATAATTAATGAAAATACTACGCTCGTAGCTGAATATAAACTGAAGATAAAAACTAATATTTCACCTATTTTACAATGAAAAGGTGCATTCTTTACTAAGTTTATAAAGCACGCTAGATGATACTTGATTGACTGGCAGGAAACATTTTAAGAATTGTAGAGCAAAAGACAGAAAACTAGTTACAAATTTTTCTTAGTTTAGTTTTTATTGCACTAAAATTACTACTTTTGTAAAATGTTTAACAGAATTAACTTATTAAGTTAACTTATTAAGAAACATGCATTGTTAACTTAATCGCATAAATTTTGCTGTATGTAATTCAACAACTTTTGAGCGTTATTTCTTCTTTAATTACTAGTTCTTTTCGGGGGAAAAAGTTACATTCCCATTCCTCATTAGTGATTAAGCTGTAGTTAGTGGCCATCACGCGATATTATATTCCTTACATGCAATTATCAGAGCAAGAGCCCCGCATAACTTATGCATATAGTTCGTTGACCGCATCAACTCATTATGGAAGACCGATAACATCCAAATAAATGAATTGGTAAGTGCATACCATGATGTGGTTGATGCTTTCATATACAGCTAAGGTTTCATGGAAGAGATGTTGAACTTGTTAATAAAGGAAGCTCCTAATTACGAACCATTTATTGCCAGTGTAACTCATTTCCCTGAAAGTGCAGTTGTTAAAAAATTTTTTGCACTTTTGTAATCCATTGATTATCGCCACACCTTTCGATAGACGATTTTGCAAGTATTCTCCGGGATTTTCTGTGGACGATGTAATTTAGTACACGTACCACTCCCTTTTGAGGAAGGTGTAGTCATAAAAGGTATCTAATTTTTGAATTCGTGCCAAGAAGATCTGGTATGCAGTGAAATAATTGACCAAACTCATTCACGTTTTTAAGCAAAATATATCGTTATTGCGAGGGTAACATATTTGAACGTCATGGCTCAGTTTTTTTTCCTAAGAATCTGAGTTATTGTATTTTTTGACCTCAATGAAATCGTTAAAAACAACGTTTTACTTTTTAGAACATAATTAAATAATTGGAAAATTATCCTTTTAGGTTAGTACCGAAAAGTTGTTTCCCCAAAATTTGTGGAGCAAGGACAGAGTATTTTATTAATTTTAGACATTAACAGTTTCTCATTTATTGTTTAGGAGTTTTTACTGCAGCTTATAGAAGGAGCCTTCATCTAACATGAGACGAGAAATGCTCCACTATGTCTTCCTAAAAGTTTAAGTTAATCTTTTTTTTTCTATAGTATAGTTATGAAAAAGATTGAGCTGGGAGTTAAAAGAAGTGGATTAGTTAAATTATAATTTTTGTTATTTTATTTGGAACATTTTAATGCATATGAATATATTATAAGCATCTACCAACTTCAAAACAAATACAAAACGACTTAAAGTGGTTCAGGTAAATTTCTTCAAGTGTTTTATTACAAGAATTCTTCGCTATTGAAAAAAGGATGAAGTCTATCACAAAGCCCTCAGATGGATACATTGGGAAAGGGAGTTAAGGGAATATCTATTTTTAATTCTTAATAAAAGTTTGTGTGTGTGTGTGTATGTGTGTTTTGTCTCAATATTGTTGCATAATTATGAATAACTGTTTGAGTTATTTGTAAGTCCGCACGAATAATAGCCACTAAACAAAAATATTACTTCGCTGACTTTATTGCGACTAAAAAGACCGTTTCGATAGAAGAGGATGCTTTTGAAAATAAAATATCCAGTCCGACCGCAAAGCATCGCTTGAAAACAAAAGTCCGTTGTCAAGCTCTTTTGCAGATAACGTTGTATCGAACTTTAAAGCACACTTTTGTTCTTTGCATCATAATTATGTCACTACAATACTAGCTTCCAAATATATTGCTTTTATCACATAACCTACCATAAACGCAAAATAATCAACTTCGGAATGCTCAAATTTCCCACGACACTTCTCAGCTTACCTCATTCTCTAAAGATAATTTTATTTATAAATAAATTAATCTCCAAACACTTAGATAAAGAATAAAGGAAGATGATTCTTAAAAGATAACTTCATCCCTGGAAAATGTCAGCATTAGTGGTTAAATTGTTATGATGTCTTTAAAAAAAAATTTCTATACTAATCAGCTACACCGTTACCTGCTCGCTGTCAACCAACACTTGGAAAGTGCAAGCAGTTCCATTCGGATTGCCTCGTGATTCGAGATATGCCATTATATTTTAACATGTGTGAGTTAATTTTAACATGTGTGAGATAATAAAAATATACTATGGGCTTTAAAATTTTTTGGTCTTGATGATCTTGCCAGAAATGCCCAAGTGCTAAAATTTTAAATACCAAAATTTTCCCCGCAATTGGGCACCTACTTTACATGATTTTGCTGAACAAGTGCAAAAATATTATGTAACAAAATCGTATAACTCAACCCGACATTTTTACGTCACCCTATTTCAACAATTTATTGGCTGCTGCGACACCCTCATTAGATTTTCTTAACATACTGAGACATTAACAGTTAATATATAGGTTAAAAACTAACAATTTGAGTCCCCTACCCCCCAAATATTACCTACTGCTCCTTTTTTTTTTTTTTTTTTTTTTTTGGAGATGTTTCGGAATGTAAAAATGTCACAGTTACAGTCACATATAATAACTTTAAACTATTTGCGTCAAATTTACCAATTAACATATCAAAAGGAATTGCATATGAACCGACACTGCACTCTGCTTGGCACGGTTATAATATCAGTGTTCTGCTTTTTATTTTACAAAATAAGTTGGCAACACTGTACACAACTAATAGTATCATCCAAATTTCCACAGATTAAATTTCATAGCTACGCTTGAATGATGATTAGAAGTTGCTAAAATATTTTGTCAGAAATCTTTTGATGTTATGAAACAAAAATAGGAAGCTCCTCAACATTTTTATAAATTTTATTTCTATGATTTAAAATACCACTACTGTTATTGGAATAATTTATTACATGTAACATTTCTCATACTGTTGAAAGTTAACGTAAATAGCAAGATCACGTTGAACTTTGTTGATAATTAAAAACTTTACCCAGATTTTGAAGTTAGAATTTTTAAATTTTGGATAAGTATACAATATATTAGAAACTCTTCCTTAGCCATTAGATGCAATAACACTATTAAGGTGAATGTGGGACAAAATGGGGCAAATGTGGGTGGTTTAAAATAGAGAAATTGTGAAGCAATCTTATATTCTGAATGATTTTACTTTTTGTAAAAAGTTCTGCAGGATAGTCATCTCAAATTTTTCCAGGGAAGGGGGTCAAACAGCTATTAATACTCAATTCGCAATATTATCATAAAACAACAAAAACTGCGCCCAATTATATGAAAATAAATTAACACCTTAAAGCCGGAGGGGATATTGCTTTTTCATTCGTTCATCTTACTTTTACAGTAAGTTAATGCTACTTTTTCGTTTTGTGTTTTTGGAACATTTAGTGATAACCCAACATTTTATTTTCGAATAAGAGAAAACTAGCTAACTTTCCCAGCAGAAATTCACTGTTGATTATACCTACTCTCAAAGTATCGCAATTACTTGTGTTCCTCGCATCTCACTACAATGTAATACTGGTCTATACAAAACAAAAATGTAACAACCAAATAGTTTCTTAATATTTTGCATTGAATTTATTCCTAGCAAAAAAATAAAGAATTTTATATGCAATTTTTTTCAAAGAGACCGAGCCTTTCTCCGCGAAAAAGAACATTTTACTACTATCCAGAAAAACATACTATTTTAACGAATAATTTTTAGAGCAAACGCAAGACAATTTGTCATTTTTCTTCCCTAAACGTCAGTAGCAGTTTTGCGTGATGCGGTCATAGCAAGTAAGCGCATTCATTGTTATGTGGTTATTGCTTACAAAAAGAACTCCCTTTTTAGCTTTGACCCCACCCAATCTGTTCAAAGTAGAGTACTTTGTCCTAAATCGGTTATTTCCTGGCGTCTGGGCCACTAATGTTTATTTTGACGTAAACTCGATAGTTTCGCATGAGGACGAAGTTGCAGAGAGTTTTTTTTTTTAATTATTATTTTTTTTTTTTAGTTCAAAGCTTAAATTTTCCGAAAAGAGGGTAGAAATTTTTGTAGAAAACAACAATACTGGGGGCGACAGCAACAATAATACTACTTAAGGATATGACTTACTTCTTATGTAAAGCATGAGTTTGTGAGTAACAGTGCAAAAAAACTACTAGGAACTATAAATACAAAATTAATCTTATTAAAAACGTTACATGTAATTACAGTGAAAAATAACAGATAAACAGGAATAAAATTTAAACGAGCTAAGCAGGTTAATTTAAAAAAGTTTCTCAACTGCTGCGTATAAATATTCCTAGTGGTTTCAGAAGAAATTAATGGTTCATAAAAAAAGGAATCTAAAATTAATGAACTATGATGAAGAACAAACTATTTATGAAATACTATGAAAATGACCCAACTTCTAATGCAAAGAACCTCGGACGCATTGAACGTTGCAGACTCTAGAACATAAAGTAAAAAGTGAGAACTCTTGGCTTAAGAGGGAAAGAAGGCTGCCACACAGCCTTTGTGCCATTTAGACATCGTCCATCAATCAGTCAAAAGATTCAAAATGTGATTGATTTGTTACACTAATTATGAAATGGCCCTGATTTAAAAGACATTTTTATGGCAATAGAAAGATCTAGTTAAAAGTACACACAAAAATGAAGAATATGTAAATTATGCACGAATTTGCAACCAACGTTGAATTCAGGTTCTTCAGTTCGTAGGTCTTTATGGTGTAAAAAAAGTGTCCTTGTGTATGTAGGTCTAAGATTATTATTTAGCATTTACAAGCATATTTTGTTTGAAAAGGGAAAAATTATAATCGGAAAAAAGAAGACTTTATTTCCATACTACCATTTTACAGAAATATGTGGTAAATAAAATTAAAATTTGTTTATCCTTGCATCTAACTCACCCTATTGTACTTCACATTTCTAGCTCACGCTAGTACGTTTCACATTCTAGCTTCATTGGAAGTGTTACGTGAGAAATATTCATTTTAATGAAGTGTTTTACCTTTTTGACTTTAGTTAGCTATTATATTTTCTGAAAGTTAACTGTTATTGCTGATGGTTCGTTTAAAACAGCAATTTACATTCTGTACTGTTTAACTATGCTGTTTTCAGTGTTTTTTAATTTTGATTTACCATTCTTTTCTACTCAGCCACCAGCTAATGCATTATGTACAGAAGAACGGGTAATTTAAATAAATGCAATCATTATTACGTTTTCTTATAAAAACTGATTGAGAGCTTTCCTTGAAGTGATGGTTGCTCGAACGACGTTTGGTATTTGCGTGCCCAAAACAATATTCCTCAGCATGAAATATGCCCCACGCAATAGGAGAAGAATCATTTAGAAGGTTTTTAACTATATTTCATGTTATTATGTTCAAAAGATGGTATTTGGGCTTATGATTAATTGTAATGAGCTATACAAATGCATAAAATACCCCACTTTTTACTCTCCGGAAAGAGGGGAAAAAACGTGCCTTTTTGACTTTTAGCTTAGTTATTGCTGTCCCCAAATTAATTTAAAAAGCAAACGATTCACCTTTATAAAACGCACTAAAATATTGCCTTTTACACAATAGGAGCAATTAATAGGATTCCAATTTGACATACTTCAAGTTATAAAAAAAAGGGTTTCAGTCAGACCTCACTGAGCTTATTTTCCTGCCTACCAGCATCGATATTTCGTGATTATTTTTCGGACTTTAAATCCATATTATTTTTAGTTATTTTTTTCCTCAGTCAGGAACTGAATGCAAAACAAAGAAGAAGTTTTAGAAGAAATTTAATTACATAAAGAATTTACAGAAATTTACAGAAATCTCTCCTAGGAAGCGAAAACTACTTTCATCACTCTAGTTTTTATGCCATTTTAAAATCTGAACGTTTTTACAAAAAACAAGATGTTCCGTCTAGAAATATACGAGCCTACTTTCCCGTATACCCATACTACTTTCTAGTACCTGATCAATATTCTCAACAAGAAGTTCTGTCTAGAACTAGACGAGCCTACTTTCCCGTATACCCATACTACTTTCTAGTACCTGATCAATGTTCTCAAAATAGCTAAAATCGCAAATTGTTTCAAACATATTTTTCCAATATTTTAAGCTACTTTCGAGGAATAAAGTATTCCTCACTCATCTAAAAAAATTAGATGCGTAAAAAAAAGAAAAAAAAAACAAAACGAACAAATAAAATAGCAGCAACTTTTAAACTAAGCAGCTAATACACTTTTTTCCATTTAAAAAAAATTCTTCAACAGCTTTCAAAACGAAAAAAAAATAATAAAAATTAATAAGCTCATTAAAATAAATACATCCTATCAAAAAAATCGTTTCTTTTTCCCCTGTTGCCAAAAATAATTTTTTAAATGAATTAATGCACTTATCAAGATAAATAAAAACAATAAAATGTCAACGTAAAGAAATACTTTTCATTGTCAAAAAAAAAAAAAAAAAATCGTCTGCGCGTATCTTTATGTAGAAACATAAATGACTTCGAGTTTATTCACCGAAAACTGAATACCTAAATAAAAATTTTAGCGTTAAAATAAAAACAAATCACATCAACAATAATTATTTCACAGTTAAAACCATAGCGTCGGAGTCGGAGTCAATCTAATTTTGGGATAAAGGAGTCGGATTCGAATATCCAAGTATCGGAGTCAGTCATTTGTCCGTGTATAAATTTCTGCCAAAGCTAGGAAGTCATAGTCGAAGTCGGGGAGTCGAAGTCCGATTAATTGTCGGGCACAGGAGTCGGATTCAGATTCAGGTGCCCCTAAATTTTCTTAGTCGGAGTCTGGAGCTCGGCGTCAAGAGCTATTTACAACAAAATTTGTTTGAAGTAAATCCACCTTCAAGTACGGAATCTACATTGACTTTCAGTTTCCCCGTAGGCGCTAATATTAAGGGATTTGAACTGTTCAAAATTGAACAGAAAATTGTTCAAATCAAAAAGATATTTTATATATAAGTTTTTCATCAAAAGCTTTTTCCTACAAAGTTTGTTTGAAGCAAATTCGCCTCACAGTTCGGAATTGCCTTGAATTTCCCCGTAGGAGCTAATGTTAAGTTTTTTTGAACTGTTCAAAATTGAATAAAAAATAGTTCAAACCAAAAAGCGAAATATGGGAATGAGGTGTCCTTGCCGAGATCTTTCGAACAAAAAAAAGTTTGTTCAAATCGGACTATTCATTCAAAAGTTATTAGGGGGGACAGACAGACAGACTGACAGACAGACCGACAGACAGACCGACAGACAGACCGACAGACAGACCGACAGACAGACAGACCGACAGACATTTTTCCCCATCTCAATACCCCACTTTCCAATTTTTAATTTTTCGATATTTATTTAATTATTATATTTATTTTTGACTTTTTTTTGTTTTTCGGGATATTTTTAAGATACATTAAGCCTTCTTTCATGCTTTTTTCTTCTTTCTCTGACTTTTACTGGGAAAGTAGGCTAAAAATAGCTAAAATCGCAATTGTTTGAAACATATTTTTGCTTATTTCTAGGAATAAAGTATTCCTCACACATCTAAAAAAAATTAGATGCGTAAAAAAAAGCTGCACCTTTTAAACAAAGCAGCTAATACACTTTTCTCCCTTAAACAAGAAGTTCCGTCTAGAACTAGACGAGCCTACTTTCCCGTATATCCATACTACTTTCTAGTACCTGATCAATGTTCTCAAAAATAGCTAAAATCGCAAATTTTTTCAAACATATTTTTTTAAATATTTTAAGCTGATTTCTAGGAATAAAATATTCCTTACTCTTCTTCAAAAAAACGAACAAATAAAATAGCAGCACCTTTTAAACAAAGCAGCTAACACTTCTTTCCATTAAAAAATTTTTTTAACAGCTTTCAAAACGAAAAAATAATAATAATAAGTTCATTAAAAAAAAACATCATATAAAAAAAATCGTCTTTTTCCCCTGTTGCCAAAAATAATTTTTTAAACGAATTAATGCACTTACCAAAATAAAACAAGAAGTTCTGTCTAGAACTAGACGAGCCTACTTTCCCGTATACCCATACTACTTTCTAGTACCTGATCAATATTCTCAAAAATAGCTAAAATTGCAAATTTTTTCAAACATACTTTTAAAATACTTTAAGCTGATTTCTAGGAATAAAATATTCCTCACTCATCAAAAAAAAGAAATGAAAAAAAAACCGAACAAATAAAATAGCAGCAACTTTTAAACAAAGCAGCTAATACACTTTTTTAGATTAAAAAAAATCTTTAATAGCTTTCAAAATGAAAAATTAATAAGTAAAATGAATAAGCTCATTAAAATAAATACATCATATCAAAAAAAAAATCGTTTCTTTTTGCCCTGTTGCCAAAAACATTTTTTAAAATGAATTAATGCAATTACTAAAAAAAAAAAAAAAAAACAATAAAATGTCAATTGAAAGAAATAATTTTCTTTGTCAAAAAAAAAAAAAAATCGTCTGCGCATATCTTATGTAGAAACATAAATGACTTCGAGTTTATTCGCCGGTAACTGAATACCTAAATTTAAACTTTAGCGTGAAAATAAAAACAAGTCATATCAACAATAAGTATTTCACAGTTAAAACCATAGCTGCGGAGTCGGAGTCAATCTCATTTTGAGATAAAGGGTCGGAGTCGAATATCCAAGAATCAGAGTTAGTCATTTGTCCATAAATTTTTGCCAAAGCTACGAAGTCAGAGTTGAAGTCGGGGAGTCGGAGTCCAATTAATTGTCGGGCACAGGAATCGGAGTCGGAGTCAGGTGCCTCTAAATTCTCGGAGTCAGAGTCTGGAATTTGGCGTCAAGAGCTATTTCTAACAAAATTTGTTTGAAGTAAATCCGCCTTCAAGTACGGAATCTACATTGACTTTCAGTTTCCCCGTAGGCGCCAATGTTAAGGGATTTGAACAGTTCAAAATTGAATGGAAAATTGTTCAAATCAAAAAGATATTTTATATACAAGTTTTTCATCAAAAGCTTTTTCCTACAAAGTTTGTTTGAAGCAAATTCGCCTCACAGTTCGGAATTGTCTTGAATTTCCCCGTAGGCGATAATGTTAAGTTTTTTTGAGCTGTTCAAAATTGAACAAAAAATAGTTCAAATCAAAAAGTGAAATATGGGAATGTGGTGTTCTTGCCGAGATCTTTCGAACAAAAAAAAAGTTTGCTCGAATCGGACTATTCATTCAAAAGTTATTAGGTGCGGACAGACAGACAGACCGACAGCCGACGGACCGACAGACCGACAGACAGACAGACAGACCGACAGACATTTTTCCCCATCTCAATACCCTACTTTCCAATTTTTAATTTTTCGATATTTATTTAATTATTTTATTTATTTTTGAGTTTTTTTTGTTTTTCGGGATATTTTTAAGATGCATTAAGCCTTCTTTCATGCTTTTTTCTTCTTTTTCTGACTTTTACTGGGAAAGTAGGCTAAAAATTCTTTAAGAGCTTTCAAAACGAAAAAATAATAATTAAAATTGATAAGCTTATTAAAATAAATACATCATATCAAAAAAAAAAATCGTTTCTTTTTCCCCTGTTGCCAAAATAATTTTTTGAATGAATTAATGCACTTACCAAAATAAATAAAAACAATAAAACGTCAACTTAAAGAAATACTTTTCATTGTCAAAAAAAAAAAAAATCGTCTGCGCATATCGTTATGTAGAAACATAAAGGACTTCGAAACTATTCACCGAAAACTGAATACCTAAATTAAAACTTTAGCATGAAAATAAAAACAAATCATATCAACAATAATTATTTCACAATGAAAACCATAGCTGCGGAGTCGGAGTCGGAGTCAATCTCATTTTGGGACAAAGGAGTCGGAGACGAATATCCAAGAATCGGAGTCAGTCATTTGTCCTCCGTGTATAAATTTTTGCCAAAGCTACGAAGTCGGGGAGTCGGAGTCCGATTAATTGTCGGGCACAGGAGTCGGAGTCGGTGTCAGGTGCCTCTAAATTCTCGGAGTCGGAGTCTGGAATTTGGCGTCAACAACAGCTATTTCCAACAAAATTTGTTTGAAATAAATCCGCCTTCAACTACGGAATCTACATTGACTTTCAGTTTCCCCGTAAGCGCTAATGTTAAGTTTTTTTGAGCTGTTCAAAATTGAACAAAAAATAGTTCAAATCAAAAAGTGAAATATGGGAATGTGGTGTTCTTTCCGAGATCTTTCGAACAAAAAAAAAGTTTGCTCGAATCGGACTATTCATTCAAAAGTTATTAGGGGGGGACAGACAGACAGACCGACAGCCGACGGACCGACAGACCGACAGACATTTTTCCCCATCTCAATACCCTACTTTCCGATTTTTAATTTTTCGATATTTATTTAATTATTTTATTTATTTTTGATTTTTTTTTTTTTTCCGCGACATTTTTAAGATGCATTAAGCCTTCTTTCATGCTTTTTTCTTCTTTTTGTGACTTTTACTGGGAAAGTAGGCTGAAAAGGAGTTTGTTCTTGGCTTCTAACTTAAATAAAACAGGAGTAATTGGTTTTTCAAGCAAATATTCTGTGTCCATCACTGGTTCTTTATAATTAAATTTAAAGCTCTCGTGTTGTCAGCCGTGTATTGATTGGCTGACACTTAATCCATCATTAAAAATTACTTTCACCTAATGCACTAAAATTTGTTGATCGTTCTGTGACGAGATGTTCACATGTAATTATTGTCCGTTTTCCACGAGAAGGTACTTGACTTTGTTTTCGTCACGTGGTATCCAATGATTCTATTTCGCTGTTTTCGGCATAAGTGATAATCGGATCATAGCAGTTTGCCGTTGAAGCAGCCATTTTTAAAACGTACAAATAATGAAAGTGGAAACAGTTAAGTGAAGAAAGTGATTATAAGGACACTAAGACTTTTTTGCACATTAAAATTCACACCGAAGTTAAGATTGTCTAGTTTTCCCATTTACAAGTTCAAAGATATGTTTATCGAACACTCTCAAAATTGAACTCTGAGTTCGAGAATGCGGGCGAAGTGCCTTCTAGTGGAAAACGGACTATACTTCTTCTTTTTAGTCTGCCAATAATAAGCCTTTATTTACAAATATAGTGGCGGTACTGCGAGGGGAATAATTTTTCTGCGTATATAAGAAAGCCAACTGTTAATTGCTGGTAGACGATAAGTTGTACTGGACAGATCATCGGCCGTAATTTCTTTCACATGTTTACCACAGATATCGCCTAAGCGGGAATCCTGATTGACATAGATGGAAAATTTTATGTTCTGCTGGAAGTTCCATGCCAGTAGCTCCATGCAAATTTTGTACCATCTTCAATACTGTGCCGGGTATACTGGTCACTAAAGGCTGCTAACTTTAAATTTTGATGGCACCAGACAGTTCATCAAATTCTTAACATCGAAGCTGATATTTAGGTCGTCGTATATTGATAATGTCAAACTCTGCCGAAAGGCAATCGCAGACGTTTCTTTTATACATCTACCACAGCAACTTCAGGAAATTCAATTGTTAAAAGTTAAAACTATATCGTGCCACCCCGCATTAGCTGGCATGCCGAAAAAAGCGAGGTTGACCAGCATGCTGCAAAATTCGAATTTTCTGGCAGGCCGGATAATTTGGGGTTTTATTTTGTAACAAAATAGAAGGAAATTTCCCCATTCAGTTCCAATCGGAAAGTATCAGTGCTTGTTATTTATGGTGGGTTATTATTACATGCCAATAAAGTAAACAATTCGGAAGCAATCATTGATACTGCAATCTTACTAATATTATATATGCGAAAGTTTGTCTGTATGGATGTATGTATGGATGTATGGATGGATGTATGGATGTTTGTTACTCTTTCACGCAAAAACTACTGAACGGATTTTGATGAAACTTTACAATAATATAGCTTATGCATCAGAATAACACATAGGGTAGTTTTCGTCCCGTTATGGGGGGCAAAACCCCCTTAGGGGGGCAATAAAACACAATTTTTGTATAAATTCTCTAATATTGGGATGAAAAAATACTTGCACATATTTACATTATATGTCCATCGAAAGCTCTGATTTTTCTGCTGAAGATGGCACCTGTTCGAAATTTCTAAGTAGAATAAAAAACGAGTTATGAGCTTTTTAGATCCATGTTCGAAAGCTTTCCTCAACTCAATACAGTATTTAGTGTATCATCTCAACTCCCTGTCGATAGCGACAATTGTTGTATTGTTGACTTTCTTTGCTTTTCGTGATTGTTCAAGGCTTTTCTCAAGTCAAATTTTGAAGTAAGATTTTTGCACAAGATTGGCAAATAATACATGATTTGGCTGATGATTTTCCATTTAAACGGAACTTTAAAGTAATTAATGGTTTTTATTATTATTTATGCTAATTGAACACTTACTCATTATCCAAACAACCAGCAGATCGCCAAAATTTTTGCAGAAAGATTTCCGTAGCTGATGCATTTGGCAGTTTTTTCAACGTTGCTGTTTTTGAAGCCGAAGACTACGTCATAATGTTTCTCAGCTTTCACCATGTAAACAAAATATCGCCAATCAAAGAATTTTCAAAAGACTTTTTTTACTGTGTTAAATAATCCAGCAACTAAATTAGGCAAATCCATAAACAGCACAAAAACTTCCATTAATTTTCCTTTTTGCACAATTTCAAACAATCACCAAATTTTATTACTTATTTTGGTAACATTTCGGATGAAACTGTTTAGCGCCATTTTATGGTGACCGAAAATATCTCAGCATCTGGCGACGATATCTCTGTAACGAAAATTAATATCATATCGTTTTACAAAGTAAGGAAAGAATGGGGGAGCATCATCGAAGGTACCTCGAAACGACTTTCGCAAATTCGGTAAAATTGCACCAAGAGCCACAATGATTGAAATTTCCCGAAATAACTAAAGCAAGTAAAAGGGGATTACGAGCGCAGCTACTTTTTTTTAATCACTTCGTACTTCATTAGCCGTACAGAGAAGGTTTTTGACTCCATGTTAAAAAAAAGAAAGTATCAACAGATTAATCTTTTTAAACATGAGAAGATTGATTTCATGTTTTTTAAATTTGTATATGCTTAAATATAGTGCTTTCGTTTCTAAATCAATACTACTTTGTTTTTATACTTATTGCTATTTTAGTTTTATGGGTAAGGAAGAAACTCGATTTTTAATCACGTCAAAAAGATGTGTTTTAAATTCTTTTACTTAAAACAGAAAACAAAAGCAAGTAACGATTTTTTCTAATAATTATTACTGACCCAGGCAACGCCGGGTATTTTTGCTAGTTCGTTCATAATTTTTTTAAATAAATTATTTTATGTTTCTTTTAGAGAGGTAAATTTAACTTTCATTTGTTGAATAGCTATGGTAATTTCTTTAGCACTGGCTTAGGGGCGGTAACTTAAAACTGCTTAAAGTTTTGTTTAGTTTTAGTTTAATTTTTTATAAAATTATTCGTTATTGAATAATATATTTCTTGTTAAAATAACATATGACATTATTAGTTAATATTTTACAAAATTAAACTAGTTATTAACACTAATGATATATGTATGTAACTTATATTATTTTTAAGGTGAACATTTATTTTTACAGCATCTTTTTCCTAACCACGGTTTTCCGGCATGCCGGAAAGGACCAGGCAAATGTTATTGAAAATCTGGTGGCCCTCGAATTTTGCGGCATGCCGGCTAATGCGGGGTAATACTGTATGAAAGTCAGATTTTGAAACGGAGAAATAAATGTCTGTCTATATGGATCCCTCTCCATTACATATCCTTTAATGTCCTCATGTTGTATGATAATGTAGTATTAAAGTGACGGTAAGTACTTTTCTTGACGACTTTCTTTTAATAATTCATTTATTCTTTACAGTGCCATTACAATTTTTCTCTCAAGACTTGTATTTACAGTCAAAAAACGCACAGTAATGAACTATATGAATGCGCTTCTAGATGGTATCCAATAGGTATGATTTTAAAGTTGAGATTTTGCTCTTCCTGGTGATGATTTGTTGCGATTAAAAAAGACGTTATAGTAAATATAGATATTTTGCTGTGGTAGAATTTTATCTGTTTTAACCCTTAGTCCCAAATTTCAAAAATAAATCAGAAGGCAAGTTTGTCATAAGTAAGGATATTGTTAAGCAGCAATGTTAAATTATGTGTTGGGCAGGCTTACATATTTTGAGAATTATAACCTTTAAGTCAATTGTACATCGAAAATACACTATTCGTGGTGTTTCAAGTAGAATTAATTGATTCCAAAAAGTAATCATTAAGTAATTCAGACTTTAATTCGTTTCGATCGAATTATAATGCAATTGAAGAAGGGGGTGGGGGGGGGATATTGAGTTTTCCGAGCATTCCTCGTCGATGGATTGGTCCTTCTGAGACAGGTGACTCAGTTCAATATCATTGGCCTACGTGATCACTAAATCTCAGCGTGTGCAATTTCTTCCTGTTCGGGGTGCAAAAAATCATGTTTACCTTTCTCTTCCAGCTTCATTATTCGAAATAAAAACTTGCATTGCAACAGTCGAGAAAACTGTTAATGCAAACATGCTTACAAAAATTTTAGACGAATTTGACTTGAGTATAGACTTATGACGTACATCCAACAAAGCCCATATTGACCACATTTGTTTTGGTTTCTGGAAAACTTAGTAATCATGTATTTCGTATAAAGTTAATTTCATGATATACGCATTTAAGATTGGATCATTGTTTTTGAAGCAACCTGCGTGTTATAGGCTTTTTTTCCTTTAAAGGGCTTGTACAACATGCAAATTATAAGGAGTTAATTATGTAAGTGAAATCCGTGGCATTGAATCTTAAATTCTTTCTCAAAAGATTATTTTCCTTAATATTTTTAATGCTGTTCTTCTATTTTTTGCGTTTTTTACCTGGGTTTTGTTTCTTTTGAAAGTTCATTTTTAGCGGTTCAATCTTTTTCAAGAAATATTTTATTTATTCCAAAATTTCAAACCCCGTTGCTTTAGCTTATTTTGACGATTACTGCTACGAAAGTTTTTTTCAAAATTTTTCCCTCCACTTTTGGTATTTTGATTTATAACACCGTATTTTACTATATTTAGGTTGCGTCTCTTTATGAGTTTAGTGCAGTTATAACATGCTGAGACTCTTACCCAATAAAACCCAATTGCTAAGTAAGAAACAAATTACTATCTAAAATATTTGCAGTTATGATTTTTGCTTTGAATCAATAAAAATGCATTCTTTTTATTTATAGACACTTATCTTTCAAATAGGTTCAAATGATTAATTACATGCTCGTTATGTGTGTAATTTAAGATAACATTTGAACTTAGTTCTTCTGTCCTCTACTTTAAAAAAAGAGAAACACAAAAACCGTACATTGTTTGTTTTGTTTAAAAGTTAAACAGTTATATAGAAAAGACTGAGAAACTAAATTGTACGAATGAACTTTTATTTTCAACACAGATATATATTTTTTCCTGTTAAAGAGAAATGTAGTAAAATTCTCATTATTTATTTATTTATTTATTTATTTTATTTGTTTTATTTATTTATTTATTTATTTATTGTTGTTGTTGTTCTTTTACTAGGTAAAAATGAGCCATTTTTCATAGTGACAGCCGTTGTGCTTGTAATATCCATTGCTGTAGGGATCTATTTGCTCAAAAGTGCATTGCAGAAAAATAAAAAGACTTCAATTATTCCACAATCGCGGGAGAGTTTCGAGGATATGAAGAAATCAATAAACCTCTTAAGAGCCAAGTATTCAAAGTAGGTCAGTGGCTTGGAAAGTACATCTTCCTTTACTTATGTTTCTAAATCGCATAATCCTTTTTTAAAAACCTTTTTTAATGTCTTAATGTTTCAAGAGCTTCCGTGAAAAACCTAAATAAAACTTCCTTAGCTGTTCATAATCGCACTAAAATGACGGGGTAGAGAGTGAACTTACTAGTATCTTGAATCAAGTTTGAAGTCTGTGCTCTTTGTAACAAATTTTCCTCAATGTAATTAATATTTTAAATGCTAACTGCGTAGAATGTTGTTCCTCACTTAATCGCCGGTGGTGAGTAACTCACCATCTTCCAAACTGTATAGATGAGGATATCCCTTCCCAAAAGCTCAGCCCTGTTTTCTTAAGTGAACTTGTTTTTAGATAACTCAGAGTCTAATGCAAATTAACGTAAAATATTTTCGGTAAACAGGAATTAATAAAATTGATATTATCTATATCTTTACTAATAATAAAGCAGAAAGTCTCTCTGTCTGTCAGGATCTCTATGATGCGCATAGCGCCTAGACTGTTCGGCCGATTTTCATGTACTTTGGCACAAAGTTAGTTTGTAGCATGGGGGTGTGCACCTCGAAGCGAATTTTCGAAAATTCGATGTGGTTCTTTTTCTATTCCAATTTTAAGAACCAAATCATCATAAGATGGACGAGTAAATTACGAAGTACATAACGTGGAACCGTAACATGGGCACAAGCCAGTTGGCGAGATACGAAATTATCATAACGAGGACCCGTAACATGGGTACAAGCCAATTGGCGAGAAAATTCCCCACACATTATTTGTAAAAATACATTTGAACCAAAAGACCGTTTAGTTTTTCTATTACGGGCGAAGCCACCACTAATACTTGTATAAACTAGTATGTTGTGGCCATCACGAAACTTTCTTCCATATTTTTCTTTTTTTTTTCTGATCCCTCCCCATGCTTGACGAGGAAGCAATATTCCCAACAAAAACAAAATTACACATGCAAAAACTTGACGACCATCCCAATGTCTGAATTATTGCAAAAGCAAAGCAAAGAGCGAAAATTGAAAGTTATTTTAAAAGCCTTGCTTGAATTAATTACAAATATTTTATTTGTTAACATAAGATGGCAACAGTTAAAAAATTTAAATCATTGAGATAATATTTCCTATCATTTCCATACAATTAAAATCACGAGAAATACGCAGACGACAATCTATTACGATTTATCTTTCTTATTGTTGCATTAATAAAAATATTTTTATTCGCAAAAAAAAAAAAAAAAATCAACACCTCTTGGAGCGATTGGCGTCAAAATTGAACCAAAGCTTGTTTACATATGGATTCACATACATTCCAAATTTTAACTAGAACGTAGCATTACTTCTTGAGATAGGGCACTCACAATGGAAAAAAAGAACGGGTGATTGCGCTACCCCCTTTTTAGCTGTTGACACAAAAATAAAATCAGTTCTTATACCCATTAAGGGCTACTTGCCGATAAATTTTTCTTTCATTCCGTTCATTATTTCTTGAGATACAGCAGTCACAATTGACGACAAAAAACGTTCTATAGCTCAACCCCCGTTTGAGTTATTGACACAAAAATTGAATCGGCACCTGTTCCTGTTAATGGCAACATATGGACCAAATTTTGTTTGATTCCGCCAGTTACTTCCTGAGGAATAGCAAGCACGCGTAACTCAAAAAACGTCCCATTGCTCCACCCCCTTGGAGGAATTCGCGCCAAAAACCAATGGGCACAAGTTCACATAGGGGCACATATGTGTACTAAATTTCGTTCGATTTCATGCGGTAGTTTTTGCTGTAGAGCAGCCACAAAAAACTGGTCACACACAGACGTGACACACACACATACACACACACAGACAGACAGACATTTTCCAAAAATGGTCGAAATGGACTCAGCACACCTCAAAACGTTCGAATCCGTCAAAATTCGAAATTCGAAAATTTGCACGAATCCAATACTTTCTTCTATATATTAGATATAGAAGAAAGTAAAAATTAAAAAAAAAAAAAACATTTCAAATGAATCACAAGCAAGAATACTTTTTTAAACTAGTATGCTGTGGCCATCCCGAAACTTTCTTCTATATTTTTCTTTTTTTTCTGATCCCTCCCCATGCTTGACGAGGAAGAAATATTCCCAACAAAAACAAAATTACACATGCAAAAACTTGACGACCATCCCAATGTCTGAATTATTGCAACGGCAAAGCAAAGAGTGAATATTGAAAGTTATATTAAAAGCCTTGCTTGAATTAATGACAAATACAGTCGAACCTCCATACATCGAACTTCCACATATCGAAATTTTCTATATATCGAAATCCCAGCAAATTTCTATGTTCATTACATAGAAAAATTGTTCCCATATATCGAAAAAATCTCTATAGATCGAATTTTTTTTCGAGACATTCGTAGATTTTTTTTTTCCTCTTTAGACTGTCTGTCTCATGAAAAATAAAGGTTAGGGGAGAAAATTATGTTCACTAAAGGTTGCTACGAAACTCATAAGGAATCTGGGGTTGAGGGGTATGTAGATAGGTCGTTATTTCGTTTTAGAATTCGTAAATTCCTTCAAGTTTATTTCAAATATCTTAGGTGTAACCAATAACATTATAAAATCAGTTTCAAGTCATCCCTTTTGTCTGTTGATTATCGTTCCTAGTCGTTTTAGCTACAGTAAAAATCATTCAAGTTAAGTAGATTAATTTTTTACTTTTCTCTCGATTTGTCAAAACGAAAATCCTCTCATGTTGCGGATCAAGTTGAATTACCGAAGAATGAAGATGTATGAAGGCGCAAAAATGTAATTTCTGTTATTTTTTTTATTATTAACTTTCATTTAATCCGATGCTCGTATAAATTAGAAATTAGCTTTCATACACGAAAATTAGCTTTAATTATAATGTTTTAGGAGATTTTTAGGATAAAATAAGATTGTTTCTATGTATCGAAATTTCTATATATCGAATTTTTTTCCGGCAATTTGCTACTTCGATATATGGAGGTCCGACTGTATTTTATTTGTTAACAAACATAAGATGGCAACAGTTAAAAATTTTAAATCATTGAGATTCGGAACTCCAGCGCTCGAATACGCTACCCTTGCGGTGATTTATAAAACTGCGTCTGCACCTAAAACATTGCCACGTTGCGCATCACGTGTGTCTGTTGACGTAAACGCGGTCAGTTTGTTCTGAGTAACGCATTCAACATGTCTAAGAACGCCTTCAACAACAGAAATTAATTCGTCCCTTAGTAGTATTCTCGAGCTTCTCAAAATAATTTCGAAAGCTTCTAAGCTTCTCAAAAGTATTAAATGGTGGAAGCGTAAACAAGAAAACTCTGGATTAACAAAATTGGATAACGTTATACCAGGTAAAATTTTTTATTGTTTTGTATGAATTTGTAAGAATATGGGGGTTTTTTTAATCTTAAATTAATTAAACTTACCATATTTTACAGCAGCATTTAGTTGGAATGGACAGTATGCAAAATATTTTCTTGAATATATTATCGTAGAACAAAATGAATAACCGAGAAAGAATTTACTTTATTCCTTTTATTCTCAGCTGAAAGGTTTCGCCAAATTTGTTTAGGGTTATTAATTTTTAGTATTGTGCGAGCAAAGTAGCCTTGGCGAGATTTCGCGTTTTTAGTTAAACCATTTTTAATTTTTATCATGAGTGGAATAAAATGGTAGTAAGATTACAGAATTCGATAAGTGAAAGGAAATAATGGTCAATCAACTGAAAAGAAAACTACCACCATATATCCGTGAGAATTTTGTTGATGATTTGCATAACATGACACAATTAAATCGTAACTCAGAAATTAGAAAAATCGAAACAGGAAATTTTTAAATGAACCGATTCGGGAATTCGAGAGAAATAACTCAACTACAAATGGAAAAAAAAATAAGCGCTAGCCAAGCAAGGCAAAAAAGTATCATCTTCTTTCGATAACAATTTGTAATGTCACATTGAATTTTCTAGCATTAATTGTTATTCTTGTCAGGCCACAATTATTATTTAGTTTTATCAAGAATTGATAAATATCGAATTCAACATCGTGGAAATAGCTGCTTAGAACTACGAACTACGTAGTTTGCATGAATCTTTGACGTTTAGTAATGCTTCTTGAATTCTCATTTCTTTCTACGTGGGCCAGAATATCCACAAGACTTTGAAAATTAATTTTAAAAGAATAAAGCGAAAAAATCATACATAACAACAAAAATCACAACACTTTTAGCATTTTCTTCGTTACCATGTGCGTTTGTTGTAGTTTTCAATTCCGCCATTAGACAGTGACTTCAGTGCCCCCTATAGTTCGTTGGAGTTGCGAATAATATTTCCGATCATTTCCATACAATTAAAATCACGAGAAATACGCAGACGACAATCTATTACGATTTATCTTTCTTATTGTTGCATTAATAAAGCTATTTTTATTCGAAAAAAAAATCAACACCTCTTGCAGCGATTGGCGTCAAAATTGAACCAATGCCTGTTTACATATGGATTCACATATATTCCAAATTTCAACCAGAACGTAGCATTACTTCTTGAGATAGGGCACTCACAATAGGAAAAAAGAACGGGCGATTGCGCTATCCCCTTTTTAGCTGTTGACACCGAAATAAAATCAGCTCTTATACCCACTAAGGGCTACTTGCTGATAAATTTTTCTTTCATTCCGTTCATTATTTCTTGAGATACAGCAGTCACATTTGACGACAAAAAACGTTCTATAGCTCAACCCCCGTTTGAGTTATTGACACAAAAATTGAATCAGCACCTGTTCCTGTTAATGGCAACATATGGACCAAATTTTGTTTGATTCCGCCAGTTACTTCCTGAGGAATAGCAAGCACGCGTAACTCAAAAAACGTCCCATTGCTCCACCCCCTTGGAGGAATTCGCACCAAAAACCAATGGGCACAAGTTCACATAGCGGCACATATGAGTACCAAATTTCGTTTGATTTCATGCGGTAGTTTTTGCTGTAGAGCGGCCACAAAAAACTGGTCACACACAGACGTGACACACACACACACACATACACACACACACATACAGACACACATACACACACACACACACATACACACAGACAGACAGACATTTTCCAAAATTAGTCGAAATGGACTCAATACACCTCAAAACGCTCGAATCCGTCAAATTTCGAAATTCGAAAATTTGCACGAATCCAATACTTTCTTCTATATATTAGATACTAGCAAAAATACCCGGCGTTGCCTGGGTCAGTAATAATTATTAGAAAAAGTCGTTACTTGCTTTTGTTTTCTGTTTTAAGTAAAAGAATTTAAAACACATCTTTTTGACGTGATTAAAAATCGAGTTTCTTCCTTACCCATAAAACTAAAATAGCAATAAGTATAAAAACAAAGTAGTATTGATTTAGAAACGAAAGCACTATATTTAAGCATATACAAATTTAAAAAACATGAAATTAATCTTCTCATGTTTAAAAAGATTAATCTGTTGATACTTTCTTTTTTTTAACATGGAGTCAAAAACCTTCTCTGTACGGCTAATGAAGTACGAAGTGATTAAAAAAAAGTAGCTGCGCTCGTAATCCCCTTTTACTTGCTTTAGTTATTTCGGGAAATTTCAATCATTGTGGCTCTTGGTGCAATTTTACCGAATTTGCGAAAGTCGTTTCGAGGTACCTTCGATGATGCTCCCCCATTCTTTCCTTACTTTGTAAAACGATATGATATTAATTTTCGTTACAGAGATATCGTCGCCAGATGCTGAGATATTTTCGGTCACCATAAAATGGCGCTAAACAGTTTCATCCGAAATGTTACCAAAATAAGTAATAAAATTTGGTGATTGTTTGAAATTGTGCAAAAAGGAAAATTAATGGAAGTTTTTGTGCTGTTTATGGATTTGCCTAATTTAGTTGCTGGATTATTTAACACAGTAAAAAAAGTCTTTTGAAAATTCTTTGATTGGCGATATTTTGTTTACATGGTGAAAGCTGAGAAACATTATGACGTAGTCTTCGGCTTCAAAAACAGCAACGTTGAAAAAACTGCCAAATGCATCAGCTACGGAAATCTTTCTGCAAAAATTTTGGCGATCTGCTGGTTGTTTGGATAATGAGTAAGTGTTCAATTAGCATAAATAATAATAAAAACCATTAATTACTTTAAAGTTCCGTTTAAATGGAAAATCATCAGCCAAATCATGTATTATTTGCCAATCTTGTGCAAAAATCTTACTTCAAAATTTGACTTGAGAAAAGCCTTGAACAATCACGAAAAGCAAAGAAAGTCAACAATACAACAATTGTCGCTATCGACAGGGAGTTGAGATGATACACTAAATACTGTATTGAGTTGAGGAAAGCTTTCGAACATGGATCTAAAAAGCTCATAACTCGTTTTTTATTCTACTTAGAAATTTCGAACAGGTGCCATCTTCAGCAGAAAAATCAGAGCTTTCGATGGACATATAATGTAAATATGTGCAAGTATTTTTTCATCCCAATATTAGAGAATTTATACAAAAATTGTGTTTTATTGCCCCCCTAAGGGGGTTTTGCCCCCCATAACGGGACGAAAACTACCCTATGTGTTATTCTGATGCATAAGCTATATTATTGTAAAGTTTCATCAAAATCCGTTCAGTAGTTTTTGCGTGAAAGAGTAACAAACATCCATACATCCATCCATACATCCATACATACATCCATACAGACAAACTTTCGCATATATAATATTAGTAAGATAGAAGAAAGTAAAAATATCTTTCCAACGTCAACAACGGGGCACTTGAATCCGATTTGCATCCATCATATGAAGCAGTGAGAAGCAAAGGGATGTAAGTGACAAAATTAAAAATTTTGAGATAACCAGTACAATTGGTAGGAGAACCTCTCCTCTATCTTATGGCAAGAGATAATACTAGCAGCCCTGGTAGCTGCTGCTATACAGTATTATTCAGAAAAACTTTTTAATGAAAGCCTACCTAGGACCGCAACTTTGAACGCTTTTTACTCGAAGCATGAAAATGTCCATCACACCCTTTTGCTTTTCTCTGCCTCATACGGTCCGAGGGCTATTGGTTCGACAAAACTGGCTAAATACCGTCTAGATTAAGTTACCTTTAAAGAAAGTTATCGAAGTTGATTCATTCGTTAGGAGATACGACCCGTGTAAAGCTTACAACTCCCTTCCTTTTTTGTATCGGAGTTTTAAAAGACAGCAAAAAGAGTGCTACCTAAAAATCAGACTAAAAATTAAGGAAGTAAATTTAAATTTAAAAAATATATTCAAATTAATTTTAATGAATTGTTTGATAAAAAAACTAATTAGAATAAATTGTTTTGAAGAATTATAAGTTCGTGAAATTTTAATACGATCATGTGCATTGTTCTTTACTAATAATAAAAAGCTGAAAGCCTCTCTATCTGGATATCCGGATTTCTGTCTGTCTGTCTGGATGTCTGTGACGCGCAAAGCGCCTAGACCGTTCGGCGGATTTTCATGAAATTTGGCACAGACTTAGTTTGTGGCAGGGGGTGTGCACCTCGAAGCGATTTTTTGAAAATTCGATTTTGTTCTTTTTGTATTCCACTTTTAAGAAAATTTTACCGAGCAAATTATCACAACTTGGACGACTAAATTACGAAATTATCATAACGTGGAACCGTAACATGGGCAAGCAAATGAATATATCTAATTGGCGAGAAAATCATCATCCAATATTTGTAAATATGGAGGCGAACCAAATGACCTTTTAATTTTTACTACGGGCAAAGTCGTGCGGGTACCACTAGTATCAAATATAGGCAAAGTAATTAAATGATTTTATTTCAAGATTTTTGAAATAGGATGCAGATTTCTCTACCTGTTGAGGGCATACAGACTTTTACGTATTATTATAAGTCTTATGTTAGCTATTTTCCGAATTCCGTATACAGTTTTTATTATTTCTTAGTATTTGAAAATGAAGAGTGATGTAATGAAGTAGAAATAATAGTACAGTACAATAGTATATAAAATAGAATTATTCGAAATGTAAAAGTAAGAGTTTTCGTATGACATAGCAGTCGAGTTTCATGACTCAACGATATGATGATATCGTTGACAAAAAAGGTAAAGTGAATTAGACAAAAAGTGAAAACTCTGCATATGCAAAATGGTTTTAGACTGCCGTTAAAATTCGAGCAGAAAGAGTAGGAATCTTTTTCGTAAATTTGAGGTTCGAAATTTGGGGGAATTGTTTTAATTTCCCATTTATGCTCTATTCATTATAAAGCCATTTTATTGAAATAGTGCTTTCTTTTTTAAATTTCGCATAACAAGTTCTCTACCACATAACCTTTACCAAGAAAGTATTTTTTTAAAACTTTTATTTGCTTTTAGTATTGAGCTTTTCCCTTCCATTTCTAGACAGCAAGAACTTCTGGAAAAAATTCGTGGAATACGTGTAAGATACGGTAAGATGTTTTGCTTTATATGATAAGCTATAAATTGCTGAAAGTGCATGACACAGTAAATGACACAATACAGTGCTTGACACAGCACTGTATATGACTAAGCAGTTTTGGTGTCATTTTGAGCTTGAACCTGCCGGTTTATAGAAAGTGATGACTAAAACTTTTTTAGCTAAATTATTTTTCAGGCTTGGTACAATAATATACCAAAGTATTTAATTTTAAGCAAAAAATGATGCAATAGCAATTATTTGTTATACATGTAACGAATATTTTATTTTTAATCCTTGCTTAACAGCAGAAATATTAGTGAGAAAAATTGAAAATGTAAAAAATATATATTGACATGATAATAATCCTTTGTAACAGAAATAAAATCCTGTGCTGCTGTTTCCTTATTGTAAAGAATATAAATCGTAAATAAAAAAAAATATATATATTAGGAAATTTTTGATTTTTTTTTTTAAAGTTTTTAAAATAGTGTAAAATTCTAAAGTTAATTCCCGCCTTTTTGGAAAACAAAAACACCGCTTTATAGAAAACTAAGCATGAATTTTTAAATTGCCTTTACATGCCATAAGAAATTTAGCTCAAACAAATAATTTGCCATTAAATTCAGTTTGCGGCACAAAGCAATAACTGTAACATATATGCTTCCACGTTCTACATATCAATAAAAACCAAGTGCTGACAAAAGCCCTCAACAGTAACTGGCAATAATATTTGCTAATAGAAAACGAATTACGTACTCCTAATATTTACGATGCTTGTGGTAACGTTCACAGCTGTCAAAGTTTATGACTTTTAATATGGTGAGAGAAAAATAATTTTTGCTTTACCTATTGAATGCGAACTCAAAAGGAAATATATATATATATATATATATATATATATATATATATATATATATATATATATATATATATATATATATATATATATATATATATATATATATATATATATATATATATATATATATATATATATATATATATATATATATATATATATATATATATATATATATATATATATATATATATATTTTATATATATATATATATATATATATATATATATATATATTAGTTTATCAAGTAGTTGGTTTTTGAAGTTACTCACTAGTAATAAACTTATGTATTATTCTAGTCAATAAAATTTTAAAAAATTGGCAAACAGCCTTCCACGTTGAACTAAATAGTCCAATCAATCAATCAATTACATCCTCCACAAAAAGGATAAAGAATTTTGTGGACAACCAGGGGAAGGGAGGGAGAGTTCTCAGTTGGGAAATTTTTCTTTCTCATAACAGCGGGGGGGGGGGGATCTTCTTTTTTCTTTTTTGAGCAAAATGTTTTTACAAACATTACATTTTGCTAGTATCATCGGATTTTGATTAAAAAGTTTTAGGAAAATCGGTTTTTATAAACCTTTTATATTAAAGTAAACTGAATAAAAAGTTTCCGTTTTTTTTCTGAATTTTAAGTATGTTTGAGCCGTTCAAAATTAACTTTGAAAAAATTAACTATTCAAAAAAAATTTTTTTTGTACGTCAAAATTTAATCTGTTAATTTTTTGTTTCGACATTTTTTTATTTTTTTATTTTTTTCATTTTACAGCAAGATTTTTAAGGGTTATTAAGCGCTGTATTTCTGGTTTTATTAATTTAATTAGTAAGTTAAAAAAAATTGTCTTTTATATTTTCTGTGATTGTTACCATAGGATTGAACATTTTTAAATGCATTAAAACCGAAAAAACTTTTATTTTTTGTGCATTATTTTTTTTTCTTCTGCTGGAATATTTTTTTTTCAACTTCATCTTTTTTGAGCTTTACAAATCTTTAAATTTCCAAGAGTGCTCTTTATGCCGATGGAAGAAAGTGATGCGGGAGTTTTTATTCCGTGCGCGTCGAGTCACAGCGAGAAAAGCTTTTTTAGTGTATCCATAAACCAAAATATTCTTACAGGATGAAGTATATACAAAAAAATTAGTGCGTACGCCTAAGATAAAATGCATAGGCTAGCGACTTAAAATATTCACAGCTCTCTTTGATAAACATAAAAACAATGGATAAATAAATAGCATGAAAAGTTATTAAAATTCAATGGATAAAATATCTGTCTCTTTCACTTCACTATTTTCCTCTCTGAAAAATGAGTTTTAGCAAAAGAAAAAAAAAGAAAACCACAAATTTATTCAGTTCTGGACTATGTGATTAAATAATCTCAGAATGTCGCTAATGAACATTTTGAATGAATTTCAGAGCTCTTGGATACGGAAGACTTATAAGACAACTAAAGTGGAAGGATATTATGTTAGTATCCGTAATCTTACATGAATTTAAAGAACACTGCCCAGAGGTAAAATTTTCGAAGACTATATGAATGTTTAAAACCGAATCAGGGGAAAAACACAGCGTCCTGCTTCTAGTTTAAAGTATGTATATGTATTTAATCTCAAGTTTCAATGAAACTGGCTTTTGGATCTTGCAGAATTTATCGAGAAATGAAATGTCTATGCAGTACAAGACGCAGGACTTCTTCGGAGCAAATAAACTGCTTGTACTTGAAAATTTTAGTCAAAATTGTTTTTGTTAAAGCATTAATAAACTGAAATAACACGATATATAAGCCACAAATTTAGAAGGGGGTGGGGGACTTATTGCAAAAAACTATTTTAAGTTACATTTTAAGTTACACACACACTTAGTGATTTATTTAAGCAACATGTTGTAATTGCATACCACTCAACGATTTGCACATTCAAGTTGAAAAATTAGCTCTGGTAAAGAGGTGTTACCGTAGACAAAGCACATTTGGTTTGTTTGTTTTTTTTTTTTTTATTTAAATAAATTATTTGTTTTGCATGCACTTTTTATTAATTTCAATTGACGGAACTTTTTACATAATTTCTTACTATTTTTAACTTTGTAGAACTGAATTTGAAGATGTTTGTGAATTTTTTTTATTATCGCTATTTTGTAGATATCTCCTAAGAAACAATTATAAAAAAAAGTTTAAATTATTGCTTTTAATTCCTTTGTCGGCCAACAATGAATTCGGTTACCAATCGCGTGAATAATGGCTTAGCCTTATTTAAAATCTGCATTTAAAAAACGTTATAATTCGAATTCTATATAACAGGGAAGCTCTAAACTCATTCTATCAGATGCAGAAAAAATTATTCATTATTTTGGTGTTAAATTTTTAAATTTTTAAATATGTTTTCACTGTAAAAATCGCGAAAAATCTTTTAAAGGTTTTTTTATTAATATCTTCGTTAATCAATGTCATCCAAAGGCGCAACCTAAGAACACTCTCGATCAACTTTCCTTTCGAACAAAAAAAACTTTTCAAAAACGGTCCATCCGTTTAGACGCTAGAGTGCCACACAGATACACAGACACGTCAAATTTATAGCCCCCTTCCTTTGTGTGTCGCGGGTTAAAAACCATGTTTCTCAACGGGAGTTAACTAGTACATTTGGGGACTGATGAAAAAAATCTGGGTGGCCGCATTTTAAAAAAAAAAATGACGATAAGGGAGTCATAAAGACTGCGACTGGGGACATGGTTGAATTACTTCCTCCTGGTTAAAAAAAAAAACCACGGAAGTAACTCGAATAGTTTTGGTTATATCATTTGCACTTATTAAATGACAAAAAATACGTATCCTAAAAAATCCTAAACGAAGAAAGAAAACAAAAAACGTCGACACAAATAACAAAACTTAGTGATTTTTCACAAAAAAGATTTTTTAATGCAAATTTTGGAATAACAATCCCAGACAAACGTTTTAGAGTTTCAGAAAATGCATTATGCGCAAAAGGGTACCAATTTTTAATCTCTGGTGGATGAATTTGTAACTATATTGCTGAAAGGCTTCATGCAAGACTTCTTTCTCATCTCTTGTTTTTTGACCAATGGTGATAATTTTGCATTGTAACATTGTAAAATGAGTAAAATAAGCAGTGGTTAAAATCTGCTAAATTATAAAATCCACAATTTTTTTGGCCCCAAGATATGGGAATTTGAGAAAGTGACCTGTGTAATATATAAGAAGGGATCCACAAAAAAAAAAAAAAAAAAATGGTGTTCATAAGGGGACCACAAGTTGAAAAGGGTTGCGAAATCTCTGATCTAAAATAGGTAACTGCAGTCTTTTCTGTTACTCAATCCATGGCTATCTGCAATCCCCCTGCTCTCCCGCGTGCTCCACCGCGTATAAGGCACGGGCAGGGGAACTGCAGAAAGCCATGCTCAATCATACCGTACATGTTGTTTCTTTTCAAGTACTCTGTTATTGCCGTAAAGCCCTTTTGCAGGACATTTCCATTTGAAATCAACAATCGCCCTAAGGAAAAAAATGGCAGTAGCTTCTAAATTTCCACAATATCAGTTCTCAACTCTCGAAATGTTTTTTTATAAAACAAATAAATTAGCTGTAAAAGTCAACAACCATGTCTAAATATACCTTTATTCCTGTTTTTAGCCTACTTTTAGAAAAAAAGCATGAAAAAAGGCTTAATGCATCTTAAAAATACCGCAAAAAAAATTGTTAAAAATAAATAAAATAATTAAATAAGTATCGAATTGGAAAGTAGGCTATTGAGATGGGGGAAATGTCTGTCTGTCGGTCTGTCTGTGTCTGTCAATCCCCCCCCCCCCAAGAACTTTTGAGTGCAAAGACCGATTTGAACTTTTTTTTTTTTTTTTAATTTTGTTCTAAAGATCTCGGCGAGGACACCTCATTTCCATATTTCATTTTCTGATTTGAAAATTTTTTCGTACAAATTTGAACAGTTCAAAAAACTTAACATTAGCGTCTACTGGGAATTTCAAGCAAATATAAATCCCACAAATTTGAACGCGAATTTGCTTCAAACAAACTTTGTTAGAAAAAGATCTTGATGAAGAACATATGTAGGAAATATCGTTTTGGTTTGCAAATTTCCGTTCAATTTTGAACAGTTCAAATCCCTTAACATTTTGGCAACTACGGGGAAACTAAATGTCAGTATAGATTCCGAACTTAAATGCGGATTTACTTCAAACAAATTTTGTTGGAAATATGCTCTTGACGAATAACTCCTGACTACGACTCCAAAAATTTTGCAGCACCTGACTCCGACTCCGACTCCTGTACCTGAAAACTCGTCGAACTCCGACTCTAACTCTGTAGCTTTGGCAAAAATTTAGATGCGGAGAGAAAATGACTGTCTCCGACTCTCGAAAATGTAGGTTTTGACTCCTTTTTTCCAAAATAAATCCGACTCCGACTCCGAAAACATTGCAGGGTTACGGGCTTTAAGGGAAGTTAATCGATTCCAACTGCGAGTATTTCAATTAAAAACCTTCGACTCCCGAATCTGATTCTTTTAGCCCAAAATGAGATTGCCTGCAACTCCACAGCCATGGTTTTTACTTTGAGATAGTTATTATTGATATGATTTGTTTTAATATTCGCGCTAAAGTTTTAAGTTATGTTTTCAGTGTGTGTGTGTGTGTGTGTGTGTGTGTGTGTGTGTGTGTGTGTGTGTGTGTTTTTGAGCAATCACGATTGCTTATTGCTTTCATTTGACTGTTTTTGACGTGCTATCATTTTATTTTCCCACCGCCACCCTCCGCACTATCACCGTCGACCGGGTCCTTACGATGCTGCTCCTATAGCGAAAGCCGTCTCCAGGTTGCACCCATGTCCTACACACACGCGCATACATACACAACTACACACGCATACGCACACATACACACATACGCACAAACACACACATACACCTACACACATGCACACACAAACACATACACACACGCATACATACAGACACCTACACATACACACACATACACACAAATACCCACACATTCCTGCCTGCACACAGACACAAACACATAAGTCTACACACACATACACATACCCCCCACACACACACACATTCATACACACAACTACCCACACACTTATGCCAGCACACAGACACAAACACACATGCCTACACACACATACACATACCCCTACACACACATGCACATACCCCCTACACACACATACACATACCCCCTACACACAAACACACATACTGCCCCCACACAAACACACGCCTACATACACACACTCGTGATTGCGAAAAACATCATTTGTATTCAAGATGTCAAAATTCAAATTAATTTTTTTTTTAATAATGAGAATTATTTTTTAAGTTGACATTTTGTACTTTTTATTTATTTTAAAAGTATATTTATTCATTTTTAATTATGTTTGGCAACAGGAGAAAAACAAACGATCTTTAATTTTTAACTTGATTTTAATGAGCAAGTTATTTTTAACTCTTTTTTTTTCTTTTTGAAAGCAATTAAAGATATTTTTAATGAAAAAAATATTATAGCTGCTTTGTTTAAAAGGAGTTGCTACTTTATTTGTTCGTTTATTTATTTTTTACGCATCTATTTCTTCAGATGAGCGATCGAGGTGTATTTTATTTCTAGAAATCAGGTTAAAATGTTAAAAAGTTACGTTTGAAATAATTTGCGATTTTAACTAACTTTGAGAATATTGATCCGATACTAGAAAGTCGTATTGGTATACGGGAAAGTATGCTCGTTTACATTTGGACGGAACTTCTTGTTAACATTTACCTATTATTAACATTTTCAGCAATGATATTTTTTATCATTTAGTTAATTGTGCTTAATGTATGTTTTAAGTTATTACGAGACTCTTCTATTTCCATCAAAACATAATTCTTCAGCTCTTGTACTATAGCAATTTTTATGGTAAGTAAATATTTACTCTGAAAAAATTATTTCATCGGAATTGGAGTACAAAATACAAAAAACATTTTGGCGTGAGCATTAAGAATGAAATTAACTTTTAAGATGTGGGGAAGAATGAGTTTATAAAAGATGATGAAAATAAGAGCTTAATATTTATTTAAGTAATTAATCGTTTGTTGATCTGTTCGTGTGTACAGTGATACGACGAAGCTAAATAAGGGAAAGCAGCTGATAAAGAAGCGAAGTATACCTTACATGTTAAATGTAAACAATAGCATTGCACTATAGCAAAAACTTGACTTTCCAGAATTACTACTTCCTTTACTCAGAATGAATTTATTTAAAACTCAATTGGAAGGAAATAAATTTATGATCTAGTAATAAAAAAAAAATCCCTTTGCATTGTAAACAAGCAAAATTTTTCTTTACGACTTTTTTTTTAACTTAATTTTAATATCACCTAATTTAGGTTAAGAAAAATGCATAGATTTCAAAGCGAAATTTAACTTTCTTAATAATTTGAAATTTTCCTCAAAATGAAGGTTCAAATTATCGCGAGATGGCAGCACAAGCTCAGCTGAAAAGCCAATTTTTAAGGCATAAGATTTCCGTACTGGGACAAAACCTAACTAGTATGTTGTGGCCATCACGAAACTTTCTTCTATATTTTTCTTTTTTTTTTCTGATCCCTCCCCATGCTCGATGAGGAAGCAATATTCCCAACAAAAACAAAATTACACATGCAAAAATTTGACGACCATCTCAATGTCTGAATTATTGTAAAAACAAAACAAAGAGCGAAAATTGAAAGTTATTTTAAAAGCCTTGCTTCAATTAATTACAAATATTTTATTTGTTAACAAACATAAAATGGCAACAGTTAAAACTTTAAATCATTGAGATCATAGACTAATAATAAGAGTAGACCGAGCTATGGCAACCCTTTTGCTGCTCATAAACCAAACCATGTGACTGGTGGATATCCTAGCAACAGCGGGCGTTATTCGTAGCAGACGATCAACGCCAGCGCGAAATAAAATAAATAGAATTGATGGAACACGGAAGAATGATCTTTTATGGAGTCCGATTTGTAAATTTGTTATTCTAAGTTGTAAACATTTTGTTAATATAGTGAGTTTTTCGTTTAGATAGTATTGTGCATTTTCTTTAGTCAATTTCAATAACTCTCTAAGCAATAAAAGATGCAAGCGACCAAGAAGAATCAGCAAACAGTAAGATTTTTACCTACAGTTTCAATTTAAGATACCGATTAGTACATTTTTGCGTTAACGCAAAACGTTTACGCCATTTCGTTCACGCCAACGCTGACAGCTCCAAATGAAATAAAAGTTACCGAAAACTGATCAAAAACTATTACTAATGTCAAAATAATGCATAACTAAAAGAAAAACAGTTCAATCTCTGCACCTGGAAGTTTTTTTTAATGAAAACACATTGTCTTAAAATACATGTCGAGTGCCAAACTATAGATAATGCTGCCATCTAGCAACCATGCTGCCAAAGTCTTCGCCAAGCCCTTCCACTAGTCACATGATACATCTATGAACCAATTTTCTTCATCAGCAAGAATGAGAAAGCTCGGTCTACTCTTATTATTAGTCTATGATTGAGATAATATTTCCGATCATTTCCATACAATTAAAATCACGAGAAATACGCAGACGACAATCTATTACGATTTATCTTTCTTATTGTTGCATTAATAAAGCTATTTTTATTCGCAAAAAAAAAAAACTAGTATGTTGTGGCCATCACGAAACTTTCTTCTATATTTTTCCTTTTTCTGATCCCTCCCCATGCTTGACGAGGAAGCAATATTCCTAACAGAAACAAAATTACACATGCAAAAACTTGACGACCATCCCAATGTCTGAATTATTGTAAAAACAAAACAAAGAGCGAAAATTGAAAGTTACTTTAAAAGCCTTACTTGAATTCATTACAAATATTTTATTTATTAACAAACATTAGTGGCAACAGTTAAAAATTTTAAATCATTGAGATAATATTTCCATAGACTAATAATAAGAGTAGACCGAGCTTTCTCATTCTTGCTGATGAAGAAAATTGGTTCATAGATGTATCATGTGACTAGTGGAAGGGCTTGGCGAAGACTTTGGCAGCATGGTTGCTAGATGGCAGCATTATCTATAGTTTGGCACTCGACATGTATTTTAAGACAATGTGTTTTCATTAAAAAAAAACTTCCAGGTGCAGAGATTGAACTGTTTTTCTTTTAGTTATGCATTATTTTGACATTAGTAATAGTTTTTGATCAGTTTTCGGTAACTTTTATTTCATTTGGAGCTGTCAGCGTTGGCGGAACGAAATGGCGTAAACGTTTTGCGTTAACGCAAAAATATACTAATCGGTATCTTAAATTGAAACTGTAGGTAAAAATCTTACCGTTTGCTGATTCTTCTTGGTCGTTTGCATATTTTATTGCTTAGAAAGTTATTGAAATTGACTAAAGAAAATGCACAATACTATCTAAACGAAAAACTCACTATATTAACAAAATATTTACAACTTAGAATAACAAATTTACAAATCGGACTCCATAAAAGATCATTCTTCCGTGTTCCATCAATTCTATTTATTTTATTTCGCGCTGGCGTTGTTCGTCTGCTACGATTAACGCCCGCTGTTGCTAGGATATCCACCAGTCACATGGTTTGGTTTATGAGCAGCAAAAGGTTTGCCCTAGCTCGGTCTACTCTTATTATTAGTCTATGAATATTTCCAATCATTTCCATACAATTAAAATCACGAGAAATACGCAGACGACAATTTATTACGATTTATCTTTCTTATTGTTGCATTAATAAAACTATTTTTATTCGCAAAAAAAAAAAAAAAATCAACACCTCTTGGAGCGATTGGAGTCAAAATTGAACCAAAGCCTGTTTACGTATGGATTCACATATATTCCAAATTTCAACCAGAACGTAGCATTACTTCTTGAGATAGGGCACTCACAATGGAAAAAAAGAACGGGCGATTGCGCTACCCCCTTTTTAGCTGTTGACACCAAAATAAAATCAGCTCTTATACCCACTAAGGGCTACTTGTCAAAAAATTTTTGTTTGATTCCGTTCGTTATTTCTTGAGATACAGCAGTCACAATTGACGACAAAAAACGTTCTATAGCTCAACCCCCCTTTGAGTTATTGACACCAAAATTGAATCAGCACCTGCTCCTGTTAATGGCAACATATGGACCAAATTTTGTTTGATTCCGCGAGTTACTTCCTGAGGAATAGCAAGCACGCGTAACTCAAAAAACGTCCCATTGCTCCACCCCCCTTGGAGGAATTCGCGCCAAAAACTAATGGGCACAAGTTCACATACGGGCACATATGTGTACCAAATTTCGTTCGATTTCATGCGGTAGTTTTTGCTGTAGAGCGGCCACAAAAAACTGGTCACACACAGACGTGACACACATACATACACACACACATACATACATACACACATACATACATACACACATACATACATACACACACACACACAGACAGACAGACAGACATTTTCCAAAAATAGTCGAAATGAACTCAGTACACCTCAAAACGTTCGAATCCGTCAAAATTCGAAATTCGAAAATTTGCACGAATCCAATACTTTCTTCTATATATTAGATATAGAAGAAAGTAAAAAGAAAGACAATTAATTTGAATTCTGAAATTTTGAATCCAAATTATGTTTTTCGCAATCACGAACTGAGACAGGACTCTACTCATTGGAGTTATTGTTTCTAGAAATGGTTCCTGTCCCCCCCCCGAGCCTGCCTCTCCTCCTACGTGTGCATAGTTGTGTGTGTGCGCGCGTAGACCTGTGTGTATGCACGTAGGCGTGTGTGAGTGTATGTGTGTGAAGTCGTGTGTGAACGTGCGTGTGTGTAGGACATGGACGCCTCCGACCAGGAGATCGGATAGCTCAAAACCGGAGCAGCCGCGCCGCGCCGCGCCACCAGCAGAGGACGGTGGGCGGTGGTGCTGGTGTCCCTGGTCCAAGTTGAAAAAGGCACGGACACCAAAAACGGTCAAATGAGAACAATAAGCAATCGTGATTGCTCAAAAAAATCAACACCTCTTGGAGCGATTGGCGTCAAAATTGAACCGAAGCCTGTTTACATATGGATTCACATATATTCCAAATTTCAACCAGAACGTAGCATTACTTCTTGAGATAGGGCACTAACAATGAAAAAAAAGAACGGGCGATTGCGCTACCCCCTTTTTAGCTGTTGACACCAAAATAAAATCAGCTCTTATACCCACTAAGGGCTACTTGCCGATAAATTTTTCTTTCATTCCGTTCATTATTTCTTGAGATACAGCAGTCACAATTGACGACAAAAAACGTTCTATAGCTCAACCCCCGTTTGAGTTATTGACACCAAAATTGAATCAGCACCTGTTCCTGTTACTGGCAACATATGGACCAAATTTTGTTTGGTTCCGCCAGTTACTTCCTGAGGAATAGCAATCACGCGTAACTCAAAAAAGTCCCATTGCTCCACCCCCCTTGGAGGAATTCGCGCCAAAAACCAATGGGCACAAGTTCACATAGGAGCACATATGTGTACCAAATTTCGTTCGATTTCATGCGGTAGTTTTTACTGTAGAGCGGCCACAAAAAACTGGTCACACACAGACGTGACACACATACACACTGACAGACAGACATTTTCCAAAAATAGTCGAAATGGACTCAGCACACCTCAAAACGTTCGAATCCGTCAAAATTCGAAATTCAAAAATTTGCACGAATCCAATACTTTCTTCTATATATTAGATATAGAAGAAAGTAAAAACTGCTGCCCTTACCCATTTTCCTTCAAATTTTTATATCATGTTTTTATGAAAAAAAGCCCCGCAGAAATAGGATGAATTTGCCACCCCTCTGAAGTTGCCGCCCGCAGCAAAGGCCTCGTCTTTGTCCCTCATGATCTGGCCAATGGGTCAATAGTACTCTTTGAGGACTTCCGTACTACTTCTTTGTGAACCGTACGGTTAACTAGTATTCCTACTCTATTGAGCCTTTGTGTTGGGGAAAAGGGGGCACATGGGAACATTTTTTTTTTCATTTCTTAACCTCTGCAAAAATATTATCGATTTCTCAGAGCAAAAGTGCCCCCATAATTAAACAGTGTTTTCTTTGCCCCCTGGAATTTTTTTAGATTTTCTAAAAAATATTTTCTTTACTTTGTGGATTTTTTTAAATGTCTTCAATTGTTCACATGTGTCCCAATAGGGGCGCACGGGAAACACACACACACATGGGCCCCAATAGAGACGCAGGTGTGAACAAGCCTGGGGCACACCAGAACACCATTGAAAAATGCAGGACAAGCTTCATATTTCAACGAAAAACTCCTTAATATGAAACATATAAGGTAATACCAATTACATTGAAGGGTTTGTAACCTATACTGTGTCAGTTTATATTGTACAGTAACTGACAGTAAGAAAATATGTTTTCCGAATTATATAACTGTGCTCACTGCCAAATTTAAAACTTCATAACATGTTTATAATCACTGGATTGACAAAAAAAAAAAAAGACTAACAAGTGCCCCGTCATCTACCTTAGAACTAATTTTCAAAAAACAAAGAATTCTTAATTTAATTACAAAATTTAAATATTGTCTTAAATTTACTTGAATGCTCGTATAATGGTTTGCAATAATTAGGTTTAGTTTATCAGTTAGTCTAAAATATGTTTTCATGAGAAGATCGATTCTTCGATTTTATTTCATTGATAAAATTATAGTACCTGGACGACCGAGCCTTGTTCGGTCTCTTTAAAAGATTTTATTTATTTTTTTATTTTTTCGTAAAATCGTGTTTTTTTAAGGTTGGAAATATTTTTAAAAATATACTTGAAACGCAAAACGTTAACGAAATACAGATTGTTTCTGAACGTCCATTGAACATAGGCCTTCCCCACAATCATAAACCAGAGGCGACTCTAAACTCGTAATTATTGTAATACGTAGTCAGTGTTGCAGCTTGTTTGAATAATTAATCGCCTTGAGAATCTTTTAAACGATGAATTCTACCCCCCCCCCCTCCCCCATTGCTTTTGATATTTATGCTGCCATTTCCCTATCAGTACCATTCAATAACTAAGTAGTCAAGTACAAAAAAGAAATTGAAAAAATACAATAAAATAAAACAACCAAACAAAAGGTTTGAAAAAAAATTCAAACATCGCCTTTGCTAATGCTTTTGATTTTTTTTTTTTTTTTCTAGACAAATGTGATTGAAATTAGCCAAAAAAGGCTAATATCAGCCAAGTCTGGCAACCTTGAACAAGTTTGAAAATTTAAAGAGAGACTAATTTTCATTGTTATGGTTGCAAATCGCCTGCCTTATGTGTCGATTCATAGTTTTGTTCAGGGTTTAACTTCAGCATTTTTTTTTTCATTAAAAAAACGCCATTTTTTTGTGATAAGTCACGTTTTTACAGAAAAAATGCCGATGTAGATGAACTTATATAGAATGCAAATCTACGCCCAGATACAAAATTTCATCCAAATCGTTAGAGCTGTTGCAGAGATACGAAATATATATAAATCTATATCTAAAAGGGGGAGATTTGTTGTTCACTCACAGATTTTTTTTATATATGACCACACATAACTTTTTACAGAATAGTCCGATTTAGAATATTCTTTTTTTTTATTGGAAAGGGTATAGCCTGAAGTTGTTCCTATATAAATTTGAGGGAAAAAATCCTACCCTAAGGGTGGGGAAAGGGGGGTGATTAGTAGTTCACTCTAAGATTTTTTGATGCTGAATTGGGTATAACAAAAAAAAAAAAAAAAAACCTCACGATGAATGAGATGCAGACTTGTATGTCTCTCGTGTGTACTGTCTTGAGCAGGTAAACGACAGTATCTGCAGAAATGCATTTTCGAGATATTTGAAGAATTGTGCGCTGGATTCAGTACTATCAACTGGGAAATGTTGGAATTATATTTTTTTTAGCGGAAACCAAATAAGTTAGTTTGTACAACAAAGCTAACGTACAAACAATGATGACAAAATGCAAAAAAAAAAAAAAAAAAGATAAAATTGGAGTTATAGCCCTTTACCTGCACACGGCAGTGTAGACCGCTCAATCTCTGGTACTTGTGATTAGGGTTAGTTTTCAGTGCCAGTCGTCAAACATTTTTTATACTCAGGATTTGTATGAAAAAATAGGGCGAAGTTTAGTGATGGTGACATACTATTTTTAACCGACGAAAAAACGGAGGAGGTTCTCAAGTCGACACGTATATATATATATTTTTTTTTTTAATGTATGACCACACATAACTTTTTACAGAATAGTCCGATTTTGAATATTCTTTTTTTATTAGAAAGGGTATAGCCTGAAGTAATTCCCCTATAAATTTGAGGGAAAAATTCCTACCCTAAGGGAGGGGAGATGGGGTGATTAGTTGTTCACTCCAAGATTTTTTGATTCTGAATTGGGTATTACAAAAAAAAAAAAAAAAGCTCACAATGAATGAGCTTCAGACCTGTATGTCTCTCGTGTGTACTGCCGTGGGCAGGTAAGCGGCAGTATCTGCAGAAATGAGTTTTCGAGATATTTGAAGAAATGTGTGTTGGATTCAGTAGTACTAACAATAAGAAAATGTTGGAGTTATATATTTTTTTCAGCGGAAACCAAATAAGTTAATTTGTACAACAAAGCTAACGTACAATAGATGACAAAATGCAAATTCGTCAGCAATTTGTGTTATCGTAGAAATATCGATCACAGTAGGAAAATGCACACGAACATCTTTATACAGTGCATTATTCTTTAGGAGCCACTGCAATGCCACTTGAAGTTTACCTATATCAATTTGAAACTCCCTAGAATGTTCTAAATTTTCACGACTTTCTACTACGAGCCCTAATCCAGTTTGATTAGGTTCAAGCGGAAGTTGTTCCGCCAGCTCGACCACATCCTGAGCAAAAAGGATTGCCTGCCCTTTGCACCAGTCTTGGCTCAAACGATTTTGAACTTTTATTATTTTAAGAAATGGCACTACTCTGCAAATAAAACGTTTCTCAATTTCCGATAACTCATCAATAACTGTAGGTATTGCAGCTACCGACATTTTGTTCCAATAGACCTGGGGTGGAGTTTTATGTTTTTTAATATTGTTTGAGCATCGTGAACAAGTAATTATATTACCTAAAGCTACCAGTTCGTTAGGCAAAATAGAGCCTAAATTTTTAGTTTGCAATTTCCTACGTTGCTGAGGATACAAATTTTTTTTGCATATTGAACACGACAAGTCAGCATAAACATTAATTGATTTCTTAAAGTTTTCTGCGTCACACTGGTTTCTTCGCTCGCGAGCTGCTTGTCGCATGGCGCTCATACGATTAGTTCTCTCCTCGGAAGATTCGTGAAGTACCACCATTGCTGAACGGTTACGAGCAGCATCCAAACGCAGCATACGTTCGTCCTCAATTTCATTTGAAAGTCGCTCTCTTATCAGATCTAAACGATGAGCGCGTTGCTCTTCACTCTCATTTGAAAGTCGCTCTCTTATCAGATCTAAACGATGAGCGCGTTGCTCTTCACTCTCATTTGAAAGTCGCTCTCTTATCATATCTAAACGACGAGCGCGCTGCTTATCACCTTCTTGCAATAACCTATCGTTATTGTAGCTTCTCATTCTCGACAGTCTTTCCTCGCGCTGACCTAAACTCTCCTGTGAACGTGTTAATGTAATTCTCTTTCTGTTTGCTTCCAACCTTTTTTCTTTCTCATTAATAGATTCTTCTAAACATCTTTTCCTCATCCGAGCAGCATTTTTTGTAGGCCTACCCATGTTAGTATATAAAGCCTGCTTTTTTAAAATTATTTATGTAACACAACAGATAATTGTTAAAATACGATTATATATATATATATATATATATATATATATATATATATATATATATATATATATATATATATATATATATATATATATATATATATATGTTAATATCTAAAGTAAGGTAGGTAGCTATTTTAAAAGTAATCAAAAATATAAGCATACAGATTATAGCCACATTAGTAGCTTATAGCCACAAAAAATTATAAAATAAAAACTTTTTAACAAAAAAATTGAACCGCCGAAAAAAACTGAAAAGCAAAAAATAAAAAACCATTTTAATTAAACCTTAATAACTAAGTTCTTAAACTGATGTAAGTATACCTAAGTATATATTTTTGTAATAATTTAGAGTTTTTAATTAACCTTAATAACTCAGTTCTTAAATTAATGTAAGTATACCTAAGAAGTTTTGAGTCGGTGCCAAACAATAAATAAAGATCCCTAAATTACCTAAATTTAAAGAAATAACCAAATAAAATTAGCAATGTAATGTGAAATGTCCGGCGATAAACATAAATGTTTCAAAAAATGCTCTCTCCACACGCCATCATTAAATCATGAATACTAGTAGATCGTATACAACAAAAAATACCTCTCGTTGGAGCTTTGAAACCTTTGGGACCTCGCACGAGAGAGGCAAACAACCAGTGAGAAAAATCTTCAGGATCATGTATGCAATTAACGGCTACAGTTGTTATGCCATACTTACGCTGAATAATACTATGACCCACAAAACCATTTATTTGAGCTTTTAACAAGATGAGAAATCCTTCTTCAGTATGATGAACAATGATTATAAACATTTTGACTCTTGTATATGAGGCAAAAGCTCAGTAGCAGCCAAATACTCGACACGTGCTTCTTCGAGACCACTCGACGACGTTCGGGTTTAACTTCGTGAACGCTCGGCATTTTCCGGCGAAGGGGCGTGTCGCCATACGCCACCGCTGCGCCTCACGCTTTACAAAAATAATTAATTTGCTTGTTTGGCACCGACTCAAAACTACTTAGGTATACTTACATTAATTTAAGAACTGAGTTATTAAGGTTAATTAAAAACTCTAAATTATTACAAAAATATATACTTAGGTATACTTACATCAGTTTAAGAACTTAGTTATTAAGGTTTAATTAAAATGGTTTTTTATTTTTTGCTTTTCAGTTTTTTCGGCGGTTCAATTTTTTTGTTAAAAAGTTTTTTATAAATTTTTTAAAAAGCCTTTATTTCGCATTTTTTTCTGGGTTTAGTTTTTTTCGAAACCCATCCTACAAGAAGTAATGAGCCCTCAATTCCAAAATTTTAGTTGGTAATAGTAAAAACATTCCGCCCCCTTCAGAAGAAAAAAGTTTTTAAAAATACGCAAAAGTTTTTTTTTTTTTTTTACAATTTTTTAAATGCAGAACACGACGCGACCTGTAAGCAAGCATTGCCGGTTGAGTTCCGCACTTCCTCATCACGTTACCTAACTGTAATCGTTTGCTTTCTCTTCACTTTTTTTTTTAACGTTCAGAGATTTCATATCTTTATTTTTCCGACTTTTTTTTTTCTGGCCTGTTTGCTATATTTATTTTTGGTCAAATATTTATGCGCATTTTAATTCAGTCAAAGCGGTGATTTTTTTAAATCTTTTGCAAGCGCTGCTTTTTGCACACTACAGGGAACATAGAGCCTTTTCTTTGCGTGTAATTTTGAGTAAATAAATAAAGTCCGCGGTTTTTTGCATGATTTTTGTAGGGATTGGTGGTTATGTTTGGTAGATAGAGAAATGATATTAAGTGGGGAAAAAAATGTCTTTTTTTTACATAGAAAGGATTGTTAATTACTATCAGAGGTAGATATGCATGGATTGTATAGATAGATAGATAGAAAGGTGGACAAATATAGAGGTGGATACAGTAGATGGACCGTAAGAAATAGAGGAACTTCAACGGGGGATCAATTGCCCCCCCCCCACCCCCACCCCCACACAAACACACACCATGACTTTGAAAAACAATGCTTTCACATAAAAGTGGAAATGCTTTTTGTTATTTTCCGACAAAATTTGCATGTATGCCCTTTGTGCCTCCCCTCGCCCCCCTCCTTAAAAATATTCTAAAGGACATAACGGGAGATAGATCCAGAAAATACTTTATTCAACACAAAATTTACTAAGCAGCCGCCGATGGCTGCAACCTTGGCGTAAACAGGCGAATGATAATATTGATGTATAGAGAAAAAGATTGATTAATACCATCGACAATTTTTTTAAGCAGCCGCCGAGGAAGTCAGCATTGGCGTAAAAAGGCGAATGATAATATTGATATATAGAGCAAAACATTGATTAATACCGTCGCTAAATTGTGTAAGCAGCCGCCGAAGGCGGCAACCCTGGCACAAAAGGCGAATTGCGTATAAAGGCGGACCAGCTGGTCGCCGAAGGCGGCCAGTATCTATATAAATTTATATATAAATATAGATATAAACATAGATACCCATTCATAAGAGCTGCTCGTTTAAAGATATAAGACACAGCACCTGCTAAAACAAAGAAGTTGTCGCCTCAGAAACATAAATAGGCTCATTGCTCTTAAAGTTTGGCCAGAAAGTAGGACTGGCACTGCCATTACTTGAGAATGTTTCAATTTTTTTTTTTGCTTGATGTTAACCTAGTAAAACGTACCAAGCTCACATGTGCCTCGTGCTCACATGTGCTCCTCTTTCCCCTACTTGTCTGTACTCCTAAAAATAACGACAAAAAATGTCGCTTACTTTGTACATTTTTCTAAAGTTAAAATCATGAATTAAAATTTCAAATATCATGATTCTTTTTGGTATTACTTAGAAAAATGTGTTTCAAATGTCACAATTCTTTTTTGTGTAATTTTAAAAATTATGTAGTACAATTCGCAACTCTAATAAACTATAGAAGGCGCTGCAGCCACTGTCTAATGGCGGATGAAAAAGGTAAAACAAACACATGCCGTAACTTATAACTTGCTTTGACGCTTAGTGAATGACAGTAATTTTTCATCGTGTTTGTGGGAAGGTTTCTTTTCTATTCTTTTGAAACTACATTACATCACAAACTGTCTGAAGCCTGTAATTTACCCCAAAGAAAACACTTGGAATGGAATGTTTTACCTTTTTCTTTAGTGTTGTTAATCATTGCAAGGTAGCGTATTCGAGTTCTGGAATTGCGAATGGAGCAAGGTTTTGTTTTTGTTTTTTTCCAAAAATCTGATTGCAATATCTGCGAAAATTCTATTCGGACTCGTTTTGTACAAAATTCATATTTGGTCAGTTAATTAATGAAGCAATTTATTCAAATAATTTGCAAAGATACTAGTTTAGGAGTTGATGAAATCTTTCATTTTCTTTGTTAAATAATGAAACAGTTTATCCAAATAATTTGTAAAAATACTAGTTCAGGAGTTGATGAAATATTTCCTCGAAAGAGAGTTTGTAGTTTAGTTTTGTTTTCAAACAATTAATTCAACTAATATAGTCATGGTTTTGCAGCAAAAGAAAAAAAAAAGAAAAAAGAAAACGCACAGCAGAATGCAAATGTTCTTGGAAAATTAAACAAAAAAATCTTCATCACAGTTGAACTTTATATTCAATCTTGAAAATAAAAATATTAAAAAAGAATATATTAACAATTTAAAAAAAAGAAAGGTAATTCTGTTACTGCAGGGGAATTATGGCCTACCAAGTCTAAGATCAGTTGAGTTGTCTGGGGGGGGAGGATTTGGCGCATTAATTCTTGTAGCTAGAGATCCTTTAAAATCAGTTTTCATTGCTGAGCTTGGGTAAAAGCTGAGAAGAACACAGCCAAAGAACACAGAAATTTAAAAGAGGTAACACTTTCAATGGGATTCTTCGCAGCCGTTTTCGAAAAATTAAGAAAAATTTATTTTTACGAATCATTTTTCATGCAAAAAAAGTATATTGCATAAAATTTCGTGAATTTTAAAGTAATATTTTAAAAAATTTTTAAAGCGTGTTTTCGGAAACCTACTATCATCATTCGATTATTTTCGCCTTACTCTGGATTTGTCAAATTGACTATGTTCGCACCTAACACTGAAACCCCTTAATATATACATAAGATAAATCACGCTTCAAACTAGAGTCATTCTAATCTATTTACTTATACAAGATCCAAATAGACATGCTCAATCTCTACATAGTATAAAATGAAGTCTCTCAAAAGCGTGTGTGTGTTTGAACTCACAAAACTCGAGAACTACCTAGCCGATTTCACTGAAAGTTTCACAGTTTGCTCCTTTAAGTCCTGAAAAGGTTCGCAGACCAGTTCGAAAAAAAAAATCGACGAATAGTTCTATTTTATTTCAATTTAGGCCCAATTTTCGTATAAATTCCCGAATATGGTTGTAAAAAATTACTTGCATATATTAATATTATATATCGTTGGAAAGGGTAGAATTTCCGCGTTCTACGCGATTTGTTTCAATGCTCTAACTTAATTACGGCGGGAGTTATTCAAGTTTTTAGCTCGAATTTGTTTAGACTTAGCTGAAATTTAGGCACTACTTCCTTCATTCAATTTATCAATAAAAAGTAAAGGAATAGTCCCACAATTTTCTTTTTGACACCATTGGAAAAAGCGACATTTTTTACTCAAGATTTAACTCGGACTATGGTCGAAAGTTTAACCCTCTATCTCCATTAGAAAGAAAGTTACAAGCGAATTAAATGAAGTTCAAAAATCTGTTCTCTATTCAAGTTTTTGACAATTTTATCTTGCGTTTCCACGGTAACGCTTTTTGAATCCATTTTTTTTTTCCATCTTTCTGATTTTCAATTCTTAAACTTATTTTATTTTGTGTTTCCATGGTTACGCTTTTTAAATCCTTCTTTCTCATTTTATTTTAATTTTTTAAAAGTATTTTAATGTCTTTCGTCACTGTTTGAAGGGGAAATTTTGCATGATGTTTTTTTTCCCACTTATTTAAGCCTGATTGTTGGATATACGTCACTTGACACAATTTTTATTTTCAAAGTAGACCGGGCAAAGCCGGGCAACGCAGCTAGTGATACAAATATAATTAAAGACGAAAGGAAAACAACAAGTTGAGTCACTTTAGACGTAGAAAGATTTTTATTGAAAACACAATTTATACATAGCATGTAGAGACGGCGTTAACATTATCACACTTTTAAAGGATAAATATATATTTATATAGTATAAGTGTTTATGTATATATTTACATCTACTTCTATACAGAGTTGTTAAAAAATGGGCAGCATATGAAAAGGAAAATATCCACCTTTGTCTTCTTTTATCACTTTGTAATTCATTATTCAATAAATAATCTCTCTCACAAAAATTGCATCCGTTAAAGTTATTGGCTTATTAAATATTTTTGCATCTATGTTGCCAGCTGACGAGAGATTATTTTTAATTGGTACAAATTTTTATAGAACTCTGCCTTAAAAATTACAAGCTTCCGATTAAATTTCGATAGTAATGTAACTTTGAATTGCTGAAATTTTGTAGTTTTTATGATTTTTTTGCAAAATATTAGCTACATAGTTTTGTTATAAAGATAGTAATAAAATAACTTGAACCAACTACGGTTCAATTACCCTCCTAAGTAAAAATTACATGTTCAGGACAGACTACTAACGAGAAAAACTAAATTATTCTGTCTCACGTACATTTTCATGTTTTCAGCTTAAAATCTAGCAAATAAATGTGTAAGGTTCAAGTTTTTATGTCAAGCATAACATAGCTCTGTAATGTCATTCCGTACTTTGTTTTGGGGTATTGAATCGCAACAACAAAGTAGTTGGCATGAACACTACACATACGTTATGTTTTCAGTAATTTTTCATGGTCATGAGCAAGAGATTAAAAACTAGAAAATATTTATTTCTTTTATTTACATTATTGCTGTATGTTATTGTATTTCCTAGCTTGTTTTTATTTTTTGATGCTATTATACACCATAACTGCTATTTAAGGAAATCTGATCGAATAAACTTCAAATGATTCGAAAATTTGCAATAAGTTCTTTTATTGTAACCTTTCTTTGTCTACATTTCGTTCAACCACAAACGTCATTGGATATGATGCTCCTAATTTTTTAGGGATTTGTTTTTCCATAATTTAATAACTTAGCTATCTATATACGTATTTACAAGCACGAACAAGAGTTTAAAATTAAACTGAATTCTTATTCAATGAAATACAAAGCGATTGCAATTTTATCTAAACATAATAAAGACACCAGGGTTTTCTTTTTATTCCAAATAATTATTCCTGTTTTGAAAATCAGTTAATTTTTAAATAATTACAACTTTGACTACCTTTGACAAATCACTTACTAAATTAGGGAATAAAAGTATGCTACTTATTGAAAAATTATATCGAACCAAATCGAATTATCATCAACATTTTTAACTAGTAATTAACAGAGATGTATACTGTTTGGTAGAGGATTCAGTTGGATTGTATTACATGAAAATACTTTCTACCCATCAAAATTTGACGGTTCATATTTTTAAGACCAACCTTGCAATTACATCAGATAAAGCCATCATTCGCGTAGAGTTAACATGAATCCTTTTTAGGATTATTCTTACGCATTCGATCAAGTAATCACGTTCATTTTATCACCCATTTCGAGAGAAACATCTCTTTTTACAGCCAATTCCATGTTTATTTCTCTAGTATTACAAAGCAACAGTGCTCCCCCTCTTACAACAGCTGTTCAAGTTTTTTCATCGCCATGTCTACAGTTTCTGAAATGTTATCAATTTTCGAAAAGCTGCATTTATTTTCTCTCGTCAACTGGCACAGTAGCTAAGTATTTTCCCCCAATTTGATGGGGTACGAGAAGTGTGTGCGACAGAAAAAATGGTCACACAGTGTTTGCTAATTTATGAAAAGGTCCGTTTCGTTTGAGAAGTATCACATTCGTGGTTTCACATTCACAATATGCGACTAGAAGTTTGGCCCGTGAGGTGTAGTCGGTCCGGTTCCGAGCAACTGTGACGTCTATGATGTGAAACCTGCAATTGAAAAATAACTATTTTAATTTGTTTATCTGGAAGCATGATAACAAATTTTCAACTTACTGAGCATTATCAGAAATCATTCCAGTTTTTCATTTCGGCCGGAAATGTAAAAGCAAAATGGTGAGCTCAAAATTATATTATACGAAAATAAATCAGTTATTTTTTTAGTGAGAACATAGATCAAATATAGTTTGTTAAGATTTAAAAAATATTACCACGTACAAGTTGTCATTTTTACAAAATGCTTCTAAATAGTTACAGTGCTGGCCAAATTATTAGACTAAAGAGGTTTTTTTTTTCTGTTTTTTGTTCACTATTTGTACTAAAATACTATTTATTTTACTGTTAATGTACAGTACATACTGCACATTGATTATTACGTTATTTTAGCATACTTTAATGTTTGCAGGCGGCAGTACTGTCTGCTTTGTTTATGTTCTTTGTTTATCTACCTAACAGGAACATAACCTCAATCATTTTAAACAGTTCACTAGTTCTTTTTATTAGTGTGTTCTGTTTGTTGTATTTAAAGTTAGTTTCAGGTAATTTGTGAGTATGTGTATGTGAGTATATATAATAGTGAGTATAAACAGTTTTTTACCTCCTTTTTTAAAAAGTTAAGAAATGGTGTAATCCTTGTGAAAAGTATGCCAAAAAGACTTAGAATGATCATCAAGAACAAGGGAATGCATACTAAATATTAGATAATTATTTCACTGTTCGTTAATGTCTCTATAGTTATGTAATCAATAAAGAATTTGCTTTTAAAACAGTCTTAGTCTAATAATTTGGCCAGCAATGTAAGAGGCAAAAGCACACATCTGTAACGGACAAACTACCACCTCTGTAAAGTAATAGGTACTTCTATTTCCGCCTATAAACCAGATGTTTGCCTTTAAATCTCATCGCCGGTCAGACTGTAACTTGCTATGAAATGGTTGTGGTAAGAATTCAGTGACATCTCAACAATCGGGAAACCTTGACATGTTTAAGAAAACCCTTTAGGAAATAAAAACCACTTTATTAGAGCAACCTAAGAGAGTTGTAGGGGAGACCGGGGTAAGTTGTTACATTCGAATTTAAAATTAACCACCAGTAGAAACTGACTTTCCTTGCACTAGATGAGCCCTGAAGAAACATATTGCTCAAATTCGCTTATTGTCGTCCGGATCGCAGCTGACATCCGTAAAACTGCGCTTTTAGTTGATAATTTCTTTCTATTCATCCTTTAGAATGAGAAAATCTTAAATGTTGGTAAAATGTATGCGCTAGTTACATGGTAGAACAGTTGGTAAACAATTTAACATTTCAGCTGAAACATTTTATCCACACTGATATTTTATGCATATTTCATAATGTTTTACGCTTCGATTACGAATTCGTGTTTTAATTTTTTCAAAATATGCATTTCCTTAAAATTTCTGTACAGAACATTTAACTAATATTGCAAAGACTCGGCTCCCAGAATGTTAATTTTTTTTACTGGTATTCAGTTTGTAACAACCATTTCGGTCTTTTAAAGTTCAAAATTCATTTTAAAAAAATGTGCACTGAACTTACATTTTCTTGCAATATGTGCACGATTTCTGAAAACGGAGGTCGCTGCTCGGGGTTAAGAGACCAACAACGCTTGATCAGGGTCTGAAAAAGAATTCAGTTTTTTAATATCACAAGAAACTTTTTTAAAAAAATGAACTATTCTATGAAGGACCATTGGTCTACGTGCTTATCTGCAATTTTATTCATAAGTAGGGGAAAATGGGGCACATGTTATTATTCTTGTTATATAGTGCGTTTAAGCTTCATACAGGATATGATGAAGAATTTAAAAATTATTTTAAACTTCAGATTTTAGTTAGAGGAAAATACTTTGTTCTTTTTTTCTTGTAAATATTATATAACACTAAACCGTTGGCCAATTACTTAGTAATAAAATAATTTAAAAATAACAGAATTTTTTAAAAAATACTAAGCACTGTTCATAATACACTCAAAAAGATAAAATAACTTTCCTGGGTCAGCAAGAACAATTCAAGTACTCCTGCAGTTTTCAATGATTCCAAGAAACGGATACTACAAACGAAGAAAAGTGCGACTCTAGCCATGTAGAGAATTCTTTATCATTATCTAGCTTTGAATCATAAATTTGAGGGTTGAAACATGCATATTTTTCTTAATGGGAAAGTTTGGTTTGAAATGACTTGAGCAGCACTTTTCTTCGTTTGTAGTATCCGTTTCTTGGAATCACTGAAAACTAGAGGAATACTTGAATTGTTCTTGCTATCCCAGGAAAGTTATTTTGTTCCTTTGAGTGCATTATGAAGAGTGGTTAGTATTTTTTTTTAAAAAATATGTTATTTCATTCTTTTTAGTGTAAATTTACTTCAGAAATAAAATAATGTTACCATCCCGAAACAACACCTTATTTTTTCATTTAAATGCTCCATACTAAAAGAAAGAAAAGTGTGCCTGAAACTTAAAGCAATTGACACTAAAAACTAATCAAACATAACTAAACATTTCATGCTTGCTTCAGAGAAGCCTTGATTCAAAATTTTCATTATGATTACTATTAACATTACTGTTGCAAGGCACCAAAGTTTGTAACAATGGGTTTTTTTTTTATATTCAAAAATTTAATGGGAAATTTCATGAAATTTGCTGTTTTCCATCCTAACTGAAATAATAATTTTATTTTAGAATATTAATTTTTCAGCGTTAAGTTGTACCTTAAGATTAAGCAAATCATTTAGTGAAATCCCGAAGTCTCTATAAATGGTCTTTTTGCTGAGATATAAGCAAAAACAGGCCTCAGATTACTCCGTGACAATCAAGCCAAGTATAATAAAAGTGCTTACTGAAAAATAATAAAATAAATAAATAATAGGGTAATAATTATTAACAGTAAACTCATTGTAGCAAAATAATAATCATAAATCCGAACACATTTTTTAACTTATAATAAATCTACACCAACATTTATATTACGGGGAGGATATGGCAACTGTTCACATGTCCCTCTATATGTTGTGTTCACAAATGCCAAGTCATCTATCTTAGAACTTTTTTTCAAAAATAAAAAATTCTTAATTTAATTAAAAATTTTAAACTTTGTCATAAATTTAGTTATGTAATGGTTTGCAATAACAAAGTTAAGATTATTCGTTAGTTTAAAGAATGTTTTCACGTGAAGCAGGCAGCGATATAATTACATCAGAATCTGCTAATACAAAGAAGTTGTCATCACAGGAACAAAAACTGGCTCATTTCTGTAAAAATTTGGCCAAGAAATAGGACTGGTACAGCCATTACTTGAGAATTTTTCAAGATTTTTTGATTGACCTCACCCTAGTGAAACATACCGAGTTCACAAGTGCCCGCTTTTCCCCTACCTCATAGCATTCAACCCTAAATATTCAAGGTGTCCAAAAAGTCCTTTACACATTTTAAATATTCTTAGAAAAGCAACAAATTGTTGTGTGAATATGTAGTTTGCAACATAATACTTCAATGGTTCAATATTTTTTATCGCATCGTAAAAAAAAAAGAAAAATAGAAGGGGTGAAAAAGTGAAATTATAACTAATCGCTGTATTGTTACAGTAAGAAATCAAATGTCATGAGAAGTGTTTAATGATTTTATTAAACAGAAAGTAACAGTTCATGAAACTAGGGACATCACAGTAAAAAAAAATTAATTGCATCAGTATTTTTTTCTTTCGTATGAGGTAAAAAAGACTATTTTATAAAACTGTGAGAAAAAAAGTTATAAACACATGTCTGTAAGTTTTATAGGCGAATTTTGACAACACTACTCACTACCCATGCGTCGTTGCATTAGCGATTCTAAAAGTTAATCTTTTTTTTTCCACTTAGGGAATCAACTGCTATGTCTACAATCTTATTATTTTTATATAGAAATGTGGTTTATCTAGGAAGACCAACAAGAAACAACAATCACAGTAACATCAGTCACATTTCTCTTTTCGTTAATAAACCTCAAACAAATTGCACAAATAGCATTGACTGCTGCAGAAAGGCAAAAAAGGAGGCGATATAAATTAAGAAATAAAGTAAAACACGAAAATTACAAAAAGTAAAACAACGTAGAAGCTGGAAAGAGCAGATGATAAAAATAAATAAAATAATTTTAAAAAACCTAGCATAATTACTAAAGTTAGTTTAGAATAAAATTAAAAAAAGAAATTAGGTGAAGAAATAGAACAAGTAAGAAGAAATTTAAAGTGTTGAACTCCCAGGTTTAAATTAGCAGCTGCATTGCCCCTCTTAAAAATAATGAAACATTGGTAAAATCTGTTAGTCTTTCAGAACGCTCTTTGTTATATCTTCACAAAAGAAAACTGCTGCTGTAAAAAAATTTCTGGCATAAAATTTGATAAACAGGTAGTCCTAGTTCTTCATGTATTACATTTGAATGAAAGTGCTACATCATCGATACAGAAATACTTCTTAATGTCGCAGCTTCATGCAAATTTCAGAGCTATCACAATCCGACTTGCACAGTTATTTTATTAAGAGTTATATTTGAGTAATACTTTTTTATAATTCACAAGCTGTATGAGGTGTTTAGCAACAGCCCTTTTTTACAGTAAAGGAGGGAATCACTTCCAGCAGAACATGTTCCAAAATTGTTGACTGCAACTGGAGAACGGGTTCTTGAAGAATATGACAAACAACTGTATCACGAGAAGTTAGATGCATTGAAATTGAAAACTAGGAGTATTTAGTAACTGTCAAGATTCAATAAGTAAAACATTGGAAATAGCCTGTCAATGTGGATGAAATTTATTATTCACATGAGAAAGGAATAAACTATTTTGAGCACTAGATGTAGTAAAGGCAAGAGGACTTTTTATTTTATGAAATACATCAAAAATATAACTTTTAAAACTTTAGAAATGAACTTTTCTAGTATTTTAACTACAATTTTACCCCCCAATTTTAAATGTTAATTTTATTTTCAAGGAGAAATAATTTATAATTACTGTCTGACCACGGAGTGTATAGAAAGACAAACATCCATTTTAAAGCCGGAAATGGACGAATCTAATATTTTTTACCGATGTCAGCTTTTGCAGAAGCAGAGTCTCATTCAAATGAGCGGAATACGCGCATCAAACTTTTACTTTTCTCCCTTATTCACATAGATTCGTCTTATCAGGACGTTTGAAAATTCCATGCAATCCGTGGTTGGACAGGACAGCAATTTATTGTAAATGTAACATCAGTCACAAAATCATTGTATCATCAGTCACGATTGTTAAATAATTTTTATACTTTTAGTTTTTAAATTATTTTAATAAAACAAAGTGTTTTCATCAAGTCTAAAATCTCTATTTTAAGGGGAAGAAATCTGTTTAGGTTTTTCAGTTAATAGTTTGAATTGAATTTCCAGTTATATATAAGTCACTTTTCCCAATGTCTCTTCTGCGTAAAATCAGTCACGTTTTTTTAATCCCCTTAATTTCATACAAAAAAAAATTTCTCAAATCTGAAAACAAATGTGGGACAGTGATGTACCATATCATGATATTTTAGATCAATTTCAGAAGAAACAAAATTTAATTTCAAAACAGTGCTGAATTCATAATTTAAAAATAGTGTCAAATTGTAACGTCAGTCACCGTGGACAGACCCAATACCTTTCAATGCGTGTACCTGTACTCAAGTTCATCCTATGTTCACAAACATTACACACATTAAACTCTGGTAATAAAAGGTAATGTTTTCTGTTGAATAAGATGATTAAATACATCAGATTACGCTTTTTTTTCCTTTACTGTGACGGTACAGCAGTAGTCAATGTAAATTACTTATAATAACACTTTTTTCTTTTTCTTTTTTTCTTTTTTTTTTACGATGCCATAAAAAAATTTCTGAACTTGTAAAGTATTGTGATGCATGCAAACTGCATATTCATACCACAATTTGTGGCATTTCAAGGACTTTTCGGACACTCTGTATTTTTTTTTAATGTGTCAAGGACTTTTCGGACACTACTTTTTTTTAAGTGACAAGAACTTTTCGGACACTCTGTATATTGTTAACAATATTGTTCATCCTGAATTATTCTTTATTAAGGTGAATTTTATGGTATGGTTAAATTCCCTAAACACATTTTGAATAACTTTGAAAAGTAATTAAAAACACGGCAACTGACTAATTTCACTAATGTCAGTCAGTAGCTATGTCTACGAGCGCTTGTTTCGCTATAGTAATAAAGATAAATCAACACTATTTCAATCGTAAGGCTCTTTCGTATACTTATCAGAAATATGTTTTTTTTTTTTTTAATTTCAAATCATTAAAGAGTTACAATAAAAAGAACAATTGGGTGATCTTTTGCTTAAAATACAATTTTGCTAAAAATGTATTCCTTCAAGTGTAACTGTTTTCACCCATTTGTATTGTTCGAAGTTGATAATAAATAAATGCGTTTTTCACTATGGTTATTTTTAGCCAAATGAATATGTATATGGACGTAAACGAGGAATGTGAGAGAGAAATTATGATCCTCCCTTAATCTTTATCAATATTTTGTAAAGTAATTATTCGAAAATGGTTAACTGGCTTATAAACAATTTTTGAACAAACTAATGTTTGAAACTAGCTGAGAAGAATTAAAAATGTATATTTTTTTAAACTATCTGTTTGTGAACTTTCAATTAATAGTTTCATTTTTTGAAAAACCTTGAGGAGATGCGGGCGGAAAAACAGTTTTTCTAGACTTGTTCCGTCAATGCAATAACAGGCAGTAAAAGAAGAGTTTGCAGCCCGATCGCGTTTTGTACAGCAAAGTCATTCGGCAAGAGTTACGGAAAAATTAATCCATGAACCCCAGACATTGCATATTTTGTACAACATTTGTGTATGTAAATATTTTGACGTACAGTCACTTTTTTCCCTTATTCTTTTCATTCATGCATGAAAATCATATAGCAGTTTTAAAATGTGATTAACAACAAATTAATGTTATCTATTGTAATTTTTATATAGCACTAGAGCGTTCTATCGTGTTATACGAGGGTTCCTGTAATTTAGCTCATCGTGCCAGACTAAATCAGTGTTTCTGTCGGAACACGTGTTTTAGCCTACAAATAGCAAATATTGAGATAATAACAGTGAAACGTTCGGGTTTTAAAAAAATGTTGCCTTTTTTTATGGAAACTTTATGAAATAATAATAATTAATATAATAGCTATAATAACAACAAAAATAAATAAATAAATAATTGATGAAACCTAATAAGATGAAAACCCATCTGAAAAATATACATTAAAAAGACTCAGTGACTGCTATATCTACATCCGCATCTGATTTTCTATAGCTGAAAAAAAAATCTGTTGGTGAGTAACTACTGATGTCTGAAACATGCTCATAAAATATTTAATTTATTATTAGATTTCTGAAGGATTTCATACTTAGTAATTTAAAAACTAAGTTTTAATGGTATAACAGATGTCGAACTATGAATAAAATGCAAATAATTACAGCTCAACCTTTTAAATTAAAAAAAAAATCCTACTGTTTGAAATACTACTTCCTTGTATTTTCTACGAAGCTAATTAATAAAGTTTAAGCCCTGTTAAGTGCCTTTTATTTCTGCCCGATTCAGTGTTTTTTATTGACACCTAAGCAGCATTAGAAAGTTTTTGTACACAAATCTATATTTTTGCGATTCACCCTCCTCCACTCATTCACTAAAATATTAGTCGGTATCCTCCCTGATGTACTTAGAAAATGATACTATTAAAGAAGTGCTATGTTGCTGCTAACAATTTGCATAAATGTTACGGAAAATCACATTTTTTGTTGAATAGAGCCAATAATAAACGATCATGCTCTTAACGAAGCTAATAGTTGTTTACTCTAAAAAGAAGAAGATTTATTTGCCGATAACACTAGTCAACAAAAGATAACTTTTTGTCTGCATCCTGGTTATATATATTCAATTCCTACTAATTTCGGGTCGAGAAAAACGAATATAGTAGTGGATTTTTTTTTATTAACTCTTGTTTTCAAAATTCATAAAAGTCCACCGGAGTAAGATGCACAGCAACCACACATTGATTTAAAGGAAATGTTAAAAAGGAAAAAAAATCCTGCGCAATAAATCATAATGAACAGGGCCTGTTTTAGAAATCAATACTAATTTTTTGAAAAGTAATGATTGCTTTTGGCTTATTGCTGTAAACGCTTCATTTTCGATTGCTTTTTTGTACGTTAAAGAAAGACCATCTTTTGTAATAGTTCAGCTGCATTTGGTGAGCATTAACTCAGATTAATGACCCAGATATCTGCGTTCCATTTTCAAGACATCTTGGTGAAATCTTTCCTCATGCTTACTGCTCATAGTCTTAGTTTTTAAACAAAATGTCCTGGAAGAAGGTCACTCATCAATGGTCACAGAACTTCTGTAGGGATTGTTTGAATAACTGTTTGTAGTTCTCGTCTTTTCTGTTGCTTAGAAATACCTGTAATACACTCTTAAAGGCTTACTGGGTGTTTTTTTCTCCCCTCGCAAATTTCTTTTTTAAAAACCGTGATTTTCATAGTTGCGCGTATTTGAAGGAGCATTAAAAATTCTCTCCTTATCCTTAGCTTCAATATGTCTTGGAAATCTCCCTCTAAGGAAAGTATTGGAAAATTTTCTTCGTTCACAGTTTTCACGAAGTACTTCATTATTCGCAGCAGAATGAGCATGGGGGGAAACAGAAATGGGTGGAACTACTAGAGGCTGATTTTGGACGTTTCTCATCCCAGAATTTAAATTTCTTGAAGTCAATTTCGGTTTTTATGTAGTGAGATTTTCTATCCCAACCAGGGGTCAACGTTTAGAAGACAGTCAGTCCCATGGGCTGTGTTTTTATCTGCCAGGAAAAAGAGCATTAGTGAGAATTCACTATCGTAGTTGGTACCGTATCTTGAAAACTAGAGCTAATCTCAACTTTGTACGGAGGTTTTCGTTTTTAGCGAGGCAAAATAGCTATCGAAAATAGCTATTTTTGAGCCGGATGCGTTTTTAGTGTTGACTAGTGCAATTTAATCATTTTGCTTGGTATTCTTTCTGACTGTTTGCTTTCTTTTAACCTTTATCAAAAAGAAAAAACCGTGCATTACCCTTTTTTTACTCTATAGATCTTTAACTTCACCAAAATTCCCCTACTTCTTGTTTTTTAAAACCATTTTCTTAGTTCTAAGTCTATTAACTTTCTTTCTAGTTACATTTTCTTCAGCAACGCTTTGTCATTTATGAAACTGTGCCATCTTCCACTTTCATACAGAGGAAGAAAATTTTCCAACTATAAGGTTATCATTAAGAATAAGAAAATCTAACTACAGATACTGACCTTGAGCCCGTTAATAAAACGAAAGTTGTGTAAGGATGCCGTTCTGCCAGAAGACACCTGCCAAATGAGGGCGTGTGGCGGCAGATCATGGAAGGCGAAACGTTCTGCCAGCAGTTCGAACAGCAGCGACCTGAAATTTAGATACGTGAATTTCATACAACAACAACCACATGCAATCCAAGAGCATGAAGTATTTTTAAATGTGTTTGCCGGTTGAATTTATCACCATTTCATAGCATTATTTATATTTTAGCAATATCCATGAAAATCAAGTGCGTTTGTGTACATTTTGTGTAAGAAATCCCTTAAATCTTAGATCCACTTTTTTTATACACAGCGTGTTCCCGTTTAACCTGCAAAACCTCTCTTTTTGCAACCCTTATTCCTAGATGCATACTTCCGAATGCAAAAAGGTTCAAAATAAGGTGCAGAGTTAAGATATTGAAAGTTGAAAGAAAAAAAAATAAAATTAGTAGGAAAAACTGAAATCTAACTTTTTTACGGGCCCTAGGTCCCCTAACTTATATTTAGGGGAATAATCTCTATTGAAAACAGTTCCGACCCAAAAGAGTCGAAACATTTGCGACCAAAACTCAAGGAGATATCCGAGCTCACATTTTTAAGGGAACGTGTATAAGATTAGATTGGAACTTTTCGCCCTTTCAGAAGAATGTCGGGATGTAGAAGTAAGAAAAACAAAATACTAATAGTAGTGCCAGTTTTACCCTATTTATATTTTTCATTGCTATTAAAAAATAAATACAAGTTATGCTACAATACGTAAAGACGCACTGGAAAGGCTCGTAAAATCTGAAAAAAATACTCTATACACACATATAATTTTAAACTCCTGATAGCCGCTATATTTCCCCCCAAAATGTTATTGACCGCCGGTGTAAAGTAGTGTAAGTCACAAAACGCTGCGTTTCATATATCGGTGAAGATTTTTCAGACTAATGACAAACCTTTTATGCTCAAATTGCTTTTCATGCTTTTGATTTCCCAAATGCGATGAAAGGGATTTGGTAACCATGTAAAAAGTTAGATTTCGTATTTTTCCACTGATTTTTTTTCCTTTCAAACTTTTTATATCTTTACTCTACATCTTATTTCAACCATTTTTGCAATTGTAAATATGGGTCTAGAACCAAAGGTTTCAAAAGAATGAAAATCTCTTGTACTTTTTTTTCTGATATCAATTGCCTAATGTATATGGGGCCTTGACGGCGTATACGGGGCCTTGTTGGTACGGAGTATATGGGGCCTTGTTGACTTAATGAGCTAGGAAAAGAAAATAGCAATTGCACGGGTGTTTGTTTCGTTTAACTGAAAGAAAGTCACCGATAACGTGCTAAGAAGTTTTTGAATGCAGTGTATGACATTTGGTGGATCTTTCTGGTACATCCGACAGAAATTTCATAGTAAGGTCAATAGTGATTTTGTTCTGGCTAATCATAAGTACACACTGCGCTGTCTCCTGAGCAGTCACCATTTTCTTTTCTTAGCTCAATCAGGGGGGACAGGATGGGAGCTAACGAGAGGGTGTTGTGGCCTTTCAAAATATTCCTCATTAGGCAACTTTTGTCTGATGATTCCACAAATTTGAAGTTATTTTTTCAACATTGCAACTTTTAAATGCCCGACTGTCCTATTTCATTAGATATGTGTGCATACCCGCATTTTGTCATTCGACAAAATTTGGAGTTCCAATCGGCAAATTGAGAATATTCCGTTCGCTCAAAAATTTAAGAGGGGCTCGAAAGTCTCTCTTAAATCTTAGGCTAGTCAACTAGCACTTACAAAAAAAAATTGCGTTTTATATCACCTGTTAGCATTTTTATTAATAATGTTTTGAATAATAAAGCTCTTTCCCGGATACCCTGCATATTAATGGTGGAAATAAGTTGAAGTCTGAAGGGCTTAGTTAATTATAAGTACGTACAGGGGTGATTGTGAGTTCATCAAAAAATACCTGAAAGTTGCAAAGCGAGAACAGGGGGGAGTGCGGGGGGGGGGATCTTTGGTCCCTATTACTTAAGTGCACGTTTGCCTTAGTATTAAATAGTTCTGAGTCAAAATATTGTGTGTACATTTGATTAAATTTTTAATGGATTACAAAGTTACGAGTTGGTGTTATACAAATTATCTTGACATTTGTCCATCTTAAGGGATAGGTGTTCATCTTAAGGCACTTGCAAGTATATTTGATGCATATTATATACTTTTTAAAAAAATGTGGAGAAAGGGAGATAAAAGCATAATAAAAAAACATAATTCCGGTATTTTCGGACATAAAAATACCGGAAATACGTCCGAAAATACCGGAAATTCGGTAAAATACCGGAACACAATCATCCCTGGTACGTAAATACTTCTTCTTTTAGTTTCAAATAATTCGAAACAATCTTCATTCTTAATGTATCATTAATAAAGATGAGTACTGTACAGTTGAAAACATTTAATTCTTTAATACCACGTATTACGATTACAGCCATCAGTCTAAGAATTTTAAACGTGACGACACGATGCATTGCGTTCTTTTTTAGCCTACTTTCCAGTAAAAGTCAGAGAACAAAAAAAAGTCAAAAATAAATAAAATAGTTAGATAAATATTGAAAAATTAAAAATTGGAAAGTAGGGTATTGAGATGGGGAAAAATGTCTGTCGGTCTGTCTGTCTGTCCCCCCCCCTAATAACTTTTGAATGAATAGTCCGATTCGAACAATTTTTTTTTTTTGTTAGAAAGATCTCGGCGAGGATATCTCATTCCCATAATTTTTTTTTTTTTGATTTGAACAATTTTTCGTTCAATTTTGAACAGTTCAAAAAAACATAACATTAACGCCTACGGGGAAATTCAAGGCAATTCTGAACTGTGAGGCAAATTTTCTTCAAACAAACTTTGTAGGAAAAAGTTTTTGATGAAAAACTTGTATAAAAAATATCTTTTTGATTTGAACAATTTTCCGTTCAATTTTGAACAGTTCAAATCCCTTAACATTAGCGCCTACGGGGAAACTGAAAGTCAATGTAGATTCCGTACTTGAAGGCGGATATACTTCTAACAAATTTTGTTGGAAATATCTCTTGATGCCAAACTCCAGACTTCGACTCCGAGAATTTAGGGCTACTTGACTCCGACTCCCCGACTTCGACTCTGACTTCGTAGCTATGGCAAAAATTTATACGCGGAGGACAAATGACTGACTCCGATTCTTAGATATTCGACTCCGACTCCTTTACCCCAAAATGAGATTGACTCCGACTCCGACTCCGCAGCTATGGTTTTGACTGTGAAACAATTATTGTTGATCTGACTTGTTTTTATTTTTACGCTAAAGTTTTAATTTAAGTATTCAGTTTTCGGCGAATAAACTCGAAGTCATTTATGTTTCTACATAAAGATATGCGCAGACGATTTTTTTTTTTTTTTTTTTTTTTTTTTGACAATGAAAATTGTTTCTTTAAGTTGACATTTTATTGTTTTTATTTATTTTGGTAAGTGCATTAATTCATTTGAAAAATTGTTTTTGGCAACAGGGGAAAAAGAAACATTTTTTTTTTATTTTAATATGCTGTATTTATTTTATGAGCTTATTAATTTTAATTATTATTTTTTCGTTTTGAAAGCTGTTAAAGTTTTTTTTAATGGAAAAAAGTGTATTAGCTGCTTTGTTTAAAAGTTGCTGCTATTTTATTTGTTCTTTTTTTTGGGCAATCACGATTGCTTATTGTTCTCACTTGACCGTTTTTGGCGTCCGTGCCTTTTTCAGCTTGGACCAGGGCTGCAGCACCACTGTCCACCGGCGGCGGCACGGCTGGTCCTGAGCACTGTCCCCCGGAATCCACTTCTGCTGGGCGGTGGCGCCCATGTCCTACACACACGAACGCCTACACACACACACACACACACGCGAACGCCTACACACACACACACGCGAACGCCTACACACACACACACACGAACGCCTACACACACACACACACGAACGCCTACACACACACACACACGAACGCCTACACACACACACACACGAACGCCTACACACACACACGAACGCCTACACATACACACGAACGCCTAAACACACACACGAACGCCTACACACACACACGAACGCCTACACACACACACGAACGCCTACACACACACACACACGAACGCCTACACACACACACGAACGCCTACACACACACACGAATTCCTACACGCACACGCACGTACACAACACTCGCTCACACACATGCATACATACACTTACGCACCCACGCACCCACACACATGCGCCTACACAAACACACACGCTCGTGATTGCGAAAAACATAATTTGAATTCAAGATGCCAAAAATTCAAATTAATTTTTTTTTTTACGCATATAATTTTTTTTAGATGAGTGAGGAATATTTTATTCCTAGAAATCAGCCTAAAGTATTTTAAAAATATGTTTGAAAACATTTGCAATTTTAGCTATTTTTGAGAATATTGATCAGGTACTAGAAAGTAGTATGGGTATACGGGAAAGTAGGCTCGTCTAGTTCTAGACAGAACTTCTTGTTTAATTAAATGAAAATATTAGTACAAGCCAAAAACTGCTATTTATGTAGCTAAAATACACCAATTATGTATTTTTGGTATTTATTAACAATTTGTTAGTTATCACTAGTATTAGTAGCTGATTAGATATTTTAATAATAAAAACATAATATATTGGTGATACTAATTATCTAACAGCATATACTAATAATAAAAAAAATCTCTTAATCTCGAACCTTAAATATTCGAACATTTTCAGAAGAACTTTTAACTTAAGCACTTAACAATGAGCTACCAAAAATTAAAGTAAGTAGCTCAAAACCTATCATTAACCATTGAGCCAAAAAAATGCTTTTCTTAAAACAAAACTTTTAGCTACTTATTTACACTATAAGTTCATCATGCTACAGATTCAACCAAAACCTATTTATGATTTCTTAATAATTGGAAAACAATATAAACCTTACCCGAAAGCAAAAATGTCAGTTGACTGCGTGTGAGGTTTCGTGGAGTATATTCCTGGAGGATCAATTTCTAAGGAAGACATCAACTCTGGACTTATGTAGCTTAGGTGTCCTCGTGGTATGCATCCATAGTCGTTTCTGAAAACATTGAAAATAAACTAATGAAATAAAATAAACTAATCAGTACGCTCTCAAAAATCAATTTTTCCATGAGTAGCGCCTAGCTTATTATTGAGAGAGAGAGGCAAATTTGCACATTTTACTTTCAGTGAAAAGTTAATGTATAAGTAGATTTCCTATGCAGCACCTAAACTTCTATTTTGTTTCTCACAAAAATAAACATTTCAAATTATCGCAGTGTGACTGCAAGTTCGGTGTTAATCGTACTAAGCCAACTGGCAATATGTATTTCAACTATCTATCAATGAAATTTAAATTCTAAGCTTACTGTCTGATCACGGATTGTATGGAAAGACAAACATTCGTTTTACAGCCGGAAATGGACGAATGTATTATTTTTTAGCGATGCCAGCTTTTGCAAAAGCAGAGAGAGTCTCATTCAAATGAGCGGAATACCGGCATCAAATTTTTACTTTTCCCCCTTAATCAGATAGATTCGTTTTATCTGGACGTTTGAAAATTCCATGCAATCCGTGGTTGGACAGTAACGATATTATTGGAGTCGTACAAAAGGAAAAATAATTGCTAAATATTTGAAATAACTTAATAGATATGAGTTTAAAAGTGTTGTGAATTTACTGGAGCCATTTGCAAATTATTCATTGCAAGCTTTAGCAGCTTTATTAGTCAACAAATTATCTAGTGTAACAACTTAAGCTGTTAGAACATTAAGTAAATGTATCATTTTATTTCTTTATTTTGACGATTTTTACGCTTTAAAATATCTCTACATTACTGGTTAAACATAAATAAAAATAACAGATTTTTATTTTAATACTAAGCACTTTTTATAATACACTCAAAGAGACAAAATAACTTTTCTGGGTCAGAATGGACAGCTTAAGCATTCCTATAGTTTTGAACTATTCCAAGAAAATGACAACACAAACGAAGAAGAGTACGGATCAAGTCATTTCGAACCAAACTTTCTCAGAAAAATATGCATGTTTCAACACTCAAATTTATGATTGAAAGCCATACAATGATAAGAAATTCTCTGCCTGACTTGAGCTGCACTTTTCTGTTTGTGGTTTAATTTTCTTGGAATAATTGAAAACGACTGGAATACTTAAATATTGTCCTTTCTGATCCAGAAAAGTTAATTTGTCCTTTTGAGTGCATTATGAAAGTGCTTAGTATTTTTGTTTTAAATTCTGTTAGTTTATTCTTTTTAGTGTAAATGTATGTTGTAGAATAATGTTACCATCACAAAATTTCACCTCTTTTTTACATGTAAATGCTTCATACTAAAATGAAAAAAAAAAAAGTTACATACGTATCTAAAACTTTAAGCATTTGGAACTAAAAATTAATCTTTGTTCCCCTCTAGGATTTATTTGTGTGCTAATTTATTTAAAACCATTCAAATATTAAAAGTTTCCCAAACTAATTTATGCTTCACCACACACAAGTTACTCTTGATAAAGATCCTATGTCTCTTTACTTATCCCCATTACCTATTATTGGCATAGATGAGGATAAATATCCTACGAGAGCAATGATAGTGAATAAATTTCATGCTTCATCTAGAGAAGAATTCATTCAAAATAGTCATTATGATTAATGTTAATATTATTGTTGTAAGGCAGCGAATTTTTGTAACAATGGGTTTTATATTTAATTATTTAATGGGAAAATTACATGAAATTTACTGTTTTTCTGCCAGATTAAAATAATGATTTATTTCAGAATTTTATTTTTTAGCGTTAAATGTTTCTTAAGATTAAACAAATCATTTAGTGAAATCCTGAAGTGTCTAAGTGGTCTAGTAGCTGAGATATAAGCAAAAGGTGACCTCAGAATTTCCTTTACAAACCGGAAATTAAGTATAATAAAATATATTCAAATCAAGTATAAAAAATAATCACGTGTAAAAAATATTATCAAGTATAATAAAAGTGCTTAAAAACAAAATAAATACACTAAACATAAGAAGTAGTGCTAGTTGATCTATATCATTCAAAATTACTCTAAATGGCTATACTTACTTCAATTATTTGAAGGAAGTATTTAAAAAGTGGCTTAAGTATTGATATAAGAATAAATAGAAAAATGGGAAGGCCTGTGTAGAATACTGATGAAGTGTTCCAAAATCTTACCTATCCAGCTGTTTGTCGGCCATTCCATGATCCATGATGCATAGTTTCACCCTGCATTCTAATATTATATTTTTAGAATTAAGCTTCTTATGAACGATGTCTTTGGCGTGCAAGTAGCCCATGCCCTGAAAGAAAGAAGCAAGTTTTTACTTTTTCCAACGACTAAGTATTTTCTTCCAGAAATAGAAAATTCACAGCGAACAAATTGTCAAAAATGAATTATGAGTTGAACAAGGCTTAAGCCTTATATCGCAAAAATAATTGACCTAAATCAGTTTCAGAAACATTAAGAAGTAAATTATTTAGCGGAATATTGCAAATTATTGTTCATGTGTAGCAGGGAAAAGGTACAAAACTCACTATATTCAAAATTAATCTATTTGAAATCTTTAGTGTGGCTAAAAGATAAGAAGTATTACCATCATATTATTTGCAGTAAAAAAAAAAATATGCAGTGGCAATTTAAGACCCACAAAGTATAAACCATAGAGAAGAGATTTTATGGAGGGAGTGAAGACTTTCATTCGTGAAGCAAAGATCTCAAGTAACGTGTTAGATTTTAAAGTAAAACCTTGGAAGAAATCAAGTTTCTTTCTCTAGTTTCACGCAAAACATGTCAAGCATTCGTCGTTGTTGAGTCACATGACTTGGCGTCTTTCCTTCAGCTTTAGCTAAGCGGATGGTTGGACTTGCTCCTTCCATTTACTAACTCCTGCTCTACGGTATTAACCAATAATATTTTCCTAATAAATTGATCACATGTGTATAAGGCCAAAATTTAAGTCTTGTTCAGCTACGAAAAAATAACTAATATGAGAATTAACATTTGCGAAAAATTCTTTTCTATTTTTGCTTTTAACTGAAGCATGTGCGTACAAAGCGAGCATGTGTAAAATTTCGAGGATTTTTGCAAGTAAAGTATGACGTCACAGATTTCTTTTTCCTTTTTTCTATATAGAAACTCAATAACAATGTCGACTATGCATGAAAAGTATCGTAGTTGAAACATTATACAAACTCATTTATAATTATGAACCAGTGCAGAACAAATTGTTTAATGCCATACCTGAGCTATTTGTCTGGCTATATTATGCTTGGAATGGAAAGGCAACTTATGTCGTTTAAGGTGAAGATATTCAAAGAGTGTCGGTCCTTTGCGCATGCTGAAAGAGATGACAGGAATTTAATCATCGTTGACGAAATAAAATGTATTCAATCAGTGAAGAGTAAAAACTTCGACACATATAATCAAAGTAATAAGTATGTGGTCGAAAAAAAACCCTCAAAAAGCTTCTTACAGCATTCTTGCTTATTCTTAGGTAAAAGGTCTCGTTGAATCCAAATATGACCACCGTCTTACCCCAATTACGCAACCCATTTTGGAGATAGCACTCCCTCTCCCTCTTCCCCTCCTCCTCATTTTTTTAAGTTTTTATCAGTCTTTTTTTTTTCTTTAATTTAAAGGGTAAAGGAGTATCATATTAACCGATAACATTCTTCTGAACGGCTAGAAAGGTGTAAGGTTCAAAAACATTTGTAGCAAGGAGGAGGACTTGTGAAGCCCCAAAAATGATCATTTTTCCTAAACGTTTTCAACAATATTTTAAATAATTTTCAGTTTAAAACTAGAGTATTGGCCTGACTCTTGTAAAGTCCATGTTTAAAAAAAATTTCACTCTAAAACTCTAATTTTAAAAATCTCGGAAACACCGTATAGAACTCCAGTCCAGAAACTTCTAATATTATTCATATTTGCTCAAGTTACATTAGCAGATATAATTAAGAGTAAATAGGAAATTAAATAAGCTTATAATTTAGTATTAATGCATGCATAAATTTCTTGAGACGCGTCGCCTCCATTTTTTATTACTTCCTGATAGAGTGATAAGTGTTTATAATCGCTCGGGATGTTTGCACAATTAGTTAGGGTACCCTTTTCTCTTTTATTTCACAGAACAATAAAAGCTTTCCCATTTTGTAAAAAATAATTGCATAAATCAGTTAGTGTTTTTACTGCCATGTGCCAAATGCTAGTTATTAACGATATTATAAACTTTTAAGAGGAAAATGAGAATAGTTAATTACTACTCCCACAATGACCCCTGTAATTTATTCTACTGATTGGGCTCATGGATCAATGGATCGCCATTAATTTTAGCATTACTCATGAGAGTTTTACATCCTAAACCTTATTAGGCATCGTCATATATTTAGTTTAAAAAGTTAAGCTTCTGTTCATCTGTAGCAGCAGTATTCATCTCACCTGGTGATGACTGCAAGCTTCTGTGGCTCAATGCAAGCTCCCATGAATAGGACAATATTTTCATGTCGGATCATTCCCATTTGAGCCACCTCATCTAGGAACTGATTTAGCTCTCGATCACACGTTTCACGAATGGTATAGATCAATACTTCACCATACCACTTGCCCCTGCAGAAAACACAAAATTAATAAAGAAAAAACGCATTACACTGAAGAAAAAGAAGATAGTTATTTCCTCTTGACTAAAATATATACGAGCAATCTAACTTAAATATAGATTTAAAAACTTTCTTACTTGTATATATCACCCTGACGTCCATGACGAATTCTCTCCATGAATTCAATATCACCATAAGGAATATACCACTCTTTTAAGGATTCTTCACCATTTTGAGAATCACTACGAAAATCACTATTTGGTAAGGGAAAAAAAGATTTTAGTTACATTAATCTGATGCTTTCAAATTTAGTAAAACGTAATTCTTTTTATTTCAAGAAACATTTAATTGAAGTCATATGTCATGAAAGTTGTACAGCTTTTCATTACATTTTTAAATGTGTTTTAAAGGACGGAAAAAAAACGGGGAAAATGCCCCAATTCATTGATGTACGGTTACTCACCTTAAATTAAAGCTTTCGTCTGCTTCTTCTATACAATCAGTTTCTGTTTCATCAACAATTTCCTCTAAAGAAATAATAAAATGTATGAATTAAAATCTCGCATTTTTACTTAAAATTTTTACTTTAAAAACCATATTTACTATTATTTTAGTTCATGTTCGAATAGACTTATCGGTTGACCCGGATACTACTTTTCATGACACTTGAGGATGTCAGTGGCTAGTGCGATGAGTGTTCATAGAATGTTTTCACATACGATTGGCTAACCGGTAATCCATCAGAACGTTTCGGATTAGTTACCATTGAGATCGAGCTAACCGGTCGCTCTACTCGAATAGAACCTTAAAGAAATCATTTAGTGCTAGTCTTGATACGTTTGGCTGCCATTTTAGGCATGAAAATAACACACAAACCTGTTTTTGTGAGTGTTTTTTTTCTTTTTAGTGCGATTTGTATTCATTCTTTTTTCATTTTTAATTTATTATTTATTTATTTATTTATTTATTTATTTTATTTTTAATTAATTTTTTCTTTCTTTCTTTCTTTATTTATTTTTGTGCGGTACATAAAAATGTCAATCAGATTGGTATTCAAGTGACGAAATTATTTATAAAACGAGTGCAAGGTAGTATCTTCAAGTGACGACAGAGGCACACCGATGGGAGGTCACTGTCACCTCCCAAATGTTTCTTTATTAGAGAAATTTCGTCTGACTATTCGGCAAAATTGGTTAATTTTGATTTTGTTTAAAGAAGCAATTTCTAGTTATTTCATAAGTGTTTGGGTTATTTTCTACGTGAGACTTTTTTTTATGCGGTCCCTATCCACTGCATAAAAAAAGTATTTTTTTAACTGTGTTGCGAAAACAACTTTTTATAGCTACTCGTGAAGTTTCGAACTATTTTTTTATCCACCGTATAACAAGAAGTTCTGTCTAGAACTAAACGAGCCTACTTTCCCGTATACCCATACTACTTTCTAGTACCTGATCAATATTCTCAAAAATAGCTAAAATCGCAAATTTTTTCCAAGATATTTTTTAAATATTTTAAGCTGATTTCTAGGAATAAAATATTCCTTACTTTTCTATTTAAAAAAAACGAACAAATAAAATAGTAGCACCTTTTAAACAAAGCAGCTAATACACTTCTTTCCATTAAAAAAAATCTTTAACAGATTTCAAAACGAAAAAATAATAATAATAAGTTCATTAAAATAAATACATCATATCAAAAAAAAATCGTTTCTTTTTCTCTTGTTGCCAAAAATATTTTTTTAAATGAATTAATGCACTTACCAAAATAAATAAAAACAATAAAATGTCAACTTAAAGAAATAATTTTCATTGTCAAAAAAAAAAAAAAAAATCGTCTGCGAATATCTTTAATATAAATGACTTCGAGTTTATTCGCCGAAAACTGAATACCTAAATTAAAACTTTAGCGTGAAAATAAAAACAAGTCAGATCAACAATAATTATTTCACAGTTAAAACCACAGCAGCGGAGTTGGAGTCGGAGTCAATCTCATTTTGGGATAAAAGAGTCGGAGTCGAATATCCAAGAATCGGAGTCAGTCATTTGTCCACCGTGTATAAATGTTTGCCAAAGCTACGAAGTCAGAGTCGAAGTCGGTGAGTCGGAGTTCGATTAATTGTCGGGCACAGGAGTCAGAGTCGGAGTCAGGTGCCCCTAAATTCTCGGAGTCAGAGTCTGGAGTTTGGCGTCAAGAGCTATTTCCAACAAAATTTGTTGGAAGTAAATCCGCCTTCAAGTACGGAATCTACATCGACTTTCAGTTTCCCCGTAGGCGTAATGTTAAGGGAATTGAACTGTTCAAAATTGAACGGAAAATTGTTCAAATCAAAAAGATAATTTATATTCAAGTTTTTCATCAAAAACTTTTTCCTACAAAGTTTGTTTGAAGCAAATTCGCCTCACAGTTCGGAATTGCCTTGAATTTCCCCTTAGGCGCTAAGGTTAAGTTTTTTTGAACTGTTCAAAATTGAACAAAAAATAGTTAAAATCAAAAAGGGAAATATGGGAATGAGGTGTACTCGCCGAGATCTTTCGAACAAAAAAAAAATTGTTCGAATCGGACTATTCATTCAAAAGTTATTAGGGGGGGGGGGACAGACAGACAGACCGACAGACAGACCGACAAACAGACCGACAGACATTTCTCTCCATTTCAATATCCTACTTTCCAATTTTTAATTTTTCAATATTTATCTAACTATTTTATTTATTTTTGACTTTTTTTTTTGTTTTTCGGGATATTTTTAAGATGCATTAAGCCTTCTTTCATGCTTTTTTCTTCTTTCTCTGACTTTTACTGGGAAAGTAGGCTAAAAACTGGTTTGAGGGAACTATACATAAAATAAAAAGAACTTTCATTAATTCACTTTCTAAATGAATCATTTTTCATTAGTTCGTCCTTATATTTCACAGTGGAACCGATTTCGTCTATACTCTTTAAAACTTGAGATATTTTAACATATAAGGAAAAAAAGGTTACTTTTGGCAACGTAAAAAATGTTCCTGTGACTGAAACCAGCAAGTTAAAAGAGCAGTTACTACTTTCAAGATTTTAAGATTAATTCATCCAAGACATATGCGTAACTGTTTGAGAAATTAAAAGGCAATTTTTTTTCTTTTTAATTTTGCAATTACTATATGCTACACAATCGTTTCATTTCTACCTTAAAAAATGTTTTCCCAGACTTAAAAGTAAGAAAACTTTTAGTTTAATTATCTCATTATCAAACCTTTATTATCAGTCAGATGCGGTACTTCATTATACTGCTTTAGCAGTAAATGAAGTGGGTTTTTTTTTTTCTTTTTTTTTTTCCAAGCACAATATCAGCAAAACAACATATTCTCACTGCACCAACCTACTTCTCTAAATGTCAAAAAATCAGTAATCCAGCGTCAGAAAGCACAAATATTGCAAAATATTGCAGACACGTGTTTCGGTGTTACAAGGAACACCTTTTTCAATGCAAAGAAATGTGAGCTTCTGGATGAAAAGTCATCCGAGAAAAGGATGACTTTTCATCCAGAAGCTCACATTTCTTTGCATTGAAAAAGGTGTTCCTTGTAACACCAAAACACGTGTCTGCAATATTTTGCAATATTTGTGCTTTCTGACGTTGGATTACTGATTTTTTGAATTTTCAGCAAAGGTATTTATTCGTTATTCTCTAAATGTGTTTTCTTTGCCAGTACAGTGTCAATGCAGCAGAAGCAACCCGAGCTCGAAGCAAATAAATGAATTCTGTAAATGTGTTTTCTTTACCAGTACGGTGTCAATGCAGCGGAAGTAACCAGAACTCGCAGCAAAGAAATGAATTCTGTAAATGTGTTTTCTTTCCCAGTACAGCGTTAATGCAATGAAAGCAGCCCGAGCTCGCAACAAATACATGAATTTTGTAAAAGCTGTCTCTCTGTCATCAAAGAATCAATGAAAAAAAAATCTTTCTTCATCACATTTTTCGTCTTATGTGTTGTACTCCTCTAGTACAAAAAAGGGCTTTATTCACGATTCTGAATAACTATCTAATTTTGCATTAGGACCTTTTTTTCATTTATTTATTTTGTCTTATTCATTATTCCTCTACTTAATATTCATTTTTTTATTTTTGAACGACTGCAAATTGATAAGAGTAAAAGCAATTATTTTCGTGATCTGTAGTTTTCGCGAAAATGAAGATACCGGCATCTCGCGAGCTGAAAATTTCGCGAATTTTATGCAAATAGAACAGAAAGTCGAAAGAAAAAAAAATGTTTCCCGAGGCTTAAATTTGTGATTAAGACGAGCTCGCAAAAATAAGTGCTTTTAAAGTATTCATTTTGACGTATGGAGTTAAATTTATGTTTTAATTTTTAAAGCCTTTTTTTTTTGTCACGTTCAACCCCACGCACAAAAGGAGGAGGGAGGAATTATCTAATTTAGTACTGCAGTTTGTCTCAATTTTGCTTTTAATTTTTCTTCTTTCGAGGAAAATGTAATCTAACGTCAGAAAGCATAGCCTAAAATTCAAAAACATCTTCCTAGATCTGAAGTTATATTTTTTAGGTCAAAACCATTGTCCTACAAGTACTACATGAAACAGATTTTTATGCATTTTAATTTAACATGGTCTCAATAAAAGAAAAGAAAATATTCCTTTCATACATGTCTGTTAAACAATTACTATTTTGTTTTATTTTTTCGCTATTGTTAAGATTCTGATGTCTCACAATGTAAAAAAATATAATTTATAAATTGTTTGTGCAAAATAAATTTTGAATTTAGGGGCCACGTGTATCCCATAAGGGTCCTTAAAGTCTTACGCTGCTAATTACAAATCCGCTTTTTTTTTCTTTTCTTTTTTAATGTACAGTGGTTTCAACATATTCTCACTCTAAATGCTGATAATGCCTAAGCTTATATACGTTTTAAGATAACATTAATTTTTTCATATGTATTGGAAATTTTCATTGAAATGGCAGCATGCTTTTGGCATAAATTCCTAAGCAATGAAGCTTTATTATTTCCAAAGTAGAAAGCTTGAACTCGATTAGAGATTCAGGTCGTTTAATTTCATCAGCAGCTCTTATTACAATTTTACCCTTTGCCATTTCGTATTCCACTTGCAATGAACAGTTTCTAGATTGCCCACATTCGGCACTTTTATTTTCACGGCAGAGTTCCTTTATTCTTTTCGATCTCCGCTCCAAAACACAATCACGCCAGTTCCTTTTCTCCATGGTTACGCTCAAATTTATTCATCAGTTTGTTAGGGGAAAGAACGCGCTCTACTCAACTAACACCCACGCCCAAAGGAATGGATGGAAATAATCTAACTCGTTCATGTCAAAATCATTTAGGTCATAGATTTATGACTGCGCTTTCTTTATTAGTTTGTGTTACAGCTTCGGGCTCGTCAAAGAAATAAATTTTTGAGAAATGTTTCATTTTCTTGAACTTGTTGCGTTATAGAATCATTTAAGTTTGGAAAGTTTGCGCTTATCATTAAATTTCATTTTGACTCATGACTTATTTTGAAGATGATGAATCGGATAGAAAAAATTAAATTCTCGTTTTAGTAATTAAAATATATATATATATATATATATATATATATATATATATATATATATATATATATATATATATATATATATATATATATATGATACCAATACAATTAATCGAATAGCAAACATTCTCTCGCTCGTATTAATAGAATAACTTTCTTTTTTATGACGCTGATACGATGAATCGTATCGAAAAAATTCCATCGCTGGTATTTATAAAACAAACTTTCCTTTTTGCGATGCCAATTCGATGAACTTGATAGAAAAAAAATCTATCTCTCATACAGACATTCAGTGCTTGAAAAATACATTTTCTGATTAAAAAACAATTAGGAAACGAAAAAATAAAAAATTTCCGGTAGCTATCATGAAGCCCTGTCAGCAGTTTTCATCTCATTTAGTGTTAAAATGACTCATTGCTATCTGAAGTGAATCTGCACTGCTATCTGACTAGAATCTGAATGAGAATATCTAAAATTAACTTTACGTCTAATTTAAATATCAATCACATAAAAACAAATTCGAGTAAGGGGAAAAATCAAAAATTGGAGATAACTAGTTGAAATGGTAGAAGAAAATCTCATCTCTTTTTGAGCAAGACATGGTACTAGTAGCCTTAGTAGGTACTGCTATATAGAATGTCCTGAAAAGACTTTCCATTGAAAGTCTACTTAAGGTTTGAATTTTGCACGTTTTATCTTTAACTTTAAAAAAGTCCGCTTCAACCCTTTTCTTATCACTGCCTCATATATTCATGTTAAATATACGAATACGAGAATAGTTATTCATCTTTTCTCGCTGCTTTTTGCTTATTCGTTTTTCTGAATTGAGGACCGAAATATGTAGCTCAACATCTCTAATTACATGAATTTTCTTTACTAATAATATAACTGAAGTCTCCCTGTCTGGATGTCTCTCTGTGTGGATCTCCGTGACGTTTATATTCCAATTTTAAGGACATTTTCCGGAACAAAGTTATCATAAGATGGACGAGTCAAATCACGAAATTATCATGACGTGGAATAGGAGAGCGAATGAACATAGCCAATTGGCGAGAAATTCATCATCCATTATTTGTAAATATACAGGCGAACCAAATGACCTTTTAATTTTCTACTACGGGCAAAGTCGTGCGGGTGCCACTAGAGTATAATAAGATAGAGAGGAGATGAAACAAAGAAGCATTTAAAATAACTCACAAAACAAGAAAGTGTGTAACCAGATAAAAATTAATATGTTGGTAGCATCAACAATGACATAAAATACTTTCAAAATTCGTTAAAAACGCATAAATTTTACTAATTGTCCTTTAGTAGTTGTTTAATAGTTGTAACTTTAGTTGCTTCTGTTAAATTTTAGGAGTGATGAAAAAACTCATTGTATAGCTTGAAGCTGAAATTACCATAAACCTTAGTTTTATATAGAGCTGATCCTTCTTAACCACATATTTGGACGACAAAATATAAATAAGCTTCGAATTTTTTCCTGTTAACATTTTAAGTTAAATCCTTGATTTGAAAGAGGAAAAAACATTACCAAAAATATAAAGTAGATTAAACAGCAAATAAAATTTAAAAAACATATTTATAGTATTGAAAAAAAATCTAGCCTAAATGGTTTGCTGAAAACAGCTGAAGTATACATGCAAATATTTAAGTATTCTTCGAATGTTGATGTATTTAATCATTGTTTCAATGCAAGACCAAAACCAAATAAAACAACGTGGAAAGAGTGTAACGAAAACCATCGTAATTCGAATCTTCAAAGCTACTTAACTTGCATTCAAAAAAATACATGTATAGCAAGAATTGAGCGTTTCAGAAAGGTCTTTATGTTTTCAAAAGAAAACATTCAATGGTTGATACAGTTCTAAAATAAACAAATAAAATTTGTTTTCAGGGGGGGGGGATCGTTGTAAAATTTTACTGATTGTAATTCTTAGCAAACATATTTTTTGAAGCTCTGTACCTAAAAGCTGCAAGAAATGATCAGTTTTTGTACTTACCTAAAATGGTTCCTGCCTTTCCCGCTGGAGGCCAGGTGGCACACAGACTCTCATTTGCTTTGTCCCGGCTCTCTATGCTGAGCGTCTTGGCCTTGGTGAGGCAGGGTGGTCGCGCAAACGACACAGTGGCGTTCTTTCCCTCGAACGATGTCCTCTGATGAAGTCCTCCGTAGAAGGCATTCCGACTTCCAGAAGATATCCAACTGGTCTCGTTGGGCCGCAGCGAGGGCTTGGGAGACACAACAGCACACAGTTTGGGGCGCTCGACCGTCTGATCCATAATTTTGTGACCCATTGTGAGGAATGGATTAGCTGAGAGGATAGAATGGCTGTCCACGTCGCGATCCCTGCGGGATAACATGAACTTGCTGAAATGTTTCTCAATATGAACTCGTTAGTACATTTAATGAGAGAGTGTTATTTAATTCCCTTAAACGCGTTTTGATGCTACTTGTGCTTTATTATTTCATACATTTCTTCCACAAATTTCATAGTTCCTGCCAAGGGACATCGACAACATGTCGATGAATAAAACATGAACAAGGATGAACAAATCATGAATAAAATTTGTGTTAAATTCATAAAAAAAAATATTTTTAATTTTTTCTTTTTTTCGGGGGATTGGAGGCTCTTTTGTTTTGATAAGAAAAAAAACAGTGCTCCAGCACTAATTCCAACTAGCCATTGACTTTTTCATATTATATGAAAAATTTGTTTCATTATATGTGCTTGTTTTCTAAATTTTGGTAGATGGAGAATCAATTCATTCATGAAATTATTAGCATCTTGGCCTTGTTTTATGAAATTACTTAAAATGTAAGTTTTTCTACGGAACTTAAAACTACCATAAAATCTGGTTTAACCTTTTGTCTCAGTTTCTTACTCTATACATTTTAAAACTTTTTAAATTGACTATTTTGGGCATGAACTGCATAGATTGAGGATAAAAGTTTTGAGGACTTACAGATTATCAGATTACCACCCAGATCAACACCACAGATTAAACCTGCACAAATCTCCATTATCGTACTCGGGGGATCTTACACTGGCAGGAAACAAATCCACGATCCTTCAGCTCCAAGTTCTTGCCAATTGGGCTAAATCGTCAGAGCTAAAGAGCACTGAAGTGAGGTGGCATTTAAGTGGTTCAAAATAATCACCCGTTAAATGAGTTACGACAAGGATGTCTAGTACTTTTTTTATGAAATGAAACAATTACATGTTAATAACTTTTTCCTGCGAAAATTTGAAGCTGCCAGGTTAGAGGTACTAAGAGATTTATGAAAAATAATATGCGTCATTATCTAAAAAAGCTTTAACCATTTTACTATAATTTTCAAGATTATGTTTATGTGAGTTAGGATTTTCACCCCTTACCACAATTAAATGAATTAGAAGAATTGTTTAGTGTTGTGATGAGGAAATTAAAGTTTAAATTTTGAGCAAATCTCCAAACATTAAAATCTATTAACTAATTTCTGTGCGCAACTTCCTGGGCTCGTTATGAATCGGTACAAGCATATTCTAACCTACAAGTAAAATTCACGGAAGTTAAACAATTTTGACTTTATTTTTTTTAACTTCCTTGAGCATGAGTGTCAACTTTAAAGTATTTTTATTTTCGCATCTATTAACATCGCTTTTTAGTCATCGTACACAGTCAGGAATTAAGTTTGAAAACTAATACATACAACATAAAAGTCTTCGCAAAAATATAAAAGTATATCAGCTGTGGTTGAAGTGTATACTGAAAGAGATTGAATTCGAGTTTTCGTTAAATGTTGTAGTAAAAGGGACTGGATTATCTCTTCATCGTGGTAAATGCATCACCAGGTCTTTCACCTCCTGAATTATTACTCCTACCCGCACCACTAAGCATCCTTTTTATTGGATCACTTTCAGTGAAAAAGATGACATGCGGGATGACAGCATGTATTGCCGCAGTAAACAAGAGGATCATTAATTTCTGCTATAAAATAGGACGCTATTGAATCGTTGGAAATTTAAATATTATTGTGTTAGTGGTTTCTAGTTTCACTGTAGGGAAGGGGGCATTTATTAGTTTTCTATCCTTTCTCGAAAGGAATGATGGAAAACTAATAGTAGGTTACAACAATAATGAAAAACACTGACCAATTTTAATTTATCTATGCTATTTTAACCAGACAAGAGAAAAGTAATTTTTAATCCTAGAATACAGGAATTCCATACGTTTACATGCGTTTAAAATACTCCTTGAATTGAGAAAATAATAATTAATATTTTTAAGAGGAGTGAAATTCACTTTGGAGGAAGAAGACTATAAGAGTGATAAAAAAATTTTTTTAACTAACTCTCTAAGTATGAAATAGATGATGACAGGGAAGGAAGATATTTTTTTTTTTCAGTTTGATTTTTAGTATTTTCAATGCGAGAATTTTTTTTAAATAATGAATAAAATGTAACATTTGGCTGTGCACAAGGTTATATACTTGGGGGAAAATTGTTATTGATACATTACTGTACTATTTAAATTGGTGCAGTATACTCTTAGGTTGCAATTACTTCAGTGTAATTAATATAAATATGTTTTATATTCAAGAGTTTTTATTTGAAATGTAATGACTATACTGTTTTTAATCTTGTTTATATGAACTCCAGGCTTGTTCACATGTGGCCAGGCCCTAAGATGCACAAGTGTATAATGCAAAGCATTTTTCAAAAATATCCTAAAGTAGAGAAATAATAGTATGTATAAGATTTTTTTAATTCTTAGACACAAGGAAAAGATTATTAAATCATGAGGGTATTTTTTCTCTTAGACATTGATAGTATATTTTGAAAAATAAAGAAATGAACAAATTTGCTCGCATGTGCCCGCTCCCCCTTCCCCTACTCTTTATTACAAGGTACTCTTGTATTAAGGCCTTTTAACGTTGAGTTCTGAAACATGTATCGCATATTTGCTTTCTAAGTCAGTTTACTGTTAAACATTTTTCAATTCAATGTTCGTAAACAAGTTTGATGTTATTCTCTTCTTTTATGAACAGTGAAATTTTAACTTTGAATCATTCTATTTTTTCTATCAGCATTTTCCGGATCTAAAACAGAGATCTATTTTACGAATAATGCAAAAAATAAATAAATAAATAAAGCACATTTAAAAATATTTTTCATTGTCGAAGCATAAATTTATTTTATATATTTTAAGAAATTATTTTGCTATATTTTAATCGGAAAATATTGCTGTAGTTTACAATTAATTGTACTTTTACGATATTTCATTTTGGTTTAATTTTAGTTATATCTTAAAATGTTTGATAAAAGTGTATGTTGATAGTATTTTTCATTAAAAGACTTGAAAATAGGAAAAACATTTTTTGTTGCCTTTGGAAAGATATAATACTTTGTTCATGTCTACAAAAATTTGATAATTTGTTAGTGCTTTTGGAAAAAGGCGTAAATAATACTATAATATGCACTGATATGTGAAAATGTAATTAATATGCATTACTGATAAGTATATGTGATGAGTATTTAATGGAGAGGTAGCCATCACCAATACTTTTTTTAGTCTGTCCAGTAAGTGAAAAAAAACTCTATTTCATTTTAAGAAGTTCATAATATCGTTAAAAACTAGTATTCCATGCATGACATTAAAAATATTTTTATTGATGTGTGGAATTGTTTTTAAAAAAGCTGGAGGACTTTTATGGTTATGTCTTCACAGGGTATGGCAGGGATTCTCAAACTTTTACAAGGTCGCTGCATCCTTTAAAGAACTAGAATTTTCTTACGTCACCGAAGTCATTAGAGAGAGAAAGAGAGAGATATCTTGTATATTGAGACAGATAAATACCATGTTTACGTATTACAATTTTGTGGAGAAACTCTATAAGTAGGAACTAACATGGTTCCCGCTCGCATTTAAGCATATCGTACGCAATTTCGAGCATGGGGAATAATGCGCTCTTATCATTAGTCGAATCATCTTGTCAATCAATCACCTTTCACCGCCCATAGGTTCGAAAGTACCGGAAGTTAACTAAAAAAGCAAAACTGAATGTCATCATCATGTTAAATGCAGCCGGGTGATTAATTTTCAATGCCGTATTATTTCATTAACAGCAAAATATTCAACACCGTGGAAGCTTCGTGGCGTCCACTTTGGGATGCTATGGTATGGTTCTCATATACAGTGAAACCACGATTTTACATTTCCCGAATCCTCGTTTTCCCCATATTTTACGTTTTTTTAACCCAGTCCATTGAGAAACGTAAAATCGGGGTTTCTCTGTACTACATAATGAGGGAGTTCTGACTATAGAAATCTTATTCTTACCATTTAATGGAAGTTTGCTTGATCATCTTTTCCCTTCGTTGGCGTGCTGTCTTGACCTCTGGCGTGCTTGCTGGTGACATAAACGAGCTGTCACTATACGAAGAGACGCTACTGCGAGGTGACAACAGATCAGTTCCGATGCCAGACGGTCTTTTGGGCCCCATCCGTTGGCGAATCAAATGAGTGTACACAGCATCTCGCTGGCTGCTCAGAAGATAGTGCTGAGTTTGCTGCTGTGGATAATGGCCGTAATAGTCCGGAAGATAATGCGCTGACCTGAAACAGAAAATGTGCTGAACGTGGAACTTATTTCGTCGTTAGAGAAGTTAGCAAAGCATCAAAACATGATCTAAGACTGAAGTCATTTAGGGGAACTTTGTGCCATAACTGTAAGGGTAGACTTTGAACCTTTTTTTTCCTGCATATTTCACTTCAGAAAAAAACTGAAGAGGGTTCACTGATGGTTTTTGCTGGCAAGTTTATCGTGGAAATTATCTACTTTTTGTTCTACAAATTAAGATACCTAAACTTTTAACAGGTAACTGTATCATCCAGTAATTTTGTAATTTTTAGGTTACTGTTTGGAGGCTACTCCTTAATGCTGATTTCAAGTCGTTGATACCTCTCGCACCTTACATTCTATGTGATATAATGAACTATAGCAATCTGGTGATGTTATGAACTGAAAATAGGTCTTTCAAAACATCTAGAAATTTTTCTTTCTGGTTCCCAGTTGCTCTACTTAAATGAAAATAATTTATCAACACATTTCTTACACTGTTCAAAATTACCCAGTGACAGGAAAACTTTAAATCAAGTTCATAATTCGTTTTAAATGGTTTTTACACAATCGAACCTCGTTAGCCCGAAGTCGCTTAACGTGAAATATTGCTTAACATGAAATACTCGTTTGGTACCGTAAGTTAACAATCTGTTCATAATTTATTGAAAAAGAATAAATCCGGTTAACATGAAATAATTATCATGGTCCCCTGAGTTTTCGCGTTCACGAAGTTCAACTACAATTAACTTTTCTTAATTTTGAATAATTATAAAATATTTAAGGACTTTTTCTTCAGTTTTATACCAATAGATGTAGTAACACTACTCAAATGTGAATGAGACAGTTATATAGAAATTGTGGATCAAAGTTCCCCTAAATGAATGTATATGTCACGCATTCTTCAGAGTGCATTTTTTCTACGAAAATAATTGGTTGCTGAAAAGATAGAAACAGTAAATAACGTAAGGGAGACCGGGGGTAAAAAAAAGTGCACTCACCTCTGACAATTTTTCGTGTTTTTTATGAGCATTTTGAACTTTTTCTTTGTCTCTTTGTCGTCTATGTTCAAGCCGTACTTCCCCTTGTAGTGTTTTTCGCAGGCTCGACCAATTGATTCCCGTGTTCTTTTCCGATGCGACAGCCAATGAACGATCTTGAGTAAACCCGCCATAGCCATGCCCGGTCCAGCACTGTCCGACCTGTACGCTTCTTCTGCGTCCCATGATCCCACGGGAGAGACACTGCCGCCACAGCCTCCGTGTTGCCATAACTCCCTAGAACGCCAATCGTCTGCATCTTTGGGGAAAAATAAATAAATGTGTAAGTAAATTGAGAAAAATAAATAAATGTGTAAGTAAATTGAGAAAAATAAATAAATAAATATACAAGCAAGAGTAAAAATATATTTATGTCATACTTTTGCATCATTTTATATTTTAATGTCATTTTAGTTATATGTTTACACAAAACCTACAACAAAAAAAAATGAAATTAAATGAGATACAAATGGAAAACGTATTTCGTTTGCATCTTTTTTCTGCCTCACACCACATGCGCAAATAGTTCATGCAAAACGTACCAAAATAAAACTCTTGAATGGTTTGCGATAATTTTCAAGGACATTTTTTTAATTTAGTTTTGTTTTGCTTTTTAATTAGTTTTTTCAGGATAAAAATTTTTACTAATTAAAACCAAGTAGTTACTTCCGTCATAGCCAATGAGTCATTTCTTGAAACTAATCATGGAGTTATATGACCTATTAAAATTAAATACGTAATTTTCAGCAAGTCAAAGGGACATGTTAGTGTTCATATTCAAATCGGTAAACTTGATCTCTAGACAAAAAGTTTAATAAAATTAACCATTGAACCTTTAAAAAGATGTATGTTTTTACTTCAAGAGATTTTCCTCTTTTTTTATGAACCAGTTTTTTATGAACAGTTTTCTTTTTTATATAAACTTAAATCTAAAGTTAGTCAAGAAAAATGTTTCCCGGACGAAAAATATTGCTATTTACATACCTGATCCAATGATATGACATTCTAAATCATCTGGAACGTCAGGAATGACAGATTTGCAGCATTTCTTGTTCGTGTGAAAGGAACAATGCTTATGAATTATCTCCCTGTCAAAAGAATCACAGAAATATTTACTAAACCCGCAGAAAAATTTTCGATACTTTTATTTACACAGTTGAAGATCATCTAAAACATTTTGGCTCAATGCAGACCTAGTGCATATATTTTGGACCAATCATGCAGATATGATAAAAGGAAAAAAACAGCAGAAGAATAATATGTGCTAAATGTTCATTAAAATTATAGTGTATTTATGAAAGGTAAATTGAATGCACTATTAGTTGATTTTACAGCATTATGTTTCAAGTTAAACTTGAAACTTATATTTTTAATAATCTTACAAGACCGGTCGATGTGAAAAATTGATGTTACACATCAATAGGTGTGATTTTTGCTGTTTTTCGATAAAATTTGAATTTAGTACATATTCTTGCTCCCTCTCTCCCCTCCTGGAAAAATTGAAAATGACTGGCCTGTATCGAACTGTTTTACAGATGCAGTAAATACCGACCAAAAGAGCGTATATGTGTATGTGCAAGTAGTATTAATAGCGGTTTTTATCACTTGTGTGTCTTTCAATAAACTAAACTGAATTTTAATGTCAATTTCTATTGTTCTGTTTTGTTAATTCTTCAAATCATTATCTACTTCAAGCCTCATTAGTCTATTTTTTTAATCTGCTGAGGAGAAAAGTAAATCAAAGGAATATTCCATACTATCATTGTACATACTGAGCAAATTATGTCGATTTTGGAAACAACAGCATTTTATTAGAATTTCAACGTGCAATACCTTTGCCACTATTATTCATACAGTACGTAAATAACAATCAGCGATTGTTGATAATATTTCATAATACTTCATCTCACATTGTTTATTTATAGTTACGTGTTATTTTATTTTGAAATTCAAATGCTTTTGAGGTTGTAAACTTCCCACAAATACTGCACCTGTATAAATTGCTCTCAGTTATTAATAGCCCAAATTTTAAAATATAGAAAGGCTCCATGAATTCTATACATGATATTCAGTAATTTAAAAAAAAGAAACTCATTTGAAAGTATGAGAATCGCCACCTGACTGTTTCTAAATATACTTAACTTCGCATAAAATACTTAACTTCGCATGATCATATGGAAACGGAGCGAATTCATTAACTTTATGATTTGCATCCGACGATAGACTTGTCAGATCATTTGCATATAAATAACGGTGCGAGAAAATGTTTCTGGTAATAAAGACGAAAATCTCGTGCGACTAGATTGAAAGCAACGCATTTTCCTTTTCTGAAATCCATTCTGCTCAGCATAAAAAGAAAGAATCTAAATAAATAATTTATGGTTAGTTGTTCATGCTCAAGTTTGTTGCTGAAAAATGGGATATAAATAAGCGAAGTACACTCGTAAATACATATGCTCCGAAAACTTTTTTTCCCTCTCTTTTCTGTTGAACATTTAACTTGTATGCTTTTATGAGTGGAAAAGATAAATATATTTTGAATGGAAATATGTGCTTCTTGTATATGGTCAGAAATAACGAATGAGTATAATTACATTTTTGTTTTCCACTCGCCATTTTCCCAGAATTCAACATTTTACGAATTATTTGATAAATTTAGAAGTCGACAAACAGTAACCAAAAAGAAAAAACTTCATTCCTGGAGCCAATAACATATTAGGGCAGTTCTCAAAAGGTGGGAACAAACACAGACCTCAACTTTGAAGCTTCAACACCAAATAACTTTCATTTTAATTAACTTAAAAATTTTTGAGTTAAACTATAATACTGTATAGAGACAAGAATTGACATAAATTATGGAAAAAATTCTCTTCAAATGCCCTTAAAAAAATATTTTCTTTGCTAAAAGGCACAATTTTGGACATACCAAAACGTTAACTGAGCAAATGTACCATTAAAAAAAATTTTTTTTAAATTATTTCCATACGTTTCAAAAAAAAATTAAAGGTATGAATCTTACACTGAATAACTTTTTGTTAATATTTTACACAGATAACAAAAATAAAGATAGATTATTTACTTTGTAAACGATTTTAAAAAAACGTAACTTTGAAATTTGATGTATGTCCAAAAGTTGCGATCTTTAAAATGCTATTATTTGAGAACTAAGTATATGATGTTTTCGTTTTAAAGGTATTTATCGATCCTCAGAATCATTTTTTAATTGTTTAAAAGTGTTTTCATAAGCTTTTATGCAGTATCTTAGAAGAAAAATGATTTTTCTTAAACATACATGTGAGATGTCCAAATGACGTTACGATCTTGATGCCGATAATTCTGTCCGTTTATTCATAATTTTTGATGATCCACTGTCTTCTAACCTCAATAAAAAAGGTTATTATAATGTTTTCTTCTTTAATCCATTGGTATTTTGCATAATTAATACGTTACACATTGATCAAGGCATAAATTACAGTAGTAACATGGCTTTCTATGATCGAACGAAAGCCATTTTGCGCTAACATCGCCAAGCAAACTTCCGCTGGCGACATTGGCGACAACACAGTATACGATACGCTAAAGGTTACCAGAGGGGAATTCCAGTCTGACAAATGTAGTTTATCGTCAGCTGTACCAGTTTTGGCGACTTTATCACCTGCGCTAGCAATTTTTTTTTTTTTTTTCCGCTTTTATTATTTTAGAATTCTTTTTCTCTTCTTTCTTTTGGAAACATAATTGAACGATCTCCAAATAGAAATACGAATTTCTTTCTTCAATAATTTTTTTAGACATCATTTTAATTCTTATGACATTAGAAAAAA